>NW_020653855.1:1970325-2236019 GCF_003589595.1 Hyposmocoma kahamanoa
AAATAATAGGGGTTAAAGTATGAAATTGCCGATTTGTACTGAAAATCTAAATTGTTTATTTTTTAAATTTTTAACAAATTTATTTAATCAAAATAGTTGCCATTATTATCTATACATTGCTGCCATCTAATGGGAAGGTTATTAATGCCTTTGCGATAGAACTCCGACGATCTAGACTGCACAAACTGTGTGAAAGCATTTTGTACTGCCTCCTGGGAAGAAAACTTCTTGTCACGTAGATAATTGTCCAAATCACGAAAAAAATGGTAGTCCGTTGGAGCAAGGTCTGGTGAATACGGAGGATGACGAATGGTTTCTAACTGCAGTTCCTGAAGGGTCAAAATGGTTTCTCGTGCTGTGTGAGGTCTCGCGTTGTCGTGGAGCAATAATGGTGAAGATCGATTCATGAGTCGGGGCTGTTTTACTGCTAGTTTTGTCAACATGGTTCGGAGTTCGGCACAATAGACATCTGCCGTTATTGCTTGACCAGATCGGAGAAAACTATAGTGAATAACACCATGCTGAGACCACCAAACAGTTACCATTACCTTTTTATTGGTAAGTTTTGCTTTAGGACACTGTTGTGGCATTTGACCTGGGGTCAGCCATTGCATTTTTCTTTTCCGGTTATCATAAAGAATCCACTTTTCATCACATGTTACAATTCGATCCAATATTCCTTCATTTCTGTACCGGTTCAACAAGGCAACACAAGTTTCAACACGCGTTTCTTTCTGCAGATCAGTCAAATCATGAGGCACCCATTTTTCGTATTTTTTTATTTTATTGATTTGACGCAAGTGAGTCAATATTGTGGGTAAGGTAACGTTAAACCATGCCGCTAATTCCTGGGTAGTTTGACTAGGATCGGCTTCCACTATCTCTCTTAATTCATCGTTATTCACCTGTGTGGGCGGTCTTCCTCGTGGGTCGTTCTTTAAGTCGAAATTTCCATCACGAAAGCGTTTAAACCAAAATCGCACGGTGCGTTCATTAGTAGACCCCTCTCCAAACGCAGCATTGATATTGCGGGCCGTTTCTGCCGCGTTAGTTCCGCGTTGGAACTCGTATTCAAAAATCACTCGAATTTTCGCAGTATCCATCTTTCTTGTCTAAATTGAATAACAAAAACAATTGAAAGTCGATATTCAAATGTTTCAAATTTAAAAAAAAAAAAGAAATCACAGAAACCATTTGAAAAAAGTTTCATTCGAAAACCTCAAACCATGAAGATTCTATGAAAATTCAAAGAACCTATTGCAATAAAACGGCAATTTCATACTTTAACCCCTAATAAAACACAACTGCCTTCCACTAACTAAAATGCGGTTAAGTGACAAATGGTGAAATATTCGTTATAAATAGCAAAAGATTTCGTTATAAAGACAAAATTCTGTTTTAAAAACATTTCAAATTAGTTAATGTGTTCGACTTATCGGAACTTACCCTAACGAAGCATAGCTCAAATATCATTAAACAATTTCATTATTGAGTTCTTAGGTTTTCGCGATTGTTACACATAGGAAATGAAACTATTTTTCCGGATTTAAATCGCGTATATTTGTTTTTTCAAACAAACCGACGTTTCCAACCGTGACCATGGGACCTGTAAAGGGCCCGAAACGCGAAATATACGCGATTTAAATCCGGAAAAATAGTTTCATTTCCAATTTCATTATTCTAAAACTGGGTTATGGTTTCCCAAAAAAATATTTTGTCACTAAGCCGCGTTATAGTTAGCTAGTTTTGTGCACAAACGGCCTTAGATTATTAAAGACATCAATTTTGATAGTATTCTTTACTGACCTGTAATGCTGATTGTTCGACAGCTGGACTTCGTCCTTGAGCCAAGTGATGGCGGGAGGGGGGTACGCTTCCACGTGGCATTCCAGGTCCATGTCGTATTGAAGGGCCTGGAAAGTTAATAGCACTGTAACAACGCGAGCCAATTGCAACTTCACCCATTCACAACTCAAGCTACGAACGGGGGGAGTTTCGGATGGGGCTAGTTGCATTGGAAATGAAATTCAGATAGTTACTGCATAAATATTTCAGAATTTATTTTTTTATAAGCGAAATTAAAACCATTTGTCGCGTCTAGCCTCCATGGCTGACCAGCGTCCAGTCTCCATGGCTGACCAGACTGACAGGCCACAAAGACAGACTTACTAGACTGACAGGAGTTCGAAATTAGACCGACTTTCTTTTGGACAAAAGACGACGAGGACGACAATCATTATTTCAGAATTTAAAAAACTTAGCATTGTTTGTCGTTCTGTAGTTTTTATAGTGATTTGACGTGGGTTTTTTTCTGGACATCGTGTAAGCGACTAGTCTATCCAAAACAATTGCAGTGCCACTGAAAGCTTTAAATAGCAAAGATCTGAGGGGCACTGTCACTGCGCCCGTCACCTTGAGATGTAAAGCTGACAAGTCACTCGACGAGCCTGTGTCTCACCAGCGCGCTTGCCTTTCGCAGTAATGTACCACATTACTCCTTGGCAGCAGAAATAGGTATAGTGGCAATACTGCTAACTAAAATGGTAATGTCAGCTGGATTCTAATCGTCAAACATCGAGTATATAACCAGAAATAGAGACGAAATCATTTAATATTCTGCCTATGTCATTACTGTGACAACTGCGCTCCGATTGGCCAGCCCGAATTCGAAACAACTGACGGGTGTGGTTAATTGTTTCACTTCAAATCGACCAGTTAACTTGAGCTTTGCTATAGTGGACGACAATTGCAAAATTACAATGGTTCAGTTTGTTTTGTAATTAGATGTTCTGCTGTTTTTCCACACACCACCACGCGATTGTTAGAGATATTCATCTTTATTACAATAAATACAGAATATTTTTGGAATATACGGAGACGTACACACAGGTCAGTTGTTGGCCTGTTTATATTTCCGGGCAAACGAGAGTTATTGATATTTATAAGTGATGTATCACTGACTTATTTCGTCTCTATTTCTGGTTACATACTCGATGCTACTAAGCAACGTATACCCCTCATTTCTCCTGATAGGATATAGTGGTTTTTTTTAATAATATTCAGTGACAAGACGAATATGTCGTGCGCCTGGTGTTAATCGACATGCTTATCCGTTACAGTTGTCACACAGATCTTTAAATTGCTAATATCTGAGGGGTACTGCCACTGCGCCCGTCACCCTGAGACGTAAGTAGATAAGTTCCATGCGCCTGTAATTCCACCAGCAAAACCGGAACGCAGTTATGCTGACATTACCGTTTAGCTGGAAATAGGTAAGGTGGCAGTACTTCCCAGGACGAACCTATTCACTAGGAGCTCTACTGTTGTATGTATTAATCTATACCTGTCCAAGACGTGGTCGTGGTACAGTGACGACGGGTGCAAACTCGACTTCCAAGTTAATATTACGCCTTGCGCCTTTTCCTACTCCATTTTCGGCTACGCAATAGTATGTACCGCGGTCTTCTTTGTGGACGGATGCTATCTTTAGAATGTTGCCTCTGAAAAAAAAAAATCACATTTTACACGTAGGTATTTAACTGCCCATGTGGCCGAACGGTTACGATGCTAATCTGCCACGTACAGCAGCTTGATTTTGATTGCCTCTCCCGATCGGAAACTGCGTCTTTTCCGAGTCGAGGCGCATAATTGCGATTCACAACTGGCCGATTGGAAACTTTTGACATTTCTAACCGGAACAATAGCTGATTTAACTCACAAATTAAAAAGACATAGTAGGAATCAGGTTCATCTTCTCGCTCAGAAACTCATCTGATTTCAAGACTACCTGATCGGATGGATTCGGGTTTGAATCAAAATCAGGGCGCAGATCTCGGATTCGATTCCTGCGCTGGGTGAAATATTTGTATTTCCTTTAATTTTCTCGTGTGTTTGGGTTTAATTTTTGGTTGTCTAAGTGTATTTCAGCGCAACCGCGATACAGGGTTTCTGTAGTACGGTGCTATGTGTGTGTGCGCGTCACTAGTGTGTGCATTATTATTATTTTTCAATTAAAACATAGTTTTATACTTTCATCACACTTGCTCGTAAACAGTGTCATGGCATGCAGACAAAGTCGACAGTAATGTCCTAATTTATGCCCACGGGCTTTTTCATTATTTTATCGCCCGGTGATATTTTAGGTCAAGATTTAAAAAAAATAAAAAATCTGGACGAATATTTCGCATAAACTTAAAGTATAAAAAAACGAAACATTGTAATTTAACTATATTTTACTAAATTTACTTTGTGATATCAAATTCTGGAGCATTATTAAATTTAAAAAAAAACGTAAAGATCGCCATTTGCAAAACCCGTAAATGTTGTGTTGTGAAGCGATAATTTTATTCATACATCAAAACTGCCTCCGCGGCCGAACGGTTACTGCCACGCAGAGGTCCCAGGGTCGATTCCTGGGCCAGGAGAAATAGCAGTATGGCCTACAATTATTTCTCTCGTGAGTCTGGGCGTAATTTGTGGTTGTCTATGTGTGTGTCCATGGCACCCGCGACACAGGGTTTTCCTAGTGCGGGGCTATGTTGAGTGTGTGCGTTATTTATTTATTTATTATACAAGAAATAAATTATTATAAAAGGTGTTTAATTAAGATAATATACAGGTAAGGTAAAAAAGACAATAAAAGCTTAACTACTAGAAAGTAAAACTAGGCTAAACTACTTTTTAAATTATATGAATAAAATTGGGTCCCCGCGGCAAGGTGCCCAAGATGCTGGTAGCGTTCCCCCTTTGTATTGCTATGCTAATGCGTTGGGCAAGGTAGCTGCCGGCCCTTGGGTTTCCCAGAAAGTGTATCTCTATTATCATTGTATCTCTTGCCTCGCAAATGTGATGAAAAACATTGTATTTAGCAGGGCGGTAAAAATTACAAACTTTGAGTCATTAAAGCCTTTCTAACAATGTACTATTATCTGCGAGTACAACAGTTTCCGTAGCTGTAAACTTACTGTTACCTCTTATGGTATGTCAACTAAATTAATTAGTAGAACCTTTCTACGAATGTCAGATTAATTGCAGAGCGTTTAACTCATTAGGTTACGTACTATACCATATTTACGGAATAATCACCTAGACATCCTAAACGATTACACCCTGTATAAAAAAGGTAGATATACCTATTACTAAGAACATACATTTAAGAATACAATATCAGATACGTTAAGTAGTGGATTTTTTTTATAATATCAAGTGACGGGACGAACAATTCGTGCACCTGGTAGTAAGCGACACGCCTATCCAAAACAGTTGCAGTGCCACGCAGAGCTTTAAATCGCAAAGATCGTAGGGACACTGCCACTGCGCCCGTTACCTTGAGACATAAGTTGACAAGTCCCATGTGCCTGTAATTTCACCAATACCCTTCCAAACCAAAATGCAGTAACGCTTACATTACTGTTTGGTGGCAGAAATAGACAAGGTGGCAGTACTTCTCTGGACGTACTGTTTCAGGAGCTCTACTGCTAATGCATGGAGCGACGATATGTATAGGTACTGTGTAAAATATTACCTGTATATAGAACCTCCGGTGGGCAAAATAGCGTTGTTCTCGCGACGCCACGAGATCTTCGGCGGTGGGAAGCCCCCAGCGTAGCATTCCATCTGAGCACCTAAAAGACGAAGTATAGTGTTTGAGACAAAACTGCCGTCCGCTATCTAAACGCGGCAACGTGATAAAATATTGTTTTAAGATAGCCTAAAAAACCATAACTCAGTTTTAGAATATTAAAATTGTTTAATGATATTTCAGATGTGCATCGTTAGAGTAAGTTCCGATAAGTTGCGATTAAAAAAATAAGGAAACTTTCAGACGTCGAAACCGCTAGATTGGTTTACTTCAGCTACTTTCACAGTCTAATGACATACGGCATTTTGCTTTGGGGTAATGCCGCCGATATCAATAGAATCTTTGTCCTGCAGAAACGTGCAGTTAGGGCAATTTACAATCTGGGCCCCAAAGTATCTTTGAGAGATAAGTTTAAGGAAATTAACATTCTTACACTAGCCTCACAGTACATTTATGAAAATGTAATTTATGTTAAAAGGAATAGTAATTTATTTATGAAAAATAGTGACAGACATAACATTAATACGAGGAATAGAAATAAACTAGCTTTTCTTGATAGTCGTCTTCACAAAGTCAAAAAATCATTTAAGGGGCAATGTATACGCTTCTATAACAAGATTCCGGTTGATATACAAAATTTGCCTTTCACGAGGTTTAAAACTATAGTGAAACAAAAACTTTATACTAAAGGTTATTATACAACTTCTGCGTACTTGGATGACAAAAATCCGTGGTAGTAACCCGTTTAGCTCATGGAGGTAGACTCGATCTCTGATGTTTTAAATAAAAAAAAAAAATATTGTAAATGCTATTTACAAAGAGCAACCCCTAGAGTTTCTTGCTCATTCTTCTCAGGGGAATCTGCCTTACGAATGAGCGGTAGAGTTTAACCATTGTGACGATTTCAAGTGTAATAATGCTTACCTATGAAATAAAGATTATTTTGAATTTGAATTTGAATAAGTCGAATACGTTAACTAATTTTTAGTGTTTTTAAAAGAGAATTTTGTAATCTATCTTGTAGGGACACATGTGTATGTTTTCAGCCCTCCGCGTGTGCACAGTCAGTCATCGTCCGTCACGCGCCCGGTTCGGACGATTCCAGCTATATTCGTCGCCATAAGTAGTTCCGAATAAATCTGTGTAAATCTTCTAATTATTTTGTACCGTATACTACCGTATACGAACAATAAAAGTGGACAAGTAAATTATAATGGAGTTTAGACTTTATCTGGAATACCCATAGTGAGCACATTAAATCCGGGTGATTAACAGAATCACCCACCTATGATTCTAAAGTAATAATAAGAGCTTTATTTATCTACATTAAATAATAATTTAGCCTTAAATAACATAATCTGAAGTTACACATGTAGATAAAAAGGCAAGAGTCTCAGCCTGAGCTGTTTTTCAGACTTTACCTTTTTGGTGAAACGCTACATTTAATTCTCTAATATTAATAATATAATAATTCTGACGTGGCTCGACAAGCTCCAGTAAAATGACTAAAGTATACAATTTAAACTTAAAGCTATGATTACATTGTCATAATGGTACCAAATTCACATAAAATATTTCATTTCAAAATACATGAAGTATAGATAAGGATGAACTGCACACATAATAACAATAAATAGTGAAAAATTATAATATATATTATGTATAAATAAATAAATAAATAAAGAACAAAAATAAACATATGCATAAATCCGCTGGACGACACTACATCCAATTACTAGCAGAACTTTGCTTTGTAAGTGGTGATATATACAGCTTAGGGACATTACAGAGGAGTACATCAGTTTGACGCTCTTCACGTACAATTGCAATTGCACAAATTGCACAATGGCAACGCCACCGCCGAATCCACCACGACGATCACAAGCGATCGACGACCTGATGACAGTCACAGTATCTTCGAGAATACCTAATTTTTGAACAGATCAACCTAGACTGTGGTTCATTAGAACGGAAGCACTTTTAACACCATAAAAGTTGAGCGACGGCGCAAAATTCGATCTAGTTGTTTCAAAATTAAATAAAGACACAATCAACGAGCTCTCAGAATTTCTATAATCACCACCTGCTACAAACAATTTACAGCATTAAAAGACAAATTATTAGGAAAGTACCAAGATAGTAACACGCGACAAATAGAAAAACTATTGAACGAGACGGAATTAGGAGAACAAAAACCCTCACAGCTACTTCACCGCACGAAGGACCTCCCACGAAATAAATTCTCATCAGATACCTTGAGTGTTCTATGGCAAGGCCACTTGCCAGCGACCGTCCGAGCTGTACTTGCTGCTGCAGACACAAAAAACTTAGACCAGCTAGCACACGTAGCAGATAAAGTAGGAGAAGCAATGCGTTTAAATCAAGTTGCAGAAGTGCATCAACCGCAACCGAGTACGAGTGCTACAACCAACGATGTAGCTTACATGGTTGCCGAAATAGCAAAGTTGTCAGCGGAAATATAACACCTCAAACGTAGCAGATCCAGAAACCGTAATTTCGGTAGGCGAAACCGTTCAATGTCTCATAGAAGATACGGGACACGGAGCCCATCGACGCAACGACGACACCGTACTGCAGAAACCTCTCCAAATTGGTTATGCTATTATCATTACTAATTCCGTAATAGAGCACAGAAGTGCGAGCAGCCCTGCGCCTGGAAAGACAAGGCGGAAAACTAGGTCGCGGTCCGAGTTGTGGCGGCAGCCGGTTCCGTGTTATCTAACGAACACTCAGAAAAAATTCTTTCGATCCGGTCGGATTCGAACCGACGTCTTCTTGCATACCGTGGCAGACGCTATACCAACTAAGCCACGGAACGAACCAACGGACCTCACGAATTTTTCTGTGTGCTTGCGTCGTGTCTTTGTACTTGGTCTTTCAACGACGAGTAGACAATAAGTTAGGTACTACGACACGTATTCTGAACAAAATGCTGAACCCATTTTGTTACCGACTGTACTTAATTCTTCTAACATGCAATTTAGGGTAATAATTAGATCAGTAGAGTGAAATGTATCAAAAGAGCAATGTTGCACAAGAAGGTGTGAAATTTCTCTTGTATCTAGGTTTTAACAGCGTAAGCAGTCTTGTACTAAATCTCACTGAATACGAAAGATCATTATTACTCCTGTGTTCAAGTAATTTTCAGTCGAAGCTAAATATGGTGCATTTTGTTAAATTTCCAGTAGAAGCTGCATATGGTGTTTTTGGGCCCTTAAATTGTTGCAAGCAAAATTAGACAGTACTGCAATGACGTTACAATTTAAATTAAATGTTTTTGTATTTTATATTTCGTTACATGTCACTACGTTTGTATAGGTTAACGTCGGACATTTTTTTCGTGGTTTTTGTATTAGATCCGACGTCCATTTGTTGGTAGGTCAATGAATTTTGATCATAAATTAATTAATTGAAAGATAAAAAAATTGTATCAATTATTATGTTTCTTAATGTTCATTATTGTGATCTAAATTTTTATATTGGTTTTGATAAACTTCATAATAATTGTATTAATTAATGACACGGCTTGTACACGTGATTAATAATTAGTTAGTTATTATCATTGGGTTCATGTGCTGGAATACTATTATGTAACACCTCTGTTAATTCACATGACACAATGAATAAGTGAATTATGAATTAGACGGTCGGACGATATCGTCGGGATGGCCGGAAGACTGTGGATGAGACTACTCGTAGCACAGGACCGGTTGAGCTGGCGTGCAAAAGAGGAGGCATATACCCAGCGGTGGGTGTCAACGCGCAGAGATGATACTGATTAGGACGTATGTAAATACATAATACTTTCTTATGAAGTCGTATTGGGCATCACAAATTTAAACATCAACTAACTTCTAATCACTTTTTAACCGACTTCAGATTTCTCCGTCAATTGCAGACCGATTTTGAAAATTTTTTTTTGTTTGAAAGGGCGCAGTCTCGTGGTGGTCCCATTATTACCAAGGCAGAATCTGATGAGGGGATCCATGGAAATCGAGGATAATCCTCAGATTTTATAGGCATGCCAGTGTACATACCCAATTTTCCATAAATTGTGGAGCGAATTTGAAAATTCTTTTTTTTGTTTCAAATGGTATACTGTCGAGACGGTCCCTGTTGCCGAGGATGCCGTTCTGGGTTTGTTTCGGATATCACAAATTAAAAAACTATTTTCCGCAAATAAAAGCCGACTCACTTGTGTCACTTGACACAATACATGTATCAACAAATCACCGTCAACATGACAACGAGAAAAAAGTATAAAATGTACAAAGGAGTCCGTAACAGTCCCATTGTCACCAAGAAGAAGCGATCCCCTTATCAGAATCAGATAAGGGGATGGCATGGAAATAAAAAAAGCAAGCAAGTTTTTGAGTTCGGTATTTTTTTTTTCAATGAAAAAGTTTCAGCTGTGAAACACACATCTGCAGTTGGTAAATTTGTAAAAAAAATCAATATACCAGGGGGTCGAGGTTAAACAAAAAAACCCACGTGGTCTACTAGTCAAAAAAGTTTGGGTACCTCTGGCTTTCCTTCCTTCATTTCAATTCTTTCACAAGGAGCTCTACTGATACCATGCTACAAATATGTCCGACGGGAACATTTATATGGTGAATTGTGCCAATGGTGGAATATACTCACTCTCTTCCTCGCTAGTGACAAGCGACCTCGTGGAGTTGTCAGAAATTATTGGAGGTCGTCTCACTTGTAGCTCTACTTCGGCGGTTATCTTGTTGCTTACGGATATTATCACTTGACATTGGTACCAGCCGGCGTCAGTTTCTTGAATGTCTTTTATCTGTAACAAGATTAAATTCATTTTAATAACTACACTCTTTACTATTTCTTTACATACTTTCTTGTATAGTAGTAGTCTTCGGTGAAACACCGACTAAACTTACGTTTGCAAAAAATGTATAGAAAACGTATATTATTAGCTAGCAAGCTGCAGAGAAGGCTCTGCAGCAACACCACCGTAAAGTTGCCTGTTTATCGGTATTTTACAGGATGTATCACGGAGAGTATGCGATGGAATTGCATAATTTGATTCCGCCTTCCCCTTTCCATCATCGGGGGACTAGACGTGGGCTGGGATTCCACCCCTCTGTTGTGGATATTTCCAGGATTTCGCGTTTCGCTTCCACATTTATATGGCGAGTTCCCTGCCTGTGGACGTATTCCTCGAACGGTATAACTTGGACCTTTTCAAGGCGAGAGTGAACAGGCATAATTTAGGTGTGCATGCTACATTGTCGACCTCATCATCACTTTCCATCAGATGAGAGAGGAGGTCAAATGCGCACTTATTTATGATAAAAAAAGCGTCTTAAGAAAGTGTTCAAATACATGAAGTCAACATTTGCTATGGGGGCTACTTTCAAACAGCAAAAAAAAAGATGTTACATAGCAATCGAACCAAATGTATGCAACAGCTGGTTTTTTTGGGATAGCGGTAAAAGGACCGTGGTAGTAAACATTATTTTAACTACCTTTACCTTTTAACTACCTCCGTGGCCGAACGGTTACCGTGCCGGACTGCCACGCAGAGGTCCCAGGTTCGATTCCCGGGCCGAGAGAAATAGTTGTATGGCCTACAATTATTTCTCTCGTGAGTTTGGGTGTAATTTGTGGTTGTCTATGTGTGTGTCCATGGCACCTGCGACACAGGGTTTCCCTAGTGCGGGGCTATGTTGAGTGTGTGCGTTATTTATTTATTTATTTATTATTTCACTATATATTTTTAACTATTAATGCCCGAAATCGAAAGCAAAAACTATTTGTAACTAAATATTCTATTGAATCGCTTGGCTTGAAAATCGCATTTAAATAAATCGATACCAAACTGTTAGATCGTATGCACTAGAATCGATTTTCATAATAATCGAGTCATGCTGTGGAACCTTAGTCGAGAGAAGCCGCAGGATTGCAAGGTATATAGGTAGGTATGTATTGCGCGAAGTTGCCTTTTTTTGTTTAAAAGAGATTGTTTACATCGATAATTTGTAATAAGTATGGAATTACACCAAATTCCGTATTCGCCGTTTCACAATTTTGGGCAGAAATGGGAAAAAACCCTGTTAAAGCCGCGGGTTGGGTTGCCTATCCGTAGTCGGAAATGACATTCTCCAGAAATAACGTTTGGTCGAAATTTCATAACCTCGAAAGTAATTTTGAGAGGAAAACGTTTTTTCTTTTAAACCCAACTTAACCTAACCTAAGCGTATCTTTGCGATAAACATTCAACATATCCTGAAAGAACGACTGTTTCGTTATAATTCGGTTTTCGGTGTACTGAAAAATCGTTCAAACGTTATTTCGGACAAAAAAATTTTCGACTTTGTGATGGGGTTTCCCGCGGATTGATTGCGTATTAGGGATTAGAATTTTTTTCTTACATAACCTATAAAACCTATTAATTTTAAATCCTTCTTCAAATCCTGACACTAAAGATATCGTTCGATTGTGATTCGTAATCGATTACAAAAACTTTAGTTGAAGAACCAAATGAGTTGTTTCCGTACAGCCCTATGCAACTATAGATTATTCACATATCTATCCTTGAAAAATAACCTCACTTTTAAAATAACACTTTTCAAATAAGATATTAATATGTAATTGAAATTAATATTGTTGGAAAAAGTGATGAGATATCAAGTCGAAATCTTCAAAATTTACGTGAAAGTGTTATTCCATTTATTGATTGATTGCTTTAAAATTTTAGCCAAACCGGTTTGTTTACTTTTTTGGCATAATGGTTTGGAACAGAATTTATGCTACAGCGGTCGTAGTCCTGTAGGAAGTATCACAAAATACTTACTGAAAGCGTATAGGTGGCGGAGGCAGCGTCGAATCTCAACGAGAATCTGGAGTCCCTGATGATTAGACCAGAGTTGGTCGACAGGGGTAGAGACTCCGTTGCCTTCATGCGATCGTACTTCACCTGGAAATAAAAAATAGGCTTTAGAGTATAGTCCGGGAATGCAAACTGAATTTATTGACAAATCAAAATTGAGAATTTCGACTTCATGCAGTAATTCCATCGACTAATATTGTCAATAGAGTTACAAGAATTGGAGAGGATGTGGGTTATAATTTTCTGTATCTAATGGAGCAATAAACATTTTTGACGTTACTCCACTTATACCATTCTTCCACGAGGGGTGCAATATATGTTTTTATAAACTTATTCCACTAATTTCAAGATTAAACACAACGAAAAGTTCCTCCATTCTGACAGCAAACATTAAAAAACGCATTATGTAAAAATTGGTATACAATATATTCTGGTTAAATTGGTACTGTGCGCGCGACCTTTTTGAATTTTCGCACATGAGCAACGAACAAGCGAGTCGCGCGTCAAAGCAATCCGCGAGCCATTTCAGAAAAAGTCCATGGGCTCTTTGAAATTTTGATAAGGGTACATGACTAGAAATAGGTAAAGAAATCCTGTTTTGGAGTATGGTCGGGGATTACGAATGTGATCGTGTCGTACGAAATTAACAAATTAAAATGGAAGATTCCGATAGCTGCCTGAAGTTCGGTTTCGACTTCATGCAGTTGTACTTCTCACGCACAGTCCGTCTTGTAGCAGCCATAAGGTGATTGTCGTTTGTTAAAGTATAAATATTCTTAAAATTACACAGGTTCAAAGACTTAAATATTCGTCCAGCTGCTTTGCGCGGATCTCCTCTAAGCCGGAGGTTTATGCCATAATCCGCCATGCGGGTTGGGGACTACAGGTTTTCCAAGGATTGCAAACCTTCTTCGATGTTTTTCTATACCGTTAGCGAGGGTTTATTCTACAAATATATTTCTTGTGTTGTTTAAACGGTAACAAAGATTCGCACGAAGCGTTAAGGAGTCGCGACACGCGTTTCACGGACGCACGTTTACGGCACCGTAAACGCTCGTCATCTGCGCGTACACACCCCGCAGACACGCTGCAGTAAATCGATTAACACGCGCGCAAAAATCGCGTTGCAAGCAAGTACCTTGTACCTATACTCCACTGAAGTTTACACTTAGAATTTCTTAGAATTGCTTCATTTGAAAAACTAACCGAAATTAACATACAAAACTAAAATTAAAAGTATATCTTACCAAAATGCGCGATACATTTGCTACGACGCGCGTTTATGATAGTTTGCAATTTACGCGTATAAAATACGCCGTGTGTATAGCCTCTAACATAAACAATATAGGAAATGAAACTGTTTTTCCGGATTATATTACGCGAACTATTTTTACGCGATTTAAATCCGGAAAAATAGTTTCATTTCCTATGTGTAACAATCGCGAACACCTTAAAAACTCGATACAAACAATATCAATGCTAACGGTCTGTTTTTCCCCAAAGGGCTCGTTCAGAGTGCAGGCGCGGGCGCGGCGGCGGGTGCAGGCGCACGGGTCTTGGCGTCTTCCCTTTTACAGTGACGAAGCAGCTACGAGCGGCTACATCCGCACGTCGAAATCGCAAACAGACGCTAGACCAAGCAGCCACAGAAATACCTAGCGTCTACGTACATTTGATTTACACGCACCCGCGCCCGCCGCCACTCTGAATAAGGCCTAACACAGTTAATCATCTGTGCTTAACTGTTTATATGTTCATTTAAGTCCATAGTTGAACTATGTATGGGTCCTATTGACTTTTGAATAACCAATTAACCCATTTTCAAATATTCCAATCAATTTGATTGAATAAAAATTATTAAGAATGAAAATATAATTGGACTAATCGGTGGTAACAGTAGAACAAATAAGGGTGGTGCTGTATGAAACAATGTATTTGTCAATGATATTAAAGGGGGATACACGATTAGAAATGTGATACGGGTTTTAAGAGGGTTGTTTTTTAGAGTTATAAAACGACACTTTGGTAGCGTTAGGGTTCTTTTTGCGTGCTTTTTAGTAGCAGTAGAGCTTCTTGTGAAAGAGTTCCTCCAGGGAACTAATGCCACCTATTTTTGCCGCCATGCAGTAATGAGAGCATTACTGCATTTCGGTTTTGAAGGGTAAGGAAGGGTGCCACAACTAGAGCCACATGTGTGGCACTGCGGCTACACTCATGTTCTTGTTAACCAATGGCTTTTAAGGAAAAGTTCATATTTTTAGTATAAACAAAAATATATATATTCTACTGCAAACGCAAAACATCTGATTCGCTTTTAGTAGCGGTAGAGCACCTTACCTATTTCTGCAGCCAAGCAGTTATGTCAGCATTACTGTGTTCCGGTTTTGAAGGGTAAGGGTGCTGGTGAAATTACAGCCACATGGGACTTGTCAACTAATGTCTCAGGGTGACAGGCGCAGTAGTAAAAAGGACGTAAAAAGTACATGGACGTAAAGTTTTTTTTTTAAATAGATTTTTGTCTCACTGACTGCCTGAGCCAGGAATACTACGATAATTATGTTAACAGTGCTGTGGATCAATTCTGTGCTATAGTTGGAATAAAAAAACGCATCTCATACGACATTCAAAAAGATCCCGCAGGTCATTGTCCCGTCCTATTCACCATTCAACCGTGAACTAGTAATCATTTAGGGGACACGCACAACTGAGTCATAGGGGACAATTGTATAAATCTATTATTAATGCATTGAACGAAAGGAAGCTGTAATATATTTTTGATTTCTTTAAGGTCCGTTTGCAATGTGGGATAGGTCATGATATTGTTGTAGTCACGTTTTTAACTGTCGAAGTTAAAACTTTAACGAAGTTAAATTGTATTGTTTCTATGAATTATCAATACAAATACAAACAAAAGACATTGTACAACATGCGGCTTTATAATAATAATAATAATAACGCACACACTCAACATACTGCACTAGGGAAACCCTGTGTCGCGGGTGCCATGGACACACACATAGACAACCACTAATTACACCCAAACTCACGAGAGAAATAATTGTAGGCCATACAAATATTTCCCCCGGCCCGGGAATCGAACCTGGGACCCCTGCGTGGCAGTCCGGCATGGTAGCCGTTCGGCCACAGTGGCAGTTAAATAAAAAAAATGATGTCTAAACAGTATTGTTTTCCAGTAAACTTTGATATGACAGGACAAATTTTAAGTTATTTTTATAATACCAAGTGAAGGGACGAACAAGCCGTGCGCCTGATGGTAAGCGACACACCTGTCCATAGCAGCTGCACTGCCACTCAAATCTGATCGCAAACATCTGAGGGGCACCCTGAGACATAAGTACATAAGACCCATGTGCCTGTAATTTCACCAGCCCCCTTAAACTTCAAAACCGGAATGCAGTAATGCTCACATTACTGCTTGGCAGCAGTACTTCCGTGGACGAACTTTCTCACAAGGAGCTCTACTGCTTCTAATTAAATATGACCATAATTATTATAGGAATAAATTGTGCACTTTTTTAAATAAACGATATTTTATGTTTGATATATATATATTAATTGTTCCATCAATATATGTTGATCTGTGTTAAATTATAAATGAACTGTATTCAAAGTAACAATATTATATAAATATATGGGTACCCACTATACATAGGGTTCACAGACTAGAATAAAGCTTTCGATTCTATAAACCACAATCATATCTGGATTTATCTGGATCTGGAGCTTTACAAAAGCAGGGTATTGAAAAGAAATATATAAGGATCATAAAGAACATATACTCTAACAGCACAGCACAGGTGAAATTAGAATCTCTAGGAAAACCATTTCAGATACAGAAAGGAGTCCGACAAGGTGACCCACTCTCGCCCAAACTCTTCTCAGCGGTTCTTGGGAATATCTTCAAAAACCTCGAATGGAATGATAGAGGCTTAAATATAATCGGTGAAACACTGAACAATATAAGGTTTGCTGACGACTTACTAATATTTTCCCACGATCCTGTTTCCCTACAATACATGCTCGAAGTAGAAGAAGGAGGCTTAATCATTAATAAAGCAAAAACCAAAGTAATGACTAATAGATCTGAAAAGCCTCTAACTGTAGATGGAGAATGCATTGAATATGTAGGATCCTACATTTATCTGGGCCAATTAGTGTCATTGAGTGATCAAACTGAGCAAGAACTAAAAAGAAGAGTTACCAACTCTTGGAACCGATATTGATCACTCAAAGACATATTTAAAAACAAGCGCTATCCAGTGACAGCAAAGAGTCTTTAACATTTGCATCCTCCCAGTTTTGACCTATGGATGCCAAACGTGGGCATTGACTAGTAAACACCATCAGAAACTCACAACCTGTCAAAGACGAATGGAGAGAAGTATGCTGAGATTCTCTCTAAGAGACAAAAAGAGAGCTACAGACATACGAAGGACCACTAAATTCGAGGATATCACCACATAAAGCAAAACACTCAAGTGGAAGTGGACTGGCCTTAAAAGATGGTCCGACGACCATCACGACGACAGCCGGGGGAGACCTATGCGTGTTCAGGATGCGCTGGTGTTATAGTTTAAGTAATTTATGAATATAATTGAATGTCAGTATAGTATAGTGTAATAAAAAGAATATCGAATTTGACCATAAATAACTATCTCATAACAATGTACACACGCCAGCACATCAAGCTACACATTGACGTATCTTGTTCCGTTGTACTGGAGGCGATTTTCCAACAAAAATGTGCAGTCTGATGTGCCGTTGTCCGTACACGAACTAAAAACTATGAATACGGGATAGTTCGATTTGTGGATGCGGCCTGGACGAAGGCACTCCAGATCATATATTTTTAGCTGCTCTGCCAGAACTTGTTCTATTTATGATTGTCTTCGACTTTCCATTCCTCGACCCATAAATTTCAAGTTCCTGTTACCCTTATTTACAAAATACGTTAAAATTCATATCTGATTTAGGGTCGTATTCTAGAACTCTATTCAATGCTCAAGTCAGGATTGCACTGGAAATACGATCCTAATGGCAGGGACTTGAGTATGATATCAAGTGCTTTAAACCATACTCAAATCCTGACTTGAGCATTGAGTAGAGTTCTAGAATACGACTCTTAGTTACTTAAATAATGAACTTATATATTTAAACATCTCTAATCTAAGTGTTGGTATATTGTGATGTTTTGTTTTGTTCCAGGAGCCAGAATAGACATACATGGCAGCGTCTTAACACTTTGTATCACCGGCTTTAAACAAGTAGTAAATTCCCATGACTGACTAGACATTGGCCAAATTCTTCAAGAAAAGCCAGAAACTTAAAAATAGAATAGAGCAATTAGAGGCTTAACCCCTTCTTACCCATAACACAGGATAGTCTTGAGCGTAGTGGACAGAGCAATCCAAGTCTACTTGTCCTCCGATGTCTCGGATCTGCTCCTGGGTTATGTGGGAGATTGTTGGAGTCCGTTGTGCCCAAGCTGTCAAAGCAAAAAGATTAAGTTCATAAATAGTAAATAGCACCTGGAATCAGACTCAGAACAATGCTCATATTCAATACAAGTAGTGAATGGTCAATTGACCAATGACAGGGTATTAATTAATAGGCGGTCTTCAAATGCTGTTCCTTTTGTCACTAGAAAAAATTAGATTTCAACATCAGAACAAGGTCAAAATCCAATATATGCCCCTTGGCTAGCCACAGGTCTCCTCTAAAAGGATGTTTAGACCAGTCCACCATTCTGACTCAATGAGGGTTGTTAATCTTCTACAAAATTATACAGATCTTTTCTAAATAGATTAAAAAAACATACAGGCTTCATCATGAAGTTTCGTTCGCTGATTGGGAGATGAACTGGCTATTACACAGTCACAAATGTAATCCAAACAATAATTCTGCTGTATGTTGTTAAGGAGTTTAGATAGTCTGCAGACTATCCTGGTTGATGCATCAGATCAGTAATCATATTAATTATAATAAATATGGGCATATGAAGTTCCATACCAGGAAGGCACATGACACAACCACAGGACTTTAAATCTGTCGGAGCTAGGAAAGTCTTTCAGTTCTTCAATACTGTCGGCCTTGGCTTAGCACTGTAATTAGTGATCACAATAGATCAGTCAATGGTCGCAGTGATGAGGGGATGCATAGGCCCTAAATGAAGCCACCCTAATAATAATAATGCATAGGAAATGAAACAATTTTTCTGGGTTTAAATCGCGTATATATGTTATTTCAAACAAACCGACATTTGACTGAAAAAGCAAATATATGCGATTTAAATCCAGAAAAATAGTTTCATTTCCTGTGTGTAACAATCTTGAAAACCTAAGAACTCGATAATACTAATGCACTCAGAAACTCTGTATCGCAGGATCTGTATCGCTGTATCATTGGACACACACATAGACAACCACAAATTACAGCCAAACTCATGAGAAATATATGATGGCCATACAAATATTTCCCTCTGGCCCAGGAATCAAATTAGTCCAACATGGTAAATGTTCGGCCACAAACTAGACAGGTCAAATGACAGGCGCATGGGACTTGTCGACTTATGTCTCAAGGTGACGGGTGCAGTGGCAGTGCCCCTCAGATCTTTGCGATTTAAAGCTCTGAGTGGCACTGCAACTGTTATCCACGGGCATGTAGCTTTCCATCAGGCACACAATTTGTTCGTCCCATCACTTGATATTATAAAAAAAAATAGGGCTGAACGTCGAGTTGTGGACAACAGCTCCTTACCATACCATTTGGTGCCCATAAGGGAAAAAAATGCAAGCGGTCTAAAAAACTTAACGTCCCAATGTTCAGCACGGGTCTCCTCAGTAATTAAATAGAACAAAATTAACTACCCTGCTTAAGTACATGCGGCGTCCAGTAAAAAAAACAGTTGCACTTAAAAATCACTTTTAATACAAAATGACACTAAATTAGGGTTAACTAATGACTGCCATAAAGTGTTTTAAAGGGTAATTTATAGTTTATATCCCTTTATCAGCTTTTTGAATCACCCCTCTTCTTCCTGTACTAACCCATTCAACCGAAAAATTTGATCGATTTGCAGTCTTAACAACGCTAACGCGGTTTCATGGCATGTTGTCATTTGTTTTGCTAAATTATACACATTAGAACTTTTTTAAACAAGGAAAACTGTGTTATTGTAGACACCTGGATAAGTAAAAATGTATATTTCAGTAAGAAATGGATGAAAACATAACTTATTTCGTGCAAAAACCGTTAGTTTTTTGGCGAATATTACCAAAGATATATTCTTAAAAAAACTAACACTGATGTGTTTACGCAAACTCGGTAGGTACTAACGAGTTGCGCTGTTTAAAATTATGATAATATTCGCAAAATCACTGAAAGAAATTTGGGTGTGTCTCGCGAGTATGAAAGAGCTGAGAAGCGTAAACAATAAGATCGACACCGCACATGTAAACTAGCAAAACACGTTAACACTATGAGCTTATACAAACTAACGCTATAAAACAGTGTATAGAAATAAATGAATGCTATAATTGACTCACCAATTGTCGTAAAACACAGTAAAATAGTTAAAAACTCGAAATTAAACGCCATGATGAAATAGAGTGCACCGCCACACCTCACTGCAATCTTTACTGATCTAATTTCAATCGTTCATTTCAATTAGTCGAATGACATTGAGCGAATGGAAAGGTCTATCAAAATGGTGTTGCTATTTAAGAAATTAGAATTCCTTACATTTGTCGACGAGTCGTTGATCAAAAATTCATTAAAAACTGTTTTTCGAAGGATGTTTATACAAATTAATACTGTAATAATATATCTCGGATAACTTTTTTATAGAAAAAATCGACCTCATTCATCCCCTAGTTTGCCAACACAATGAAACATTTTCTTCAAATTTGGATAATAATAATTGCTCTTGATCACACTGAGGTATTGCCTTTCCAACAAAAAAGAATCGCGTAACATACGCACAAAAAATACAATCTAATTCAGAGCAATTTTGCTTTTTTGAAGTCAATTAAATACTCAAAACACTAGGAGCAGACATAGATCACAAATATGGTACTTAAATCATAACATTCGACATTTCTCACTGCAAAGGTATATATTACATTACATTAATCGAATAAAAAAAGGAAAATATTGAATGAAAGTAAAATAAATTTTAGTTAATTTGCTTAGTTTTTACGATACCATGCAAATATGGCTACCCGTCAAACGTCAAAAAGGAATGAATGAAACCGGACCACGCGAAGCTCAACCCCAAAGCCAAAGTGTACATATACAATGTTACCTAGTAACTCTTATTAGTTTGTGATGTTACCTATCGGTCATGCTTGAGATATCGTAAAAAAACATAAACCAATTTTAGAATTGAAATTGTTTATTGATATTTCAACTATGCATCGTTAGGGTAAGTTATTGTGTGTTAACTAATTTTAACTGTTTATGTAAGTAAGAGAATATTTAAAACGGTTATTCGACTACTTGTCACTTAGCCGCGTTTTAGGGTTCATGAGTTTTTTAAACATGTTTTGAAGTAAATCGCTGTCTTTGCGTAATATACTTTTGGGTTCTGAAAACAATTATTTAAAAATTGTGTGGCCAATAAAAAAAAGGAGATGCCAGTGCCATTTATTGATTAACGACGTCCATCTTCACGTATATGCAAAGCAAAATGGTAAAAGTAATCTAAGGTCATAAGAGCATATAGTTTCTCTGTTCTAAACGATTATGTAACTATAATCTGTCGATAAAAATAGGAGCTAAAAGAGCGCGTCGCTTCTCTATGACGAAAATACAGCGTCCACGAAGTACTGCATTTTTTGTCTATAGTTGCCTGTTAGTAAATAGCGAACTTGATAGGCATGCTTATGTCAAATGTTCGAATGTTTTGAAATATTTTTTATGTAATCGATAAATTGAATCAATGTGATCATAGTTTGTAAGTCAATGGATCATAGTGAAAAAAATAGAAAATTGGCAATTAATGTAAAAAATAGGCTTATGTATGGAACGTAATTCCATCCTTGGTTAGACTGGACGCAGCAGAGATTTTTTTTGCAAGTTTGTTTAGCGCAAGACGACATGTTTCGTGGAGTACTTGACGCGGTAAATTCGATAATGGTAATGATAAAACATCGATTTGAAAGTAGTGTTTATAGTGCGACAATTGTTTTGTGCTTGTACCTTGACAGAGGGGATTGCCTATCGATGACGCCTCCAGTCCTATATGCTCTAAGTCTGAGGTAAAAATGTTCACAGTCGACCCTCCGGCCAGAGACAACTAAATTCGCTATTTCCAAACGTTGTGTCTCGACCGTCTCTCTATTACATTTTACATTTTTTTTTTCTTGGAAGCTATACCAATGAGAAGTAATTTCTGGTCTCAAATTACGGAATTTCCTGTACAGGAATACCATGTAGTACTAAGTACTAAGAATACCAGGGTAACGATAACTCTGAGGGCATAACCCAAAACAAAACCAACAAAAAAGAAATGTTCGTTTCTTAAATTGACCCAAATCGGGAATCGAACCAGGAATCTTCTCATCAAGCACCCATGGTACTAACCGCTGTACCACCAAAGAGTATAAGTACATCTCGTAATCTGAACCCAAACACGCGCCACAGGCCAAGCCCGACCCTACCGCAGGTGGAGTACAGCGTACCATACCATGCCCTATATTACTTACTGTATTATATTAATTTACATAGTTTTAGTGGTACAAATTTTCATACTCTATTTCAACCCGTTTAAGATTTATTTTTGTGACAAAAAGTATCTATGGTCTCATCCCTCTCTTCACCAAAATTCTATCAATTTGCTTCACCAGTTTAGGCATGAAAACGTAACACAGAGAGTTGCTTTTACATTTATAATATTATTTAATTTGGATAAGCCCGACTTTTTTTTAATTTTGCTCGTGCATTCTACGCGTAAAATGAAGGTCATATTCGTGAAATAAATTAGTGTTTTGTTTTGCAAGAACATAATATAAACGATTGTAAGTTGTAAGAATGCACTGTATCGTCAAATCCATTAGTCGTACAAAAAAATGCAAATGGCCGATTTCGATTTTGTCTTTCCACTTAATGGTATTGCCAATATGCATTTGATATTAATAAATTATTGCTGAGTCGCTTATAAATTTCTGTTAAGGCGTGTCACCGGAGGAGAAGCGGGACAGACTCTTTTGCAAGACAAAATGTTTTAGGTATTCACTTCTAAGTTTATAACGGTCTCTCAAAAAATATGCGGTACACCTATAACGTCCGAAGAATGTGCCAATGTGTTACATGATAGGGTGCTTTATCCAATCATAAACAGACTAAAATAATTTTTTCAAGAATATCTAAACTTTGTACATAATTTTTATATGGAGATATTTCTCTTGAAATACTCCGAGTACTTGCAAAATTTTTGTTTTCAACTGAATATTTATCCCAAAACTTGAAAATTACGAAAAATTTGTGAAAATTCTAAATGAAACACAAAGTAAGTAAAATTTTTTTTATTCACATTATAAAACAATATTTGCATACAATTCTACTTATCATAAACATAAATGTTTAATATATTTTGTTATTCTACTCAACACAATTCCACTGCCTATATTATACCTAAGTATGGAGTAAGTGTACTCATTTTTCATCTTTGAAATCTACATGGGAGTAAAATAATAAAAAAATCAAGCCACTGCTGTTACCAAGTTTAAGGGTGCCGAAAGCGCCACGGTGGTGCTACATTAGCGTGTCTTATCCATCCTCCAAGGTCTATAGTGCTTCAGTAATTTGTAATTCACTAGTTGTGGCTACAATCGTGACACACGTGTGTCACGACAGTGGCGCTGCAACTGCGCTCCCGAATATTGTATGAAAATTAGTAGTACAGCTGCAGCGCCACAGTGGCGCCACTACAGCGCTTCTACAAGCGTCTAATTTAAAGGTGCCGTCCTTGTCTGATATTACCGTTTCTAACAAGAAATCATTTGCAAAGATAAACAGTTCATATTTTTAATTAACTAGTTTAACAAATCCTGAAAACAAAATCAAAGATAAAAATATGTGTCAAAGCAATGAAACAAAAAACATAGAAAAAATTGAACATAGAAAATGAAACTACTTTTTCTGATCACGGCAGCCGTGACCATGGGACCATGGGAAGGCCCGAAACGTTAGTTTGTTTGAAAAAACAAATATAATATACTATTTAGACCCGAAAAAATATTTCCATTTCTGAAATTCTACATAGTTTTATTTACAGTAACGAAGACAATTAGTCTAATAATTGATATAATCCCAGTTTACAATTTTTGTTAAGTCGAACTTCGTCTGTCACAAGATAACGTGATTCGGTAAAACGTGATTCGGCGTATCGTGACTTGGCGTAACGGGAATAAGCTTTTTACCGTCACTACTCTTTCATTTAATTTTTGGAAATGGAACTCGGATACGGGACACATTTTATTTTTATCTAATCAAAGATTGAAAATGAATATAAATATCACAATTCAGTAAGATAAAAGTCTAAAGGCTAGAGACAAATTCAATATAAATTACCTGATAGAAGTTCTACACGCGAAACTTTGCTCGATTGTCAGAATGGAGCATTTCTTGCATCTATTTATGACGTTACAATGTTGTTTTTTAGTTAACTTGCCGCGGTCCAAACTAATTGCGCGCGAGTAACTTTAGTCGAGTAATTTCTGTTTAATTTATTCAAACGGTGCACCTGACAATATCTCTACGTAATAATTATTTTGTCGATATTTATTCTATAATTATAAACCTATTTGAGCCACGTTCTGTACAATATTCTTTATTTTATGCGTATATTTGTTCAAAATATTAATTTATTGTTTTGGTGCCAACATTTTTCTTAAATCTATGTCTATAAAAACATAGTAACATTTTTTCCGTCCTTGTTTTTAATTATCTAAGAAATAAAATGTCAATGTAATGTCAAAGGGTAGCCATCTGGAACATATCTTTGATTATCAAAATGTATAAGTAAAAGAATAAAACAGTGCAAACGATTATTGAAGTTTACATATTTTAATTACGAAAATTATATAAAAAACTGATTAGTTACATTTGGTATGTGTTGCAGAATTATTAAGAAAGTGTGTCGAAAGCGAATACCTGACCTACCATTTCCGGTTTTTAAACTTGTTTTTATGTTATTGCAACTTATGTTTTATTTTTACTTCCTTTAGGATGTAATAATTCCCGTCACCGTTTGTTTTGCCTACACCTTGGTATGCTATTAAAGAGCGATGATATATTAGTACTAAGGACACTTTCAAATTTGACGCTTATAAAAGTGCTATAGTGGTGCTATTGTGGCACTGCAGCCGCGCCTCTATTAATTTTCATACAATACTCAGGGTCGTATTCTAGAACTCTACTCAATGCTCAAGTCAGGATTTGAGTATGGTTTAAAGCACTCGAAATCATTCTCAAGTCCCTGCCATTAGGGTCGTATTTCCAGTGCTTGTGTTTCCATTGCAATCCTGACTTGTACATCGAGTAGCGTTCTAGAATACGACCCTTAGAGACGCAGTTATATCGCAACTGTCGTGACATGCGGGCGTTACTTTTGTAGTTACAATTACTACAGGCGTGCGGCTTTCGAGTCACAGTGGCGCCACTGTAGCGCTTCTACAAGCTACTAATTTAAAGGCGCCCTAAGGAGCTTTGCACCGAGCACAGTGCGAGATTATGGACTATAACAGAATGAAAAACGTGTCAACACTCCCTTTTATCAATTTCCAAGTAGATATCTTGAGTGATTGTGACCGTCTCGGACGGCAAGAAAAATTCAAAACTGTTTTCTTGTATTATTTTTGAAGTATGTATTTGAAACCTAGGCAGTTAACTGTTCTAGTTGTCTGACTTAATTGATTGTGAGTATATTATAATTTTGATTTCTATTTAAAACATGAATAGAATATGGAATATAATATGTATACGGCCAATATACAAAACGCAATCTTCAGTGCTTGATGTAGATAGTACAGCCTGCAATAAAAGATAAAAATTAGTAATCACAATAGTACATTGTGTTAAGGGCGGTAAATATGGAATTACGAACGAGACTTTATTAGAAACTCGAAGACTTTTCGAGTCGAGGTTCGAAAATCTCGTACTACTCGTGAAACATGCAATGTTTTTTTGTCACACGTAACTAGTATGATTGCATGCTGGCTAACTTGATTATAATGTCCCAAAAAAACCTTGGGCTATTTCTTCTTATTACAGCCTTGGTTATCATCAAAGGACTAGCGACTTTTTCGCCAAATTAGAGATAACGTTCTCCTACTGAGCTACCTACACGGAACGAGTTACCAGACCTTACTTATTTCTCTTGATGGGTTACCTATCAGTAGTCCGAAATCACTTTTCCAGAAATAACGTTTGGTCGAATTTTCATAACCTCGAAAGTAATTTTGAGAGGAATATGTTTTTTCTTTTAAAACTAACTTAACCTAACCTAACCGTTTCTTTGTGATAAACATCCGACATATCCTGAAAGTACAATGGTTTCGTTGTAATTCGGTTTTCGTTACCCTCATGATGCCCGTTACAAATCTTTGATTATGGTTTTAACGGCTGTTTTGCCATAGCACTACCTATGAAAAACCTATGAATTTTTTTCTTAACTCAGCCAAGTACTTTTACAGCTACCAGCGGCGGACAAAAGATGTCGCTTTATTAATTAGAAAATATATTTCATTGAATATCACGATGTTTTTGCTACCACTTTTTTGTGAAAATAAAATAATAAATAAATAAATAATGCACACACTCATAGCCCCACATATGGACAACCACAAATTATCGTGGCAGCCCAGCATGGTAACCGTTCGGCCACGGAAGCAATCAATATACTCCACTAGTCTGTTATTACCTTTCATACAAAGACAATTTATTAAGTACTTTCATTTTATACCTTTTCCATTTTATCTTCGCTTGGGGCAACGTATCATCGCTTTCCTTGAACAGGTATCGCCTGATGCCGATCAGGTACTCGTCGAAGTATTCACTCCACACAATATCGGCCATACTAAAGGGGAACAACTGAAAAAGACATAAGTTACGTTTGATGCAGGTCCTGGAAATTAGTTTTCAATAAAAAAATAAGTGCGCATTTGACCTTCATCTCACCTGATGGAAAGTGGCAATGAGGTCGATGATATAGCATGCACATTAAAATATTAATTTATATATAATTATATTATAATTTGTATTAAGATTTTCTTTTTGTTACTAGTCATAAGAAAATCAGATCAAATAAATATTATTATCTTTCTTTCTTTCTTTCTTAAATAATGCCTATTCGCTCTTTCCTTAAATAGGCCTAAGTTATAATGTTCAGGGAATACCATTCCTTAGCTCGCCATTTAAACGTGGAAGCAAAACACTTCAAGAGAATCCTTGGAATACCCACAACGTAGGAGTGGAAACGCAGCCTACGTCTAGTCCCCCGATTTTGGAAGGATGATGATGCATGATGGGAAGTGGAAAGAAACTTGGAAGGTAAGTGTTATTTTCTTTTATGATACCAAGTGAAGGGACGAACAAGTCTGTTGGTAAGCGACACGCCTGTCCATAATACACTTCCGGACACGTAAGTCGAGCCACCTTGCATTTTCAGATTAATTGGCCTAAGCTTAAACAATGTTTGATTGATCGAAAACTACTAAGCTGTTTTGAAATTGGTATACTAAACGTCATTTCCATGAGTCCTTGTTGAAAATTTGAATTTAGAAAACCGGGAAAAACTGTTTTCTTCAGTGATAACAATACTTTTGTATTCAGCCCTTTAACAATAAAAATGCAAGGTGGCTCGATTTACGTGTCCGGGAGTATAGTTGCAGTATCATTCAGTGCTTTAAATCACAAAGATCTGAGGGGCACTGCCACTGGGACACCGCCACCATGAGACATAAGTTGACAAGTCCCATGTGCCTGTAATTTCACCGGCACTACTACACCTCCTTACCGCCAGTTCCTCTTTGGACGAACTCTTTCACAAGGACCTCTACGGTTGCTATATGTGATGTTCTAACCATGCTACAGCTTCATATCAATAAACAGTTATTATTAATTTAACATACCTTTTTATCGACATCACTAATACTGTCCCATAGCCGTCGCGTATGTTGATTGCAGAACTTTATTTCTCGAGTACAGAAATAACTTATTACTGTCGAAAATTTGTGGATCTTTTTGTAAACTTTAAGCATTCTGAAAAGTAAAAAAGGCTCATTAGAGAATTTCAAGTTTTGCCTCTTTTTTAATTAAAAAATAAGGGCATATTTGGTCTCCGTCTCACCTGATGGAAAGTATTGATAAGGTCGACGATGGAGCATCCTCACCTAAATAATGGCTATTCACTCTCACCTTGAAAAGGCCCTAGTTATACCGTTCGGGGAATAAATTTACAGGGAATTCCTTTCCATGGCTATATGTGGATATTATATATGAAACGCTTCATATATAATATCCACAACATAAGGGTGGAACCCCAGCCTACCTACGTCTAATCTCCGATGATGGAAAGGGGATTATGGAATTAAATTATGTAATGTGTCTCGTCTGTTTTCTGTTTGATCAGTGTTCGCTCTTTAATTATAATAATACCCTAAGCGAAAATTGTTCTATTGTACGTAATATTTATGTTTTAAAACCATTGACTTACAAATAAATGGACGACGGGTCTAATACAAAAACCACGAAAAAAATGTCCCAAGTCAACCTATTTAAACGTAGTGACATGTCAAGGAATATGAAAAAGCTAAAACGTTGAATTTAAATTGTAATGTCATCGCAGTACTGTCTAATTTTGCTTGCTTCGCTGTCAATCGAACAAACGAAGACTAGAGCGTGAATGACGCTCTGTATACGATTTTAACGCCCTATAAGTTCGGACACTTTTTAGCGCGGATCCGACGTCCATATAATTGTAAGTCAATGTTTAAAACATTTTTATTTCATTTGGGTAGAGCTTATGAGGGGAACTTGTCCTCTATCGCTCTATTATTGAAGTGACAATATACTTACTTAGGTTGCTTTCCAATACATAACGCAAGCCCGTCGACTAACGCCGCTGGTATCAAATGCAGAAACAGCACATATATTCTGTACATTAACGGAGACGGTGTCAGGGTAAGGGACATGTACCTGAAATGAGATTGATTATCATGTATTATTATGTAAATGATATTAGAAACTAATATGTTTGTTGTATGTGTGTGATATAATTATTTTAGGAAATAAAAAAGTTGTCGAATAGCAGGAGCGAGCGAAACCAGCGGAAATATCTTGCCATTCATCAAGCTACACGATTTCCGAACGAAATTACTCGGTCATTTCTCATCTCATCGTATATGAAGATGTCCACTGCTGAACATAGGCCTTCCCCAAAGATTTCCAGACCAGTCGAGCGGACGCGACGTGCTTCCATCGGTTACCCGCCACCCTTGCCATCCGTCCATCTAGTGGGGGGCCGTCCCACTGAACACCACCATGATATTAAATTATTTCTAGTGAAGAAGTGAATTTCTCACAGATGGCGATAAGGCAAAAAGTCGTTAAAAACCAAAAACTAAGACCTGCATGAAACACATAGCAAAATTTGTAAAGTCCGCTAGTTCGTTCCGTGGCTTAGTTGGCATAGCGTCTAGCACGGTTTGCGTAAAGACGTTGGTCCGAATCCAGCTGAATCGAAGGAATTGGTTTCTAAATGTTCGATCTTTCGATATCTGCCACATGCCACGGAACTTGTTGTAAGTCAGACTATCATTTTTGGCTTTTTAATTTAAATATTTTTGCAATGTCGCTTTTTTTTTGGCAAAAAAATCCCCAAGTTGTGGTAAAATTCAAGTTTCTTGCTTCAAACTTAATTTATAAATTTAACAACATTCCGCTTGATTCTGTAAACTTCTTTTTGCCTCCTAGGAATAAATGTCGACATCAATTTAAATTGAAGGATCATGTAAGTTGTTGGTAAATTGTCAAGTTTTACATATGATCTGAACGAACACAAAGAATCGACTGACCTTAAGACAGCAACTAGCGCTTACTATGCGTATACTCATGCCTGGCCTAGCTATGGTGTTGCGTTGTGGGGCAACAGCACTAACGCAAAAAAGTTTTTGCGTTACAGAAGAAATGTATTCGCATACTCGCTAATATAGACTCGTTTACCAGCTTCCAATCGTATTTCATCAAATATAATATCTTGAAATTTTACAAATGTGTCCTATTGTCAAGAATAATTTGGATGCATATCCTCTGTATTGTCGTTCAGAAAAATTAAGACCCAAATACAGGCTAGCAACAACAGTTTCAAAACTGCATATGGTGAACTAGGGCCTGTATTCTATGTCAATTAAAATTTATAACGTAGTTACTCCCTGACTTTTTAAAATTGATAAATAGCCTAAAAATATTTAAAAACCAACTTAGTAAACGTGCTACTAATTGCAGGAGTTTTTTAGTGACGAAGAAAATTGTTCATAATGTTATAAAAAAATGCAATCTTAATATGTTATCTGTGTTATAAAAATGTGATATTATAATTATGTAATTTAATAAAATAAATGCAGAATAATTATTACGGAGTAAATAAACGCAATTATTACGAAGATATAATTGACAAATGTTATTATTATACAATACTAAGATAATTTGACGATTAGTTAATAAGTAATTAATTTTTAATTGTTTAAAAAAATGATTTATTTTTAAAATACTTTAAATTTCTATTTGACAATCATTTTAAAATTTAATCATTAGACTTTCTGAATATATTTGCTTACATTTATTTATTTTCATTGTAATAATATTATGATTAATAATGCATATGTTAAAAATTGACACTGCTGCGCCTTTATAGGGTACATGTTTGATACTTTACCAACTACTGTAAGACCTAATGTAACAACACGTTTTGCAATAAACGATATTATTATTATTTAGAATTTCAATGGCATAACTCAGGTCAAAGGTCACCTACGTTACTTCATAGCTCTCGAAAAGCATTTATCTAAAACACTAACGCGACCAGAGTAATTAGATAGATAAAAGTAAAATAAAATTCAGTGCATTTGCCTGTATAGCTTTCGTTAGCCTGTAATGGTGTCCCATGGCTAGGCAAGAGTCTCTTCGTCGCATTTCCAATTTTCTTGTCCGTAGCTATTCCAAGTGCGTCTAGGTTATTTCATAATCTGTGTCTCAGCTGCAGATGGTCACATTGTGCCACCCACTAAGTGGCAAATATGTATATGTCCACCTGCCCTCTGCGTGCATATGACAGATATAGCCACCCAATTTATCCTGCCAGTTTTTTTACCAACGTCAGAGTTTTGGAACGCAGCGAACGTGAAACTTGTAGCTGACATAACTTTGTTGTTAAACGTAGGTTCTGAAGGTCTTCATATAGTTATTATTACTTAGTTTTATTTCTTACCAAACAGCATTGGAGAATGGATTTTTCTCAACTCTAGCTACGTTTTGCGCCATGAAGTCGCCCCACGTGATTCTATTTTCTACAGAGCTCACGTAGTTGAAAATGGGAGGTTCCGGTGGGGGAGAACTGGAAAAATAATCATCTACTAATTAAAAACCTCCTAAAAAAAGTCAATCTGGTCAGTGACATAGGTAATGTCAAGGAATTGAAAAAAATAAAACGGAAATATGAAATATGGCGGTATTTCCCATCGTATTGATTGACGTAATACACAGATTTATTAAATATACTGTAATAATAATAATAATAATATAAAATATATATTTATTTCAGGCAATTACGCCCATATTTGTTAATTACAATAATTACTGTAATTACAATGAACTGGTAAAAGCGTATTTCAGAAATTAAAGAAAAAATAAACAATTGAATACTAAATTTTAAATTAAAATAATAATTTTTCGAATTAAGTATAAGAAACTACATTTCAGGGTAGTTAACAAAATTAATTTAAATTTAAATAGAAATAAAAATAACTACAATTAACCTATTTAATAAAGAGGAATGTAGGTACTGGCATGCAGCTGCAACCATCAATCACAATTAGGCGAGAGATATTAGACTTAGGCATCCTAAATTCGAAATTTTTTCCCGTACACATAGGAACGCCTTACACAACCAAACGTGAGCATTATTCTTTTAAAGGAATCACGTTTCGCAGAATCACATTTCGCGGAAAGACGCTTCTTATAGTCACGATACGTCGACTGTCTAGTAACTGTAGCATTACGGAACTGATTTTGTCAGAACTGCATTTAAAAATTGTAGGTATTAAATAATGGTGTTACCGTAAGAGCTTCGGAAGGTGAAAGATTTGTCCCAGACTTACCTCTGCTTATAAGCATCATGCACACTAACTGCGGCCGCCATGAGGCCATTCACCACGTAGTCCACGGGCACAATTTCTGCGGTTACTGTTTCTACACAGTTTAACGTGCGCAGGATGCCCGTTACTGGAAAATATTGATATAATACAAACATGGGGTACAAATTCATACAAATTAACTTTAGTACATATTTAAAACTGTAGATGGCGACACTTGGATGATATAAAAAAATACAAAATATTGAATCTGGAAATGTTGAGGTATGTCATACTAAAAAAGAAGTATAAAATGCTATGCTTAGTTGGTAAAGCGTCTGGCACGGTATGTTAGAAGACTTCGGTTCGAATTCGGCCGGATCTAAGGAATTTATTCTGAGTGTTCGATCTTTGTATTAATAATTAATTATAACAAACTAGTGGAGTAATTTCACATAAAAATAACTGAATATCATTTCAATAAAAATTTAAATACAATGAATAGTGACATCTCTAGTCGGGACTGGTAGCTGTAAAGGTATCTAACTGGATAACGAAATATCATACATGGCACAACGGCTAAAAAAGTCGCTGAAAAACCAAATGCAAAGATACGACGCAAGCACATAGAAAAATTCGTGAGGTCCGCTGGTTCGTTCCGTTGCTTAGTTGGTATAGCGTCTGCCACGGTATGCTAGAAGACGTCGGTTCGATTCCGGCCGGATCGAAGGAATTTTTTTATGGATGTTCGATCTTTATATTAATAATTAGAAGTATAAAATATAAAAAAAAGATATGCAAAACTATTTAAACAACATTTTAGTAATATCATGTACTAATCTTAGAATGAGAAATGCTAATCGCAATACAAGATGGCGTAGTCGGGCATTTAGTACCTATTGGTACACCAGACGTCGCGACGGGTACCAAATAGTTATTTTTTGTAACCAATTTGTTTTACATTGACAAGCTGCAATTTGTCAAAGCTATTCCAATTTCCAGTGATAACAAACAAATAAACTAGATGGCGCTTATTGCACATATTTTTATAGATAGTGCTGGCTATTCTTGTATTTTGTTTAGGATTAACGCCATCTACCCATGTTAGGAAGCGTTAATTTAAAAATTAGTTTGTAACACACTGTGCAAATTGCATGTGTGTGTAGATCAATTTCAATTCTATATTTTTATTTTATATGTAATTTTCAGTGACTGTAGGTATTTTAATTATATTTTTTATCCCTGTACAAACTTTTCCGGAAAATTCTCGCGCAGTCTCGGGAATTTACGCAGATGTCGTATTTACAAGTTACGCAATTGACATAAAGTACCATTCCGCGTCCTTAACTTTAAGATTTGAAATGTAGGTAATTCTTACCTCCCCCAACAGCCACTCCAGTGGGTCCATACATATTATCAATCCAACATTTTAGTGGCTCTGTCGATGTCGACGTCACTGAAACAATTTCTATACATTAGTACCAGCAGCTTGATTTTTATTGCCTCTCCCGATCGAAAACTGCGTCTTTTCCGAGTCGAGCCGCGTAATTGCGATTCACAACTGGCCGATCGGAAACTTTTGACATTTCTAATCGGGACAATAGTTGATTTAACTCATAACTAGAAATATATAGTAGGAGGAGGTTTTTCTAAGTGTTCGATCTTTGTATTAATAATTATAACAAACTAGTAAAGTAATTTCACAAAAAAGAATTGAATATCAATTCAATAAAAATTAAATAAATACAGTGAATAGCGACATCTCTCGCCAGGACTGGTAGCTGTAAAGGTACTAACTGGGTGATAAATCTTTCATAGATTTCTCATAGATGGCACTACGACTAAAAAGTCGTTGAAAAACCAAATACAAAGACACGACCTAAGCACATAGAAAAATTCGTGAGGTCCGTTGGTTCGTGCCGTGGCTTAGTTGGTATAGCGTCTGACACGGTATGCAAGAAGACGTCGGTTCGAATTCGACCGGATCGAAGGAATTTTTTCTGAGTGTTCAATCTTTGTATTAATAATTATAACAAACTAGTGGAGTAATTTCACAAAAAAGAATTGAATATCAAAACAATAAAAATTTAATTATATAGTAGGAATCAGATTCATCTCCTCGCTAAGAAAAACTCATCTGATTTCGAGACCCGGGTGATCAAAATCAGCATGCAGGTCTACCACGAAGTATGATTCTGCGTAACTGCATTATAATAAACGCGTTACTAGGATTGAAAATTATGTCTTAAATCTTCTTAGAAATGGATTCATAAAAGATGTCGAACCGTGGTGCTTGCCACCACCTTAATCACTTTTAAAAATAAAATAATTTATTTACATACAACAACATTAAAAAAAAACCTTTATTTAAAGTACTTTTTTGTATAATACCAAGCGACGAAACGAACGCGTCGGTTGCAGTTTTACTCAGAGCCTTAAATCGCAAAGATCTTAAGTGGGTGATAGACGTACGAGGTTAAAAATCGCGGTTTTAAAGTTTGCGTTCTTACTCAGCTCGACGTCGTCGGTTTTTTAGTAATTTTAGGAAATTTAGTAAGAGAGTTACGTGAACAAAAGGCAGACTTTCGTAATTATTTAAGAATGCCCGAGTCATTGTACGAAGAACTCTTGCACTTAGTTACACCTATAATAGCTAAACAAGATACCTGCATGAGAGAAGCTATTTCATTTGAAACAAAATGGCGGCTCGTGACTCGCGACGCTGAGGCGGGCTACGAGCAAGATTTCAAACGTGTTTGATGGCTGATGGACTTGCGCGGCAATTTTAAAATTCGCGTACTTAGAGTGATACATGAGTGAAAAAGGTCGCGTATTTACTCGTACGTCTATCACCCACTTTAGGGTCACTGCCCCTAAGACTGTCACCCTGAGACATAAGTTGACAAGTCCCATTTCCCTGAATTTCCCTCCGTGTCCCATAGCCTGGGGTCACAATGGATATTTTAAATACTAGTAATATGTATCTCATTTTTTTATATATATTATAATGTTCATACCGCTAGCGTAGATTTGTACATTTGTATAATAGCGCATTCGTAGCTAATCCGAGACTACACAAATCTAGAAAGCTCGGTCCCACTTCGGACGTCGTTTGTGCACTAAGTCCGATTAGAATGCGAGAGAATACGAATATCGCTTGTGCACCTAGAGATAAAATGATCACCTGTGACATTTTGGAACGTCATTTCTCGGATTCGGAACTGGTGGTCTACTATCGATCTCCGTCCGACATCCGTCCGAAACAATTACTGTCAAATAAGTAATATTCGACAAAATTAAAAGACAAGTATCTAGTGTGAAGCTTCATTCGTATCACGCGTCTTTTCATTTGGTCAAGTATTGCTTATATATATTAAAGTATATAAGTATTTGGCAGTAATTGTTTCGGACGGATGTCGGACGGAGGTCGAGAGTAGACCCCCTGATATGAATCGGACGTAGTGTGCGAACGCTTTTAGGAGCTTTTCAAAGTAATTTTCTTTACCTATCGCAGGTCTAAAAATGCCTAAAGGTATATTTCCAGCATTTAGTCGCAGCTCATTTTCAGCCAAAGCTTTGGTAAACGTGTACGTGTTCGGCCATGGGCCCAAGATTCTGAAACAAAGAAATTTGAAGTTGTTCTTTAAATCGCTCATTTACTCTCGACGTAAAAAGTGTTATAAGTTTCAAGTCTCGACCCCTCCTACGTAAAGTATCGTATGTCGATATTGCCAACTTGACAGGGGAGCGTTTTAATGCTTTGAATTCACTGAAATGTGCATAACACGTGACCTTAGCATTTTTCAGTTTTAGTCGGCAAAACTAGTTACCCACATAGAGTATTATAAAATATATGCGTCAACAAGCGGGTAAACTAAAGTGAGACTGACCGGGTCGGGTGACATAGTATACACTTATGAAATAAATTGTGGATGTTCATCTAACTGATATCTAGGATTTTATAATACTCTATGTGAATAACGAGCTTTGCCGAATAAAACTGAGAAATGCTAAAGTCACGTGTTATGCTTATTTCAGTGAATTCAAAACTTTAAAACGCGTCCCTGTAAATTGGGCAATTTCGACATAGGATACTTTACGTAGTCGATTAGTCTTTGTCTGTATCTGCACGCACAAGGAACAAGTGGTAAGCGACACGCCTGTCCATAGCAATTGAAGTGCCATTCAGGACTAAATAGCAAAGATATGAAGAGTACTGCCACTGCGCCCACCACCCTGAGGCAGTTGATAAATACCATGTGCCTTTAATTTCAGCAGCACCCCTACCCTTCAAAACCGGAACGCAGCAATGCTTACATTTCTGCTTGGCGGCAGAAATAGGTAACGTGGCAGTACTTCCCTAGACGAACTCTTCCACAAGGAGCTCTACTGCAACAATGTGTCTGTGGCATTGTAGCTCTGCCAAGCGGACAGAGTGATCGGAAAGCGTTCAAAGTTCTTTTTGGACGCCAATGTAATCGTGGTGTGTCTTAGTCGTGTTCCGGTAGTGTAAGATGTCAATCATAAAATATTTATTTGTTATGCAAGACTGCAAATTTGTTGTATGACGCGAATGTTTGTATTGAGACCTGAGCAAGCGAAGGATTCTAAGATTCAAAAATAAAATCCAGAGCCTAAGTTAAGTCACTAGACGCAAAACAAATTTGCTACCGAGCAAAACACACAACTTTTCACCTCACTGTAGCGAGGAAAATGGTAGATGAAAGAAAAACAGTTGAACTATAACAAATCAGTAAAATTAAGTACTTAGTTATCATTGTCAACAATAAAAATAATAAAATATACGCGTAGTTGAATGTGTCATTACGTTTTACAGTCCATCGTCAATTTCGAATTTTAAAAACCTTTTCGCTTTTTTTTCATTTTAAAAACGCTAGTATGCATGGAAAAAACGCATTTGCGCGCAGATTTCTTATAAGAAAGATAACCTTTCCGATCTGGTAAGGTGAAATGAATATTTATTTTACTTTAACGTGTCTGATCGACTTGAAATTTGGTATGCTATGGTATGATAATTTCGGTCTGATACTACAATCAGGACTGTCTGTATACTACCCAACTCCGTAACTGCTCACAGGTTATTTTATATTGTGATTGGACTTATTAGTAAAGAGGTGTGAGCTTATAAATATATGGTGACTTTTTGGAGTACACCGTTTTGTATAGGATTTTCAAATTTTGATTTAAGTATTTATTTTAATCTAGTTTTCTAAATATTTACGCTCTGTCCTTAATGGAAGCGAAAATAAAAATATTTTTCATACCTATGTAAGGTACTGTTCCAACTTTACCAATAAAGCTTTTTTATAGGCCACTCCATCTGTTCTATCATAGTCATAATCAGCTCCCATACTTAGCCTATCCCACTATTCTATACTGAGTCTGTATCTCTTCCATCATGTACTTGCTTTATCTGTTTACCATACACTTCTATCTCCTAATGTATAATTCATCAATCTCCCTACCGCTTAACTATAATCCATCAATTGGTGCAACGCTTCTCAATCTACTCCACAAGGGTAGACGTGTTCTTCATTAAAAAGTAGTTTCGTAAGCAAGTCAGTTGTTATGTCGACTAGCCCTCTTATGCCATACTCAGTCTATCATTCTGCACTTACTTTATACATAGTGCTACACTTACGTAGGTAATAGATCGTCGATTTCTTGATCGCTCAACTTATCCACCATTTGATGCAGGGTTTCGCAGTCAGCTTTACAAGGATAGAAACGTTCTTCTATCCGAGGGAGGTGGCAGTTCGAGTACGCAGTTGAAATATGCATGAACACCTGGAAGAGGTAATTTATTACGTAGGTAAATAACATATATTACGAGTGCCTATACGGAGTCATGATATCCCGAGTAACAGAGTCGGAGATTTTGTCGCTAGCTCATATTGAGGCGTAATGTAACAATGCATGACGTGAGTGACGTGGGGTTCTGAAGCAATACCTTGCACAGGCATTTTGAACGCACTGAATTAATTTCTTGGACACGGTGATGCAGTAATTTAGTTTGAACAGTACTAGTGCATTACAAAGCATTTCCCTTAATCTAAATGTATAAGATCTCAAAACCTATATATAATATTTTGAGACGATAGATGGACGATATTTAGAAGCAGTTACGTATTGTCTCTAGTAAATATTGTTGGAAACGCACTCTATCGTTCAACAAAATAACCAAATAACGAACTACCTTCAACATTTATAGCGGGATTCTATTTAATAGTCGTTCCAATTTGTTCACAAGAGCCTAAAAGCGGATAATTGATTTAATTAGCACTAAAGAACTTCTCAGAAATATGCCAGTTGCAATTCAATTGCAAATGCTATGCAATTCAAGTCCATCATCGCGGTATTGTAAAAAAATTACTTCCGAATCCTACAAAGTTTGATTTGTAATATTTGAGTACTTAAAAGGTCTATAAATTACTAATAAATTAAATTGTGAGTACTTACATTGAGCCCTTTCATGTCCCTAGCCAACCGCAACAAGTGTAAAGGTGCTCGCACATTGGTTACCAATGCGGCGCGCAAGTGTTCGTCGAACTTCACCGTCGCTGCTGAGTGGAATATAATGTTTACCTGAAATATTTACAATAAAACTAGATATAACAAGACGACACTTGAAGGTATGCGAGACTATTTAAAATTTTTGAACATATTATACAATGTGTTGATTTGCATTCTCGCCATATATACAGAGGTTATTTGGGTTCAGTTTGTCCGGTGAAACTGAGCCTAAACCACTAAAAAAATAAATCGAAAAAAAATTTCATAAATTCCTATTTTTTATTTAATTGCGGTAAACAAATTTGATCCAAAGGTCGTTGACTTGCACGGCACTTGCAAACATTTTGAACAATGACGTTAAATGCGCATAATGAAACGTATTTTAGATCTATTTGGTGGTGGGATGCGGGTAGCGACGGCGGGGAATGTCGTATCGAGCGCGCGATTGGTAGATCAGACGACCTTGCTTCCCGTACTGCATCTACGTCACGCTGACATCCCACATACATTCTATTCTAGTCTGTCACGAAATGCCACGTGGTTTGGTAAGCAAACAAGAATTAGTAGTGCAAAAAAAAATCGCTACCAGGCTCACCAGAACCTGCATGGATGGATTACCACCATCAAGTACATGTGCGTGTCTATTCATATGGCATGATGTGAAACGTATAGTTTACGCGGAGGAAACGAGTGTCGAAGTTTCTGCTTTCAAAGTTGTGAAGTCTAATGTTGAAACGAAACTCACGCGCGAATCTCTGCATAGCTGGTGGTGGCTGTGTAGCTAGGTACTTCTAGCCATACTTTCATGTAACCTAAGGTTGGTAAGTACCAAATCTAAGTTACAAAATACTTTTTTCGGTCAACTTGTCTAATTAACTTAAATGAATAGTAAATTATAACAATACTAGCACAGAATCATAATTTAAAAAGTAGGTAAATAAGCGATCGAGACAGATTACGCATCGCTCGGTGACGCGTGTGGCGGGGTTACTACCCTTGCGTGGTGCATAAGAGTTGAGACAATTTTGCAAAATTTTACTAGATGCAATTAGCCTGAATATGGAACAGAATATTTTTTTAAATATTTTTAGATGGTTTAGCATTATTTCTATTTTTAATTTCTTCAATATGGCGAGAATGCAAATCAACACACTGTGTAAAGAGATAACAATGATGATGAATTATGAGTAAAGAGTGATATTCCTGGAGTATTGGCTGAACCACGAACTGTTTCTGAATATTTTTTTCGTATAGCGAAATAGCCTGATGTTACGGGCTTTAATTCAGACTTAATTTTTTTACTAACGAAACTTTGAAAAATGTATATTGTACAGTATATGAGTTCTATTTAGTTCAGTTGACATAGAAACAATCATTGGTATATGTATATTTATGTGGTTTGTGGTATATGTAAAGTGTCTATAGAATGCAACGCTTTTCTTGTAAAATTACGAAGTTTTTGTTTTTTTTTCTATCGTGAAAATTTTTAGGAATCGAGTTTTCACACCGTATAGTAATCAGTGTATGTATATCCTTAATTTTACTATACAGGGTGATAAAATAATCACTGGCCATTATTTTTCCTGTGCTTAAGATTCAGTAATATAACACATTAGTGAAATAAAAAAAAAAAAAAAAACATTTTTTTGATGTTTATATTTCCCAATCATTTCTAACGCATGGTTAACTCTAAATAGTAAATAAAATTGAGCGATCGGCGTCGAGTTGTCTAGACGCCTAGGCGCCAGCACATCGCGACACACGACGACAGACCTGCGCTAACGCATCGCGCGTTAGTTTAATACATGAACTCCCGCGCTGACTCCGCCCACTGCCCCCTTCACCGTTCTTGTTGCTATAGTAACGGCGTCTACTAATCATCGGGTGTCAGTATGGTTCACAAGTTTTCGGAAAACTTTGAGACGTCATAACTTATTTATTTGTTAAGTATTTGAAAAAAAAAAACTGAATACGTATTTTTATTTCCATTACACAGTATGCTCCTTTAAAATGGTCTGTGGTTTTTTTATCACCCTGTATATTTTTTCCACGGTGATTGATTCAACATTTTCACTGTTATGTGGAATCAACCAAACCATTCGAGGTTGTATAGACTCTTAACCGTTGAATGAAAGATTCCAAATTTATCTTTTTGTGTCTTACAACTGGGCAACTGGGACTTCAAAAAAGTTTCTCAATTCGACTGTATGTTTTTTTTGTATGTATGTTACGCGATAACTCCGGTATTTGTGAACCGATTTTCATGATTCTTTTTTTGTTGGAATGGGGGTACTTCCGTAGTGGTCCCATTTCATGACGCATGAAGATTCTTTTATATAAATAGCGTCTAAATTTTACTTAAGGAGCAATTATTTTAATGGTTGATTTTGCTATTTCTCCAATTCAAGGCGTTTTTCTCTCCATATACTTTGAGTAGTGAGAACCAATTATTGTTATCTCCAGTGTCAAGTCCTGTATAGTGACGAACTAGGGGACATTTCAAAAAAACTTAGCAAATAGACGTAATTCCACGTACTTTTGAGGTCGGTTTTTTTAGTACTCTGTACTGAGATTATTATTTGTCATCAAAGTATTAATTTAAATTGTAATAGCATTTATTAATAAGATGTAATTTTAATTTATTTACAAACAGTGAATACTTTCCTCGTTTTCATTAATGGGAGGGACCTCATTGAATATCCTGACCGAGTGGGGACTTGAGCTGCGTATGTGTAGCTGAGTTCGTGGCAGAAGCAAGCTATTGCGTGGTCCAAAAGTGATTGTGGTCAGGATTTTATATATTAAGTAAAGTACATCATATCGCGTGACACATTAGCACATTCTTTAGACAATATCTTTAGGTATATCGCATATTTTATGTAAAGTCGTTATTTAATAGTAAATAACTAAATTTGTTATAGACAAACAGTTTTGCCCGCTTTAAAGTGCACAATGCTGCATTCCATGACCCTCTGGCAGATCTTTAGTTTAGATCTGGAACTCTGTCAGCTACCATGTTTATGCATCGTAGTGATAGTGAATAAAAAAACATAATTACCTTCTCCATGAGCATCTGCCTGTCACTCAAAGTAAGTCCAAGCCCTGCGGCTTCACAGTCGGCGGGTACTGCCACCACTTTGTGACGAAACTTTGGCACTTCTTTTTTAAGGCGGTTGAACACCTGTAATATGTGAAAAATTGTAATGTTATAAATAACATTTATGATGAAATTATTGTTATAAATATCCTTGAGGGTAATGCATTAGGATTTAATTTTCAACTTTACTTTATTAGGAATGCAGGTACTTTTAACAAAAATAATGAAGGTGTATAACTAACGTGTGTGACGAAATTCTTTCATAGATTTCTCATAGACAGTGCTACGGCTAAAAAGTCGTTGAAGAACCAAATACAAAGAAACGACAACAAGCACATAGAAAAATTCGTGAGGTCTGTTGGTTCGTTCCGAGGCTTAGTTGGTATAGCGTCTGCCACGGTATGCTAGAAGACGTCGGTTCGAATCCAGTTAAAAAATGTTTGTGAATGGAAGTTCTCAATTCGTCTGTTTTTTTTGTGTGTGTGTGTTACGAGATTACTTCGATATTTGTGAACCGAATTCGATGAGTCTTTTTTTGTCGGAAAGGGAGTTACTACAGTAGTGGTCCCATTTAAATTTAAAGAAAATATTCCACCTCTAAGGGTGACAAATTAGGAAATGAATCCGATTTATTAGATTTCACCCACTGTCCGTTAACCGACTTCAATAAAACATGGCAAGTAGACGTACACGTAATTGCACAAAATCTTTAATACTATTATTTATTACATTTTTTATTGAATTGATATTCAATTATTTTTTGTGAAGTTACTCCACTAGTTTGTTATAATTATTAATACAAAGATCGAACACTCAATTATAACAAACTAGTGGAGTAATTTCACAAAAAATAATTGAATATCAATTCAATAAAAAATTTAATTAATACAGTGAATAGCGACATCTCTCGCCAGGACTGGTAGCTGTAAAGGTACTAACTGGGTGATAAATCTGCAATAGATTTCTCATAGATAGCGCTACGATTAAAAAGTCGTTGAAAGACCAAGTACAAAGACACGACGCAAGCACATAGAAAAATTCGTGAGGTCCGTTGGTTCGTTCCGTGGCTTAGTTGGTATAGCGTCTGACACGGTATGCAAGAAGACGTCGGTTCGAATCCGACCGGATCAAAGGAGTTTTTACTGAGTGTTCGATCTTTGTATTAATAATTATAACAAACTATTGTTTATTTTATAAAAAAGTAGAGGCAATATTAAATTCCCGTCCACTTGCCCCCCTTTCCACAGACCCTACTGATCCATCACCATTAACTCCAGGTCACTTTCTCATTGGGTGGTTATTTAACAAATTAGATTTTTTGAGAGACGGATAATTAAGAAAAAAAATAAAATAGATATTTCTTGAAAGCATGTAAATTTAGTTAAAAGTCTGTGGTTTTCAAAAAATTACTAGAATATACTATGTTTTGCGATTGTGAGTGTAACCTCACCAACAAACTGCTTTCGCAGTTTAGTGAGAAATTGTATTATGTTTTCTTGTATGCCTTTTGTATGAAATAAATAAATAAAATAAAATAAAATAAATAAATTGACGCGGCTTATGATAGATTATGTACAATATACAGATATTATATTGACTTAATGAATATATAAATGATATATTGAATAGTCGGATAGATTAATCTAAACACGAGAAATCGCAGTAAAAATCACGTGTTAAAAGTGACAAATGTATATAAAACACTTCACATGATGTATTTAAAAGCGAATACTGCTAAGTGACAATTATTTGCGTACGTAGTGTACACAAACGAAAACCTGATACTTACTTTATTGACTTTACATACATGTGCAAAAAGACTTCCAGCACTCTTGTTGTTGTCTAGTATTAGTTTTGTTTACTTTAACACTGTTGTAATGTACTTTTCTAAGAATTTTATTTTATGACTTCAGTGATGGAGTGCATTTGACTATATTATCGCCTGTCCGAACAGGGAATCGATCTCGCCAAATGTGAAAACCTGTAACTTTCCTATACAGATCGAAAGCCTTAATTATAAGGATTATTTTCTTGTAAATAACATAGCATCTTGAATAAAAGGAAGATCATGAAAATTTAACTTGAAATTTTGTTCAGGAAAATTAATAGATAGCCTTTTCTCTGACTTTCCCGCGTTCATAACAGCTGAGTTTATTATTTCATTTTACTAATGAGGATAAATTTGAGAAATAGATATCATTTTCCTATTATCAGTGCATGATACAATGCAATGCAATGCAAACTTTGAAATTATAACGTCAGTTGTCTTCTAGCATACCGTGCCAGACGCTATACCAACTAAGCCTCGGAACGAATCAGCCTCACGAATTTTTCTATGAGCTTGTTGTCGTTTCTTTGTATTTGGTTTTTCAACGACTTTTTAGCCGTAGCACCGTCTATGAGAAATCTATGAAAGAATTTCGTCATCCACGTTAGTTATACACCTTCATTATTTTTGTTAAAAGTACCTACATTCCTAATAAAGTAAAGTTGAAAATTAAATCCTAATGCATTACCCGCAAGGATATTTATAAGAATAATTTCATCATAACTGTTATTCATGGTCTTCCTTTTATTTAAGATGCTGTTTTATTTAGAAGAAAACAATTCTTATGATTGAGGCTTTTGACCGGTAGATATAATAAAATTACTCGTGTTTTTTTTTTTTCACATTTCGCGGGTTCGATTGCCGATTCAAGGCGATTATTTAAACATCTTTTATTGCAGTTCGAATTGTTTTTAAAATCAAAATGAAACGTAGTTTTAGTAAAATTTTCTATCTACGATATTTAAGGTACTTTCCCTCCATGTGGCATAGCCGTAGGACGCCCTGTATAGTCCGAAGTGCTTAGTGAGCGCGGCACGTGTGCCAACAGAAGGTAGAGTCCCACATATTTGAGTTCAGTCCGCCATTTTCGCTTTGTACGTTATGGTCGTGTCAATTATCTAGCGCAAAACCTCGAAAAAGTGGAAAAATGCTTCTTTGGACTGAAAAAATTATAGTCGCACTTGTAATATTGTCTATGGCGGTGTATCGTAATAGTTAAGTCTTATTTTATTTAATTGTAATAAATCTACAACTTTCTGTATATCGTAATATTTCTTCTGTTACAAGTAACGGAGTAAACCCGGTACCGCTACAATATGATCGCTCCTTTTTTGGAGAACTAAGTAAACATCTCGAATTAAAATAGTAGGAACTAAATCAATGAAACAAAAATACGCGGTTGGAGGGAAATACGATCACCAAACGAATATCTGAGGCTTTGATATTTCGGCCACGTCCACAGGAGAACACATCCACACATTTTATATGCAACACGAAGACTAAGACCACCACAACTCTAAGCAGGAGGACCCATATTTACTACCAACATACTACCAACGTAACGAAGACGACTGTATAAGATAAGTAAAAATTTAGGCAATTTGAGAGTGTGCGTTATAACTCGAGACGCTACGGACGAGAACATATCCTCACCCAGGAGGATCTACTACGGCAACACGAAGTCCAACACCATCAACGCTTATTCTTAACAACACATAGCCGGCAGGAATCTGACCACCGGTTGCGGCTGGTAGGCCTTCTCCTTCACAATCCCGGGCGTGACACTCCCTTAAACTGTGTCAGATTTATTCTGGCTGGATGTGGTGCCTATGAGCAACTAAGTAAACATCTCGAATTCATCATCATTCAACTATTGACCGCTAGATGGTAGCACAGTAACATTGAATGAAATTTCAATATAAAACAAAATAACAAAATGTCGTAACTTGCAATAATAGGTATTAAACTTTAAACGATATGTCAACATGGCAAAGTTTAAATTATATTAACAGTCCAGAATTTGTTGCTTCTTTTCATCAGCAATCATTATCAACAGTTCATAGTGTTATGTATCTGTGATAGTAATCTAGAATTCGAGACTTAAGACATTGCTATTATTTTTTTCTTCCGTGCCTTCCGTGCCACCGGTCCTCGGCCTCCATTCCAGCACTCTTCTGCTCTGCCGCTCGTCCCTTTCTTTGCGCAATGATACGACTCCGAATTTATTTGTTTTTCATTCAGTGACTTTGGACCGTTTGTTTTGGAATTTAAACCTTCAATGTAAAGGGATACGTGCCGTTGTCCGTGTACAACTGGTCAAGGTAATAAATGTCATTTTTACGAAGAATGTCGTTACGTAATTATTTACATTAGTTCTACGGTGGTAGGTGTCTCAAAAATATTTGTTATACAGGATGTTACAAAAGTGTTCGTGACACTTAACTACTTTGGTCAGAAATTAATTATACTCAAAAGGAAAAATTATGTATCGAGCAGTGTGCTAATTTAAATAAAGTACTTACGGGATCTTCGAAAATCTCTTCCACCCTCGTATAGATATCCTTCCCCCTCTTCTGTCGGACGAGTAAGTATAAATTCTCCACCGTTGGACAGGATCGAAGAAGTTTCTCCACCAGAATCTTGCCGAGGAAGCCTGTTAGAAATACATTTAGTTATTAACAATACATAGATGTACAGATCATGAAGCTTCGTGCAAGCAATTTGTTCTTTTTTGTTTTTATGATCTCGTAGTAAACATTTCCTTTCCTATCCTATCTAAAATAATCCTAACTTTGGAATCTGCTTAGCCACACTGGGATCCGCTAAGGTACCGGGTGGGATTCGATTTCCACTCTGCCCTACCACACCGTCACTGGTTGGGATAAGCGGAATTTTATTCCGTGACTCAGCCAACAAAGAGATCTTATCTTAATATTATAATTAGATATTTTTGTCGAAACTGTAACAGTACAGATTCGACAAAAATGTATGTATATATGTATACGTAATGAAATTCCCACCAGGGCAGGGGGGACAGCTGGTAGGGACTAGAGGAATATTCCCGATTAGGTTGGGGAATGAACTCCCTGTTGGGGTTCTCCCGCAGGAATACAGATTCCTTCAAAAAGGGTTTGAGTAGGGTCCTAAAGGGTTGGCAATTTTCTATTTTCTAACGAGATCCAATTATCTAACGAGAACGAACTACATACAGTACTGAGAAAATTTTGTAAGTTAAAAAACTTACCTGTGGCACCGGTAATTAAAACATTCTTCCTATTAAAGAACTGTTGTATTTCTGACAATTTTGTCTCGTTCATATTCTGATCGTACTTGGTATAGTCAGCACAAAAACTGTCTTTTTCGTTTATCATATTACAGGCGTTTTCGTCTTTTGTGAATAATGTATTGAAGCGCAAATTTTTTAAATTCTCTTCCGTCTCCGACATTTTGGTTGTTTCCAATGGTACAGACATGTTTTAATTGTCTTGTCTTTTTCCCGTTAGATAGTTGCCCGCATTTTTAAACCTGTAACAAAATAAAAAATCAATTGTTAATAATACGAAAAAAGGCGTGGTAGGCTAATCGTTTGACTAAGCGCCTAAAGCGCCGAAAGCAGAAGTCGTGGGTGGAATCCGGTTTCTCACCGTTGAGTTTCTCGGAATTCATGTGCGAAATTTACCATGAGCTTTTCGGTGAAGAAAAACGCCGTGATTAAACCAGCACGTCGAAGAAGAATGGCCTAAACCCTCGCCTGAGATGAGACCGGTGTCCAGCAGTGGGACATTTAAAAGGGTTGGTGATAATTAGTTAGTGAATTTCAGCTAAATTTCCGATATGAAAATTAAAACAAAAGTGTCTATGCGCGCGCACGTTTGTTCTTGAGGTCTTCGAACCGCCGGGTTTTGTTTGCAACGTCCAGTCCGTACTGATGATTTCGAGTTCTTGGGTTTTCGCGATTGTTACACATAGGAAATGAAACAATTTTTCCTAATTTAAATCGCGTATATTTGTTTTTTCAAACAAACCAAAGTTTCGAGCCCTTTACAGGTCCCATGGTCACGGTTGACTGAAAAAGTGTCTAGGTTTAAATGAAATATGCTTTATTACACGTCAATAAGTTATACTGATAACAAAGAACAGTAATGTAAGTATGAGAGACTAAGCTGCAGCACAACAGGCGGCTTTACTGTTACGTAGAAATTTGTTCGCAGGAAAGATGGCACAAAATTCATAAAAAAACCTACCTCAAAAGTTCGTGGAATTATTTGCCAAGTTTTATTGAAATCGGATTCATCCCCTAGTTTGCCACCCTTAGAGGTGGAATATTTTCTTCAAATTTAAATGGGACCAATACTTAGGTAATCGGTTCAGAATTGCCGGAGTAATCTGGTAACGTACACTCAATAGCAGTAGACATCTAGTAGCAGTAGAGCTCCTTGTGAAAATGTTCGTCCAGGGAAGTACTGCTTCCTTACCTAGTTCTGCCGCCAAGCAGTAATGTCAGCATTAGGGACTGTATTCCGGTTTTGAAAGGTGAGATTGCTGGTGAAATTACAGGCACATGGGACTTGTTAACTGATGTCTCAGGATGACGGGCGCAGTGGCAGTGCCCATCAGATGTTTGCGGCACTGCAACTGTTCTATACAAGCGTAAAGCTACCAACCAGGCGCATGACTTGCTCGTCCTGTCACTTGATATTATAAAAGTAACACAAAAAAACTGTAAAACATTTGTAGAGCAAATTGGAATGTTCTTTGTAAATTAAAAAATGAAGTATTTAATTAATAAGTTTTGTAAAAATAGGGTGGTTTGCTTTACCACCTGGATGTGTGAGGATGACTCTACCACCTCAGTCATCTGTGACCATGGGACCTGTAAAGGCTCCGAATGTTGGTTTGTTTGAAAAAACAAATATACGCGATATAGATCCGAAATAATAGTTTCATTTCCTATGTATAGAAATAGCGAAAACCTTAGAACTCGATAAATATATTTTATTCACAAGTTACCTCGTAAAGGAACGACGATTGACTGAAGGTGGTGCCTCATGCCGTCATGGTATTTATATAAAACGATGTAACAATTTTATTTAGAATTTTACTATTTGAAGTAGTAATACTCAATAGCTTGCTAATTTAAAGGTAGATATAATGTAGCGAAAACCGTGATAATATATATATTTTATATGAAATCATATTTTTGAACAAATAACTCTTATGCCTTGACGACCGCGGTGGCTTAACGGTTTTGTGGGCGCTGGTTGCGGGGGTTTCGGGTTCGATTCCCGGTAGGACCAATTTTAGAAATGGACTTTTCTAAATTGGTCTTTGTGCTCTGGTACTCATAGAAAAGGGAATTCCATAGTTTGAGACCAGAAAAATGGTGTGGTTGGCACATATATTATACATTATATACACATATACAATATTATTGTATATATGTATATTAGTTAGTAGCAGCAGAGCGCCTTGTGAAAGAGTTCGTCCAGGGAAGTACTGCCACCTTACCTATTTCTGCCGCCAAGTATTACTGTGTTTCGTTTTTGAAGGGCTGGTGAAATTACAGGCACATGGGACTTGTCAACTTATGTCTCAGGGTGACGGGCGCAGTGGGAGTGCACCTCAGATCTTTGCGATTTAAAGCTCTGAGTGGCACTGCAACTGTTATGGACAGGCGTGTAGTTTATCATCAGGCGCTTGATATAATAAAAGAAATACTACATTGTGTAACAATAATTTATAGATTTTTTTTTTTTTTTTTTTTTATAATACCAAGTGACGGGACGAACAAGTCGTGAGCCTGGTGGTAAGCTACACGCATGCCCATAACAGTTGCAGTGCCACCAAGAGCTTTAAATTACAAAGATCTTGGGGGCATGGCCTCTGCGCCCGTCACCCTGAGACATAAGTTGACAAGTCTCATGTGCCTGTAATTTCACCAGCACCCTTACCCTTCACAACCGGAACACAGTAATGTGACCATTACTGCTTGGCGGTAGAAATAGGTAAGGTGGCAGTACTTCCCTGGACGAACCTTTTCACAAGGAGCTCTACTGCTACTAAAAATTATGAAGATAATAAAAAATTATATAAATATTATTATTATTATTATTATATTATTATATAAATAAAAAATTATGAAGAAAAAAGATAATTATGTTAAGGAAAATGGAACTTTTGAACAACTTAACCGAGCTAACCGTGACCGTGAGACCTGGTTCGAAGTCCAAACCAGTGCTTTGTTTGAAAAACAAATATATGTATTAGATTTTAGAACTGAAAAAATATTTATTTTCCGAATTTGTAGCAACTGTGCAAATCTAAAAACTCAACAGTTAGAGCTGCTAAGCTATTTGTATAGGACATTTGGTACAGATACACACGTTCGAAAATAGCATGTTATTAGCATGCTATTGAACTGTTCACATTTACTATAATTAGGGTCTCCACAGTTGGACGCAGATGACCCACGCGGACGTCTGTCGCGGACGGTAAAATATTTTATGCCTATACAGCACAATCAGTGCGACGCGGTCGCGGAGAGCTATCCGCGCGCGGACGGAAACCGGTTCTTACGTAGTCACTCGGTGACTGTAAACTGTCATTATTTGATTTTTTAATTCGGGACTTGATCACGTATAAAACACATTTTAATTACCTCGGCGTTTCGGATTTATTGCAATGTCCAAGGTCTCGAAGGAACTAAGGAAGAAAGGAAGGAATGCCAAAAGATGCTGACACCCGCCTCTTCAGAGGTCGAGACCATGACGTTGCAATACGTGCGAAACGTCGAGGTAATTAAAATATGTTATGTACGTGATTAAGTCCCGAATTAAAAATCAAATAATGGAAATAATGTGTGAAAATCGAGAAAGTTTAAATCAAAGTACAATACTTTGAACTGGCAACCAGTACTATGTCAATTTTGACAACTTTACAGGATGAAGAAAAAAATTAGTCATCGATATGTACATTATACATACATATTGATGGTGCAGTGCACCATGTCTGTGGAATCTCCGCGACTATTATTACAAAAACAGTACAGAGTACTAAAAGAACCGACCTCAAAAGTCATTCATTACCTAGTTTGCCACACTTAGAGGTGGAATATTTACTTTAAGTTTAAATGGGTCCAAGTCTAAAGACCTTGCCAACCTGGGCATCAGGTTCTTGGCAAGACAACGCTGTTTTACATTAATAATACTAGCAATTAAATACTAGCTCATTTTCTAAAGTAAAACTGTCTTTGTTAAATAACACTATCTCTAGTCATAATATTTATTTCACTAAAATGTTACATCATTTACATTGACCTACCAATAACATAAATTTTTTAATTTCTTTTTCAACACTTTTTTTACTAACCTTCGTAGTTTCTCTGAGCAGTCTATTTTATTGTATATTTTTGATATAACATATTTATCAGTTTTTTTCCATAGTTATTATATTAACTTTGCATTTATTTGATTTCCTTTCTCTAACTCTTTTTGTTATAAACCAATAATTAGTCCTCACTCTTATAATAATTTTCAATGGCTATCGCAAATTTCACTTTTTTATCAACTGGCAATATTTTACATATTTTAAATACATAATTTTTCATAATCGTATTTATATTTATTCTTGGTGTTTTTATCTACCAAAAATTTTATTAATCTTAACTGAATTTATCGAGTTCTTAGGTTTTCCCGATTGTTACATATAGGAAATATTAATGCAAACAACCCTATTTTTTCACTATAGTTACAATAGTTATGAATTAAATACCTTATTTTACCTGTATTTGACCTGTAAAGGGCCCGAAACGTCGGTTTGTTTGAAAAAACAAATATACGCGATTTAAATCCGGAAAAATAGTTTCATTAACTGAATTTTTTTAATATCCTGCATACAGGTTTTGTAAGTATCAATATACTTAAACCATAGCCAATCAACGAGTCAGCCCGTCATAGTACACCACAAGCAACGTCCGCTTATTCAATATTCTAACCATTTGATAAAATTTACTAATAATATGTCTTACTTAGTACAAACATTTTTCCAACCCTAAGTTCCTAAAATTGTTTACTAATTCAATATTTACATCCAGGTTTATAATAATGCAAACACTCATACGAATGACCTAATATATTTAATACCCTCCGGTCCACCGATTTTGCAACACGGTTATGTGGTACATTATGGTTACATCTGAGGTACCCTCTTTCAAACAAAAAAAGAATCATCAAAATCGGTTCAGATCGGTTGAGATTTAAGATTTCATCTTCCTGCAATTCCGAAAACAAAAATACAAAATCTCATTTAGAAAGTCTTTTCGCAATTATTGAGTGCACATTAAACTTTCTTTTAAAATAGTAAGTAAATAGGCGGCAATTACCACTTTCAAATTTTTATCCATAACTGTACCACGCCCGATCACGATCCGCGGAACTGAAGGACAATCCATCCGCGACTGACTTCGTCCGGTCATCCGCGCGCGGACGAGAGAGACGGAGTTTCAATTCATATTGAAACTTAATAAAACACACTCAAGAGTTGTAAAGAAATTTAACGTTCAAGCCTGTTAAAGTCCCGCTCCTGGACCGAGCTCCGCTGTGGCAGCGAATACAACGCGGTATTCTGTAATCGCTGTCGTTATGATTCGGTATGGCTCTAATAGCGAAAGTCGTCGGTTACCGTATCGACAACTTACCGATTATGCTATTCTGTAAATCCACGTTAACGAAAATAGTTACTGCAACCGACGCGAAGCGATGTAAATAAATAAATAAATAACGCACACACTCAACATAGCCCCGCACTAGGGAAACCCTGTGTCGCGGGTGCCATGGACACACACATAGACAACCACAAATTACACCCAAACTCACGAGAGAAATAAATGTAAGCTATACAAATCTTTCTCCCGGCCCGGGAATCGAACCTGGGACCTCTGCGTGGCAGTCCGGCATGGTAACCGTTCGGCCACGGAGGCAGTTAGTTATATCAGTGTTTCATAATCGAAAAAAACAAGAAATGGGAACATCCCCACGGGAGGCTATGTTTCTTGACCAATCCCGATCGAGCGTTCAAATAGTTATTTACAAACACTCATATCTATGGTTATTCAGTTTGTGCAAAGTTTGTGACGTTCAAGGGAAACGTATTGTTTGTGTTTATTTTTTCTGAATAGGTACTACTGCAAAATGACGGATACAATAATACATCACGACAAGTAAGCAAATTGGAGTTCTGTAAATATTTACTTTTTTTTCCATCCTCATCAGATATCTGATGAGATGAGAATTTACTCGGGAAACGTCGCTCACCTTAATCTCTATAATCTCGGCATCACACAAGTGATTACAAGACACAGCCAAGAACAAATCCCTTTCAATTACGAAACATTTTCGCTTACCTTAAGGCAAAAAGTGAATTTTTTCCACATAGATGCGATCAAAACACAAATATCTCCCAGTGAAATGTAAGAAGAAAGCGCGTCGTTAAGAATACCGACGTAAACAGTGAGCCCTCGAAGAGCCGATAAAAATATCGAATGTTAACGAAACTTAATGAACGTATCGAACCGAATTGTCGTTATGATCGGTTAAAGTAGTGTACAGAATAGCATTTAGTAAAACCGCATAACGAATATCGAATAGCGAGTCTCAACGATTACAGAATACCGCTCCTGCACCAAGCCCTGCGTTCGTCACGCGCCGCCCCGCCACTGGTTTCAATGTGCCAGGTTTGTGAGGAACTCGAATTCATTTCAAAAATTCCCGCATCCGGAACGCTCCCGCTCCCGCCTCTGTGTGATCAGAGCATTATTTTTGCAATGATAATAAAAGACTTGTTGCTTTAGTAGGAAGTGATTTATTTTAATTTTATTATTTATATGACCCCAATACAATCAGCACTTACAATGACGGAGTAATTCTTTACACTAAGAATTGACTTAATTTATTTAATTTAATTATTGGATGCAAATTTTTATCACATTACATAAGAACCATACTAATTTTAGGATATCTTCGTGTTCCAAAGAAATGCAATTTTTATTTATTTTAGTATAGGTCTTTGTGAAAAAGTTCGTCCAGGGTAGTACTGCCACCTTACCTATTTCTGCCAGCATTACTGTGTTCCGGTTGAAGGCTAAGGGTGCTGGTGAAATTACAGGCACATAGGACTTGTCAACTTATGTCTCAGGGTGACGGGCGCAGTGGCAGAGCTACTCAGATCTTTTAAATCCCAGAGTATCACTGTAATTGTCATGGATGGCGTCCCGTCACTTGATGTAATTAAAAAAAAACTATATACACTCAAATTTATAGTGCTGTAAATTTGTAAAAAAGCATGTTTATCTGTACTCCCCAATCACAACAGTAATAATATAGATTTTAAGACTTTCGTGGTTATTCACTAAATGATTATCAGTGGCAGTCAACCCGTGACCATGGAGCGTGCAACCGTTCCGAAATATCGGGAAAATACCTTCATACCTTGGTAAGAAACCTGATATTAGTGATAACAACAGTAATAATCTCAGCAAGTACAGAGTACTAAAACAACCGATCTCAAAAGTTCGTGGGATTATATATATTTATCGAGGTGGTACAGTCTTCAACCAGTTGAAGACACACAATAACTGGTTGAAGACTGTACCACCTCAGTCAACCGTGACCATGGGACCTGTAAAGGGCCCAAAACGTCGGTTTGTTTGAAAAATCAAATATACGCGATTTAAATCCGGAAAAATAGTTACATTTCTTATATATATTTGCCAAGTTTAACATAGGAGATAATAAAAATCGGTGCTCACTGCTTAAAGTATATTGAGAGAGAAAAACGCCAAACGGAGCATCTATTAGAGCATTGCAATATAATTGCTCCTTATAAAATTTTGTCGCTATTTATAATAATAAGTCTTCACGCGCGAATAGCAGCCCTCAGAGGTGGAATACTTACTTCAAATTTGAATTGGACCACTACAGAGGTATCTTCTATGCAACAAAAAAACAATCATCGAAGTCGGTTCACTATATCGGAATAATCGTGTAACATATACACAAAAAAAGACAGTCGAATTCAGAACCTCCTTTTTTTAAGTCGGTTAAAAGGTATATGGTTCAGTTGGTAAACAGCCAGAGCAGTAGCAATTGGACAGAAAGATGAAATTTTACATATAAATGACGAATGTTTAAATAACCAAATATTGGTATGTGGAATGGGCGCGTTTTTCATTGCGGATACAGTATTGCACGTGATGTCGTATAATGACTGCAAGTAACAAGAACGAGATTACATTAAGTATTTATGGCGTATGACTATTAATGTATCACAGAGTAAGCTATTGTACGACAGGCGGTCTTATTGCTAAATAGCAATTTCTTCCAGGCAACATTAAGATAGAAATTTAGGAGTTTTTGGTGCGATTACAAAAATACTTTTCAGCATGAAGGGACGGTAGTTTTACAGGTTTGAGAAGAACAAAAAGTTGCCTCTGGTTGGAGTGATAATTTATTTCATAATGTAAGTATATATAATGTTTGTACTACGATAGGACCTTTACAATCGTTAGCAACCGCATTACTATAATAGTCGACCTACTGACCCTGCACGGTTACATTACGTAAGTTGAAATGCCACAAGTGTTCGAGATGCAACTTTCATTCATAATAAGTGGAACCACTTCGTCTAATACGAAGCCCAAGTAACAAGTTTAAGAGCGGTCACATACGGCGATATTTACAAGCGATGCAAACGCGATACAAACGCGATGCACGTTTTAAATTAATTTACTAACTTATTTATTTAATGTTATTATTAATCTCAGTTTTAAATTTACAAATAACAAAACAGAATAATGCGCATAACCCTGTCCAGATTTTTCGTACATAATGATTCAACATCAACGACTGTGTCGACGCAGTAGCGCGTTTGTATCGACGACGATTGCGACGCAATCGCTTATAAATCGCAAGTATAGCGAAAACGACAAAGTCGCCATATGTGACCACACTTACATGTTGTTAAGAGGGAGCATGCCAAAAAAGTTTTGACGTTGGCTCTGCCCAAATTTGTGAAACAAATATATGCCTGAAGTTCGCATGACATGCGAAAGGAGATGTTGAATTTTGCACATTAAAAGTACCAAATTCGTTTTAGCGGAATAACTCTAAAACTAAAGGGATTCAAAAAAAATCCGTAGTGACAGTTGTCGATGATGCATAAATATAATTAATTATCTAATTTTTGTCCTAATAACCTGTAGCATTTCGAGGACAAATCGAAAAAATGTGAAAATTAGAGGTCATTTCGTGATTTTTATCTATGAAACTTTATTCTTTATCTAGGAAACTTTATTGTTTTATGTTTCTGATTAATGTCTATGCTTGAATATATCGTGTAGTTACTCATACAATATTTTATTTTTAACTTTAAAGTGGATATATCCCTCTAAAATCAAATCGAAGATTAGGAATTTTTCCTCTGCTCCCTCTTAAATAAAATAAATAATAGGCTTAAAGCGAGGTATTTGAACCGAGCCTAGATTTTACGAGGTGAGGTGTGGGCGGAGGCGTATCGTTAAACCGCACCTGGCAATTTCCAAGTTTTTGGATAAATGTGAATTTAATAATAGGGCTTCAGTTGAAAACTAAAATTCAGTAGGTTCTCTGTAGTATTTAAAAAGAAATATCTGTTATCTTGTTATCGATAGGTTTTTATTTTAGCCTGTTTTCAGGATTTTGCATGATCGAGTAAAGTATAATATCCTACCATGTAACGAATTAGCACATTCTTTAGACAATATCCTTAAGTGTATAGATATATATATATATTATAAGACAAAACAATTTGATCTACAGAAACGGTTTTTCGTGCTCCTCCTCCAGTGACTCGCCTTAATATGTTTAATATAAAAACTAAAATGATAGACGGTTTAAAGGTAGAAATTTTATTGAGGTTTTTCGACTTGGGACATCGTGTCCCGGAGATTGATAATGTTTTGTTTTTGGATTTATTTTTACTTTTACTTACTTATTTTTTGGTGGTCCTAGCTTTCTGTTCAGGTTTCAACGAATTCAAGTTAGAAGTTTTACCTGAGGTTTTTTTATGATAAAATAAATGCGCATTTGGCCTCCATCTCACGTGATGGAAAGTGACGATGAGGTTGACTATGGACCATGCATAGCTAAGTATGCCTATTCACTCTCGCCTTAAAAGAGCCCAAGTTGTAGCGTTCAGGGAATGTCTGCAGGTAAGGAATTCATCTCCATAGCCGTTCGACACATAAATGTGGAAACGTAACGCTTCGTGTGAATCTTTAGAATATCCATTGAGGTGGAATCTAAGCCTACGTCTAGTCTCCCGATGATGGAAAGGTGAAGGCCCGTGATAATCTTCTTCTTATTCTTCCTGTCCTAATCCCACGCTAGATGGGGTCGGTACAACATGTATTTTTCTTCTACTCTCCCCTATCAGCCGTCATTTCCATACACACACCTTGTTTATCCATGACATCTTTCACACAAACCGTTCATCATTTCTTTGGCCCGTTTTCCCATTATATCCTTCTACATTCATACCTAACACTCTTCACGTCACATGACATTATTCCCTCCGCATGACAAGTCAATGCCACGCTAATCTATTATTCCTCATCTTTTCCGTCACTGGCGCCACTTTCAAACTTCCCCTGTAGTATACCGATTAGCAGGCTATTTTACAGCGGTACTTAAAAAACGTTTTCCACTGCAAAAGGCATAGAATAAGATTAGCGTATTTGAGCCTTTTGTGGTCTCGCTGGATCTATCTATGTTTGCGTGGATATGGACAAGGATCACAGTCCACACGGATTTATGTGGGTGTTCTCACGAAAGTTTCGTCGCTACATTCGAAATCAGATATCAATATTTTTACAATTAGATACCAAAGCCCACATTGCTTTACATGCTTAAAAGTTGTTAAAGAACTTCTCACTCTAATAACAGCCTTCTAATACTGGAGGGGAATGACATGTCCAGCCTCCATGGATGGTCAGCAAACTGACTGGACTGATGGAAATTCAAAATTAGACTGTCTTCCTTTTGGACAAAAGATGACTTTCTGACTTCAAATTGCTGACCTGACAAAACAACTTCCCTTGACAGTATTTGTAAGTAGAGACCATACAAACAAATGAATGAATAGATGATTTAAGTTTGTTGCTGACTTCCTCTGCTCTACTTTAAAAGATAATGAATCTAATGACTAGCATTTATCATACATTTGTTTAGCCTATTGTCAATTTGAAACTAAAAGAAAAGAATTTTTAAGACAATGACTAAGGAAAACAGGTCAAGCAACAAGTTCATTCGGGAAATAAACCAGTGAATAAATTACGTTACACAGCTTACAAAACTAACTACAGTAAGACTTTAACAGCGTCGACCTTAATACGGCCCCCTACTGCATGGATTGCTTAAAGAAGAGGATAATATGGACGCCACACTGGCGGAGTAGGGTAGTCACACGGGTTGTAAACTTTCTTCAATGTACAGGTTTCAACACTTTTTTCTTCACCGTTTGCAAGCGGTATTGCAACTAAATGTTATCAAATATACGTGTCTTAAAATTTAACACGGTCACAATTCATGACTCTACCTGGAGTTGCAAATTGGCTTTAACTACATAGGCGCTAGGGGTTGGCACCAATGATCGATATTTTAAGTTAAGTGTGTTTTTAAAGAAGGATGGCGAAAGCTGCCCCAATAACGACGAAGAGCCGTTCATGGACTTTGCTAGCATAATTTTGTATTTTCATTTATGCCATATTTATTGCCTACGTATCAATATATTTTTGTATGTTTTTAGAAGTCGGGAATAAAACATCGTATTTTAGAATAGATGCAAGAACACAACGCAATTGATTCAATTCGACCATAGATTAGGTAACGTTCTTGTACGTACGTTTCATTTTAAGCATGATTGAATGTTTACCTACGTGAAGTATTGGTTATTTTATAGTAGACACACAAAACATTAAAGCTATAAAATACCAAATGAAATAATCAATTAAACAGTAATGGCATAAAGCAAAAACTAAAACACAATGTGACAAAAATATTTAGACAATATTTAAATGAGAGGTAATGAAAGTTGCAAAGGAACGTTTTGACAAGAGACCTCTTGCCAATGTCAATGTCACATAGATATTGAGAACAGTGTGACCATTTGTGACAGATTTTTGCCATTGGGGCAGATTTAATTTTTATTCATTTTCATTGCTGCAGATTATGTTAAATTACATTAAATGTGACAAAGTTTGGCAGATTTGGGAATATTCGGGAAGTTCTTTATTATTTTTGGAAACAAACTGAAAACTTGTTGTTTTTTGCTAATGACCAAACGAAATAAAAAAAGCGAAATACAGGACAATGTTATAAACATACCCCTAATCAACTTTATAACCCCAGCTTCTACTCTGTACTCAATTAGCTTTTTTGATGCTTTGATAATGAATCACAAATATTGATAGGTCTCCTTAAATGCACGTCGTCAAAAACCCTTCAAAAATACCCTTTGTTGCCCGTAAATACACGGGATGTCGCCATCCTTCTTTGAAATAACTTTTGTTTTACACATATTATATCCATAGTGATTAGTTTACTTGACAGTATAATCCTCAAGAAAGATTATGCTCTATTAAAAGTTATTGTAATTATTACTAATAAAGTCTAACTAGAATTTCCCTAAGTCTCCAGTACCTAATGAACACAAAAAATCCACTAATTGACTAACCAGTAATCGACACTCATCAATAAAGAAATCCCAATATTTAACACTTACAACAAGAAATGTATTACTACGATAGAAAAGTTTGTCCTAAATCTTATTACAATTGAATTTAAAAAAGATGTATTTAAAAAAGTGCTAGTCAGTCACTGGCGCCACCACCCTACTTCAATGTCAAATATTTTAGTTGGAACCTGTAGATCCAAGCCCTGATTTTTTTAAAACTTTTTAAGTGAAAGTAAAAGACAAAATCAACAATATTTCACACACAAAAAAATATTTCCGCCTTTATATGAGAGACTGAACGTGTTAAAGGCATAGGTGCTAACCGCCTCAAGGATTGGAACTGCCGCATTCTTAATTGAGAACCAAACATTCGATTACTGAGCTACCACCGATTGCACAGTAAGACGTTTAAAAAACATTTAGTAGAGGTCAGAGTTATGAAATTTTTAAAAAGAGGAGTTTGTTCAATTAATTATTTTTTTAATCCAATAAATAAATTTGTGCGCTGCATAACCTGCAGTTATTTTGGTCGACTGATGAGGTAAATTTTACTGCAGTCATCACACTTATTGACATAGAATTTGTTAAAGCCGAACACGTTTTGCATATCGATACTTCTGTTTATGTGTCGTTGTTGTCAGGGCCGTACGGACGCGATCGGAAATTCGCAGGGAACAGATTCGTTGCCGTCCAGTTGTTGCGTTGACCGAAACGAAGCCAAACGCGCGTATTTTATACGTCACGGACGTAAATTCACATAAACAGACTTAATTCCGCGAGTCCGTGCCGATTAATGTGGTCACTATTTAAGGTCGTCTATCTGACGTATTATAAATATGTTTGTTGTACGAACAAGACTTACTGCCAATACAGAATAATAATAAAGGATGTCGTGTAACTGTACTGTGAGTTTCACTGAAGAAAGTGAGGCCAGCACGCAACGATAACGACACCGCGACGTACTGATTTACTATTATATATACATTGTCATTGGTTTGGGCCTGTGTTTCAATATCTTGACTCCATCTGTCCCGAGTCAGAGTCTAAGATCGCCATTAACTTATCTGTGACATGACTAAACAGAAACTAACCCTAAATAAATTACTAGAATTACTGGTAAGCAATGACATCAATAATAACACAAACAAGTTGATAGGTGTTGCAGGTGCCAAGAGAATATGATCTCATCGCAGATGAACTTAACTTTCAGACGTCGGAACAGCTGGATTGACTTCAGCTACTTTCACACTTTAATGACATACGGTATTTTACTTTTGGGTAATTCCGCCGATATGAATAGAATCTTTGTCCTGCAGAAACGAGCGGTTAGGGCAATTTACAATCTGGGCCCCAGATTGTCTTTGAGAGATAGGTTTAAAGAGATTAACATTCTTACACTAAAGTCACAGTACATTTATGAAAATGTAATTTATGTGAAGAAAAATATTAATTTTTTTATGAAAAATAGTGACAGACATAACATTAATACGAGGAATAAAAATAAACTAGGTGTTCTTGACAGTCGTCTTTAATAAGATTCCGATTGATAGTTAAAATTTGCCATTTGCGAGGTTTAAAACTATTGTGAAACAAAAACTTTATACTAAATGTTATCATCATACAGCTTCTGCGTATTACTTGGATGACAAAATCCGTTTATGTCTTGTATGTAATCTCTATAAGTTGTTTAAATTCAATATTGTATGATAAATGTATTCAAATATAGGTATATTTACAAAGAGCAACCCCCTAGAGTTTCTTGCTCATTCGTCTAATGGGAATCTGCCTCACGAAAGAGCAGTAGAGTTTAATCAATACGACTATTTCAAGTGTAATTTGCTTACCTATGAAATAAAGATTATCTGACTTTGACCAAAAAGTCCTTTTTAGCCAATGTTGAGACAAACAACGACGGCTGTCCTACTGGAGGGAGAACGGTTGGTTGCTTCTCCATTTAGAGTTCAACGGTTCAAGTCCCTAAGGGGGCACTTACTTATGAATTTAATTTCTAAGTTACAAACATTTGTGAATATTTACAAACAATACTAATGGTAAAGGAAAACATAGTAGTGCCGCGCGCCGCTAATGTTTCCAAGATGTTTCAAAATCAAGGCAATAATTATAGTAGTCGATGTGAAATAAGTTTGGGTATCAATATCCATGCCTACAGTAAATGATGAGCTCAAACTACAAATCCTAATAAACCAATTGCTATTATTGCATAAATTATTACTAAACATTCAAAAGTATATTTTTTCAACTTTCTTGAGAAATAATATGAGAAATTATACCAAACTTTGGAAGATTTAAAATATAACTTCTGGGTGACCAAAAAATGAATTAAATATTTATATAAAATTGGATCTTCTCTGCCGGCAGGATCAGAATTGTAGTGATAAAATTAAAATAGAAGCACCTAAAACGCCTTGAATTGGAGAATAGCAAAATCAACCATTAAAATAATTGCCCCTTATAATAAAATTCAGGCGCTATTTATAAAAATGAATCTACATGAACAGCCACCCTTAGAGGTTGATGATTTTCTTCAAAATTAAATGGGACCACTATGGAGGTACCTTCTTTCCAACAAAAAAAGAAAAATGAAAATAGGTTCACAAATACCGGAGTTATCGCGTAACATACATACAAAAAAAAAGAAAAAAAAACATACAGTCGAATTGAGAACCTCCTCCTTTATTTGAAGTCGGTTAAAAATAGAAGATATTCCAGCCAAATGTAGTAAGTTAGTAATCTATTATTACAGGCTGTAAGTTTTGTATGTTTCTTTAATACTTTTTATTTATAATGTTGTCACTCTGATTAAAAGTTCTGACTTAAGCTCCGCATTTTTTTTACCTACAAATATAGTGTTGTAATGATTAATACAAAGATCAAACACTTAGAAAAATTCTTCAATTCGAACCGACGTCTTCTAGCAAACCGTGCTAGACACTATGCCAACTAAGCAACGGAACGAACCAGCGGACCTCACGAATCTTTCTATGTGCTTATTTGTCGGATCGTTGTATCTAGTTTTTTAACGACTTTTGACCCGTAGTGCCATCTATAAGAAATATATGAAAGTGTTTCTTCACCCCGTTAGGTACCTTTACCAGACCTGGCTAGATATATCCCTATTCACTGTAATTAAGTGTTTTTATTGAATGTTAGGATGTTTGACCACCATGATATTCAATTATTTTTTGTGAAATTACTCCACTAATTTGTTATGCTTGAAGCTTAGTTGGCATAGCGTCTGGCACGATTTGCTAGAAGATGTCGGTTCGAATCCAGCCGGATCGAAGTTGCCAAGAAGCAATACAACTCCTTGGCAACTTCGCTTCCCTTTTTTTAGCATTAGAGCTCCTTGTGTGTTCGTCAAGGGAAATACAGCTACCTTACTCCTATTTCTGCCGCCAAGTATAACTGCGTTCCGGTTTTGAAGGGTATGGATATCGATGATTGCAAGGTGGCTCAAATTGTCTACGGGAGTGTAGTAAGTATAGAACGTACTTCAGCAGCTTGATATTGATTGCCTCCCCTGCGACTTTTCCGAGTCGAGGAGCATAATTGCGATTCACAACTGGCCGATAGGAAACTTTTGACATTTCTAATCGGAACAATAGATGATTTAACTCACAATTTAGAAAGATATAGTAGGAACCAGGTTCATCTTCTCGCTTAGAAACCCATCTGATTTCGAGACTACCCGATCGGGTCGATTCCAATTTGAATCAAAATTGGGACGCAGGACCGTCCTTTAATTTTTTTCCTATCTTGGTACTAATCTATTTTTAGGATCAATAAAAAAAATGTTCCATCACAAACTGTGATTTACAAACGTAACAGTAGCTATAAAGGAATGAGATCAAAGATGTAATAACGTATTCAGAGAGAGTGTTATATTATGTCACAGTGTATGACGACTTAGTGTGGGTATACATTATGCAGTGCGACGACTTCGTTTAACAAGTATCAACCACGTACATTCGTAGTCTATGATGCCTTCACATTTTTTTGTCAACTAAGCCCTGAATAAAAAACATTGTCGTGAATTTAGAACGATTTTGGTAGCATCAGAGCTCCTTGTGAAAATCTCGTTAGCTAGGGAAGTAAGTAGGTAAGTAAGTTTTGAAGAATAAAGGTGCTGGTGAAACTACAGACACAGACTTGTCAATTTATGTCTCAAGTTGGCGGTTGCATCGGCACTGCCAAACAGGTCTTTTAGTTCTATTCTTAAGGTATTTTTTAAAATCCGCTAATTAAAATACAGTAAAAGTTTTATGTATTTATAACATAAATAAACTACTTAATATCAAACGTAAGGCAGAAATCCCCTTTAGACATAGTTTAATGTTTTGTTAGTTTTTTATATACATTTCCGCTTTTTGTAATAATTATTTTATTATGGAATGCTGTGTATTAGGAGTAAGTTGTAATTTAGTGTTAGTTTCATAGTGCTCTTTATTTGTTTTTATATTATGTAATCAACCTATTTTATTTTCATAATATACTTTTGTACGGCTATGCTAACGCGTTGGGCAAGGTAGCAGCCATTGGGTTTTTCCAGAAATGTTTACAGATGAAGGGCACCGGGATCCCATAGGCCAAGCGTTTCGACTCCAAAGGCTGTAAATAGGTAGTCGAAGCCTAGATTCTGGTACTTATTACTTATTGTATTATGTTGTATCTGATATCTGTACTGTATCAATAAACAAAAATAAAATAAACCAACGTGAAGGCCCGCCCGTTTGTACAACTTGACTTGCTGCTTGCGACTTAAGTTACGTACGACCATTGACCTACATGTGAACGAGGCATGAGTTGCTTTCTTCACCGGACCTTGAACATTGTTTCGTTCGATACAGTTCCTCCATCATTAAAAGTGTAGATAGTTGTCATACAGTTGCATGTAATTATATAGCCCCGAATAAAGTAACATTATAATGTAAAGTATGCTTTTGTTTTTTTTTTAAAAGCAGGTAGTGTTCCTTGTGAAAGTGTTAATTCAGGGAAGCTGAGAACTGCCGTATTATATTTAAAGTGTCTGGGCCACTGGGTATCGGAGAACCTTACGGACAACGAGGACGTTGAGAGAGAGCGCCGGGCGTTGGCTTTTAGAATTAATAGGTTGACTCGCAGACTTGCACGGTGTACAGTACCTGTATGAGTGATACTTTTAACCCATAACATTTATTTTAGGAATGGTAAATTATAGAATGCTAGAAGTGAGACGCAATCTGGCTCTTGTAACTTACATGTTTTGTCTGGTATGGGGAATAATATGCAACCCATTTTTGTTGTCCAAGGTAGGCTTTTTGTTAGCCAGTACAAACCTGGTGCGACTTCATAGAATGAGGTTATTTGCGTTGCCTATCACACGATGTAGTGAGTGAATGAGATGGCCCCTCTGCCCCGAGCACTTAAGTATCTAAAACTTTGACTCCTCGTTAGACCTTTTTGCATGCTCAGAATCAAAATTCATGTTTTCCGCAGAACGCTATCTGGAGTCCTTGACCGGAGACAGAAGTATTAAGTAATAGGTATTATGGGCTAGTTTAAAATGTAATAACAAATGGATTTTATCTATTTTTTCATTAATGTTAATCTGTAATAATTTACTTTATTTAAACTGCCTCTGTGGCCGAACGGTTACCATGCCGGACTGCCACGCAGATGTCCCAGGTTCGATTCCCGGGCCGGGAGAAACGTTTGTATGGCTTACATTTACTTCTCTCGTGAGTTTGGGTGTAATTTGTGGTTGTCTATGTGTGTGTCCATGGCACCCGCTACACAGGGTTTCCCTAGTGCGCGGCTACGTTGAGTGTGTGCGTTATTTATTTATTTATTTTAAATTTATTGTTTATGGTATTGAATTTATAATTTTTTTTTATTCATTTTTGTAATTTACTTAATATTGTTTGTTCATTTAACTTTAAGTGTCGCTATTGCGTTTCACTGCAAGCAATATGTAATAAATAAATATTTTCAAAGCATTCTGCCAAGCCTTTTATACGTGTAATCTGTGGGACAACTGTTCGCAGAAGACAGTGAACGCCCTGCGCATTCAGTACAACAACGCGTTTAGAGTGTCGCTGGGGTTGCCGCGGTACTGCAGTGCATCAGGCATGTTCGCAGAAGCTGACACGGATGGCTTTCATGGTATTCTTAGAAAGAGAGCTGCTTTGTTGCTAAGCCGCATGCGTGGCAGCTCAAATGACGTTCTTAACGTTGTGGGTTGAGTGCCCGAACATGCTTCATTGCATGAGATTAAAATTGGTAGATCCTGATTGGACTTCATACATAATTGTGTAACTATTATAAGATTATGAACTGTATCTGTCTGAAATAAATGAGTTTTCATTTGATTTGATTATTTCTGCCACCATGTGAGCTGTGTTCCGGTTCTGAAGGGTAAGGCTGCCTCAAAGATTGTTTCGTGTGTCATAGCACCAGTCTCAGTCGCATCTTACGGTCTTCTCTTACTCTTTCTCTCGTACCCCTTCTGACATGTATGAATATTATTAATAGTAATAAAATACTAAATTAATACTTTTATTAATATTAAATCAACCGTATTGGTACGGGAAAAAATTTAATTCGAGATGAGGTAGAATCCACTCTAATGTAAGATTTCGGTTAATATTCAAAAATTGCCATTTGCAAGGTTTAAAAATTACTATACAACTTTTGCGTTTTCGGATCGGACAAATGATCTTTGCTTTCTTCATAAAATTCATTCTAAATCACCCCCAGCTTTCTCATTCTCTGTGTTCACGTTTTTCTCCCTTATCCCCCAATTCCCGCCCAAAACGTACCTGTGACACTATTATATTCCCAATCCAACTCCAAATTCTTTCATAATTCTTCTACGGTAAGTGCAGCGGAGTATATATATAATATATTCCACACGCAAAATAGGCGCCTTGACATCGAGTTGCGGATACTAGCCCGTTACACCAAGTACCAAGTAAGTACCAATATATTCCATAGTCTATGTAAAATGTTCGATGTTTGTAATAAACATTATAAATGTTAAATGTATTCAAATGTATATTTACAGTTAGTTTCTAGTTCATTCTTGTCAGGGGATTCTGCCTTACGCATGAGCAGTAGAGTTTACCCGATATAACGATTTCAGATGTATTTGCTTCTCTCTTCTTCTTCTTATTTAAGAGCTAGGCTCTTGTCGGTGGAGTAATTGCCTATCACCTCTGTTTAGCGCTTTAGCCTTGATTTCCTCATACGACGCGACGTTAACTTTTTCTTATATCTGATCTAAATAACTTCGTCTCGGTCTTTCTCTGTCTCTCTTACCTTCGATCTTCCCTTCTATTATGTTTCCAAGAAAACTGTCGTGACGCATCAGATGACCAAACATTTTCCCCCTTCGGTTCTCTATTGTCTTTATTAAGCTTCTCCTTTCATTCATTATTCCTAACACTTCCTCATTGGTCTTTCTTAATTTGCTCACCTATAAAATAAAGATGATTTGACATTGACTTTGAATTACTCACTCCCCATCAGATCATCATAATCGAGGGATTAGGCCATAGGACGCCATGTTGTATAGGGCGTTAAACTCGTATACAGAGCGTCATTCGCGCTTTAGTCTTCGTTTGTTCGACTGACAGCGAAGCAAGCAAAATTACACAGTATTGCGATGACATTACAATTTAAATTCAACGTTTTAGCTTTTTCATATTCCTTGACATGTCACTACGTTTAAATAGGTTTGACTTGGGACATTTTTTTCGTGGTTTTTGTATTAGACCCGTCGTCCATTTATTTGTAAGTCAATGGCTACCACGGCTTCTACTATGGAATCTGTTTCCTTGTAACATGTTGGGAAGCACAATGACGAGGACGACTTCACAAAAGTGGAGAAGAAGAAGACAAAGTCGTAACAAGTGTAGCACAACACCGACAGGACCGAACGGCCACACCGACGACGCTTCTGTACCTGTCGCGGTTGAATTACTCCACGAAGTCTGATGAGATAGTGGAGTACATCAGATTTAAAACCTTCTACACCCTGAGGGTTGAGCGGTTGGAGTCCTGCCACAACGTGAAATTCAATTCGTTTGTGGTGAGAGTACCGACCGAACATCTGTCGACCTTCATGAAGAAAGAATTTTGGCCGAAGGGTGTCTTATATCGGCGGTTCCGCGGCCGATTACTTGACACCAGATTGCGCTACACGCCGCCGACAAGAGCAATTAGTGTAGATTAGTTAGAAATAGTTTTTTATTATATTGTATATATGTTAGTCCTCAAGGTATATATCATATGGGACATGTGGCCTGAGCTAAATAAATAAAATAAAAAAATGTGCGGCAACGATTTAATGTAATGTAATGAATTAAATCATGTCATGATTGATTCTATCAAGTATCTTTATAGGCTAACTTGTTTAAAACCTTAGCTGCCAATATTTGTGTGGCCTACATTTATTTATTTCGTGAGTGGCACCCGCGATACAGGCTTTCCCTAGTGCGGGGCTAGGAGTGTTAATTATTATTATTAATGTAGTGTGGAATGCCACCCCCGATGTGAACGAAGCATGTGTGGGTTTACTTACGAGAGTTTTTTTTTCACTTTATTTTGAATGTAAAAGGGTTTTTCACACAATTAAGAGAGTTAATAATTACAATAAATCATCGACATTTTGTACCTTGACAAGATAATTATGACTTAAGATTTTGATGGTGACTAGGATCAACTGCATTGGTGGCCGAACGGTTACCATGCTTGATGGCCACGCAGAGGTCCAGAGTTCGATTCCCGGGCCGGGATAAATATTTGTATGGCCTATATTTATTTCTCTCACGACTTTGGGTGTAATTTGTGGTTGTCTTTGTGTGTGTGAATGGAACACGCGATACAGGGTTTCCCTAGTGCGGGGCTATGTTGAGTGTATACGTTATTATTCATTATTCGTTATTCTTATGACCAATACATAATTTATTAAAATGTGATATTTTCAAAATTTTAAAACTCTATTTTTATTTTGGTGATATACAGGTAAGGTAGAAAACACAATTAAAGCTTAAATACTAGAAAGTAAAACTAGGATTTTTTACTTATATGAATTAAAATTGGGTCCCCGCGGCAAGGTGCCCAAGATGCTGACAGCGCACCCCCTTTATGCTAATGCGTGCGGGGCAAGGTAGCTGCCGGCCCTTGGATTTCCCAGACAATCTATTAATTCAATGTAAAATCAGATGAAGGGCTCCTGCCTAGAGAAATCATATGAGCACTGTTAAATCAAAACACTGTACTTAAGTGACTTTACAGTGTATTGGTTTGACACGGCAGATAAGCAGGTTGATCAGACAACGGCCTCCAACTTCCTGACCCCACTTTTCACGATAGAGGTTGTAACGAGAGAGATCAACAGAAATAACCTTGCACGTTGAATTCACGCCGAAGTCGGTCAAGACGAAATAAAATAAAATAATGTAGGTAAATAATTTTATGTGGGGTAACCTTAAATATTTGTTTAGCCTTGTAAGTATAAGGTCGTAGGTTGTGTCCCCGGTTTGGTACTGCCGTTTAACCCTGTAAAGCCGAAGGTAGTTCCTGGACTGAACACCATGGTCTACAATCATAGGTTCCCGAACCTTTTAGCTCACCTTCACTTAAGCAAGAAAAAAACAAAAGAAACACAAAATAAATTCTAAAGTTTTTTTAAATATTTTTGTATCTTTTTAATTATTTTTTTGTTAATAGTATCCTTAGCCTGTTTATTATCATTATAATACAAATGAATATTTGTAAATAAATATTTGACCAACTGGGCATTATACAAAATTGGGCGAATTGACTTCGCAAAATATATGGCAACATTAAAAGATCCTCGTTAAAAAAAATACCCTAAGTCAATAAAACTGCGTTCAAATTTGCAGTTTAAAGATGTCACGGTTTGCATAGCATGAAGTATGACTGAGTGTTAATAAAACAAATGTCATTTAACCTCGTTCTTCATGCATTTCACAAGTAAACAAGAATGAATTTGTTTACTTGTCATAAAGGTGAATAATGATACTTATGAACCTAAAGTGTCCATGAACTGAGTAAATATGGTAAATAGCTATACCAATAATGCAAAAGCCATAAAGATGTTATTATAATGCTCTATACTATAATACACAATTATTAAAGCACTCGTACTTGCATAAGAAATATCGCATACGGATGTTACATACGTGGACAATGTTGTCCGTCAATAATGGTTTTATCTAACACCTCTGCCATGCATTGTTGGTGTAGCTGCATGTCAGTACATATTGAAAAAAAGGACTGATTCTATTATGTTCATTATATCCTTTGTCATGCCTACTTAAAAGGAATTAAATGCGTTGCCGATGTACGATATGATATGCTGTCTGTGTTTCCCGAAAGCTAAAATTTAGAATACAGTGCCGATATCTGTGTTTCTTGAAAAAAAAAGTCGCCAAAACGCTCACAAGCAATTGATAAACACTATGAAATCTTGATAATGATTGGTCTAAATTCAAGTTTAAAAAGATTTCACGACTATATTGCTTAAAGTTCAATATACCTTTATTGCAAGTTACGACGTCTTCGATTTTATGTTGAAATTTTATTCAACGTGCTGTCATCTTGCGGCCAGTAACTGGACTACGACGAATGATTAACATCTGAATCAATTCGATAAACAGAAAATTTGTTAAAATAAGACTTACTCATGATATGAAATAATACTACAGGGACATTGACTTACAAATAAATGGACGACGGGTCTAAAACAAAAACCACGAAAGAAATGTCCCAAGTCAACCTATTTAAACGTAGTGACATGTCAAGGAATATGAAAAAGCTAAAACGTTGAATTTAAATTGTAATGTCATCGCAGTACCGTCTAATTTTGCTTGCTTCGCTGTCAGTCGAACAAACGAAGACTAGAGCGTGAATGACGCTCTGTATACGATTTTAACGCCCTATAAGTTCGGACAGTTTTTAGCGCGGACCCGACGTCCATATAATTGTAAGTCAATATACGGGGAATATTTTTGGTGTGGCTATTATTTTTGCACTCCAAAACAGCACAATAACGCATTTTTAGGATTCTAGAGAATTTGCACGAAAATATGATACAACCATATCACACAAAGCGAAAATAGCGTACTGATCTCAAGTAGGGCTTTCGAGACCTAAAGTTGGTAGCCGTCAGACGCTGATTAACGACTTCTACTATATTTATTGTTCTGTGTCTGAAAGATTCATTTTAGAAGACTTCCGGTATGTGAGTTTCCCGAAAGCTATAATTTACAATACACTGGTCGATATGTGTTTCTGGAAAGCTACTTCTGAAAACATAGGTACCTACTGCCGATATCTGTGTTTCCCGAATGCTGAATATCTATAATACTCCACTGGTTTGTTATTAATATTGATAGCTGTAGCTCTATAAGAGCAGTGGCCCCGGGTGTTCCGGTTTTGAAGGGTAAGGGTGCTGGTGAAATTACAGGCACATGGGACTTGTCAATTTACGTCTCAGGGTGATGGGCACGACGCAGTGGCAGTGCCCCTCAGCTCTTTGCAATTTAAAGCTCTGAATGGACAGGCGTGCAGCTTACCATCAGGCGCATGAAGTGTTCGTTCCGTCACTTAATGTAATAAAAAAAACCGGCGCTGGCTCGAGTCCAGTGAGATCGAAAGTATTTTCTTTGTTTTTTTTTTGTTGTAATATATTTTAGCAAATAATTAAATAATACATATTATTTAATTGCACGATTATTCTGACATTTGTGAACCTATTTCGATGATTCTTTTTTTTGGAAAGGGGGTACCTACCTCCGTAGTGGTCACGTTCAAGTTTAAAGAAAATGTTCCACCTCTAAGAGTGGTTACACACGGCCACTTCACGCAGTGATGCAAACGCTCGACTGCATCGATATAAGCGCGCGATTGCATTGATGCAACCGCCTGGTCGTATTCTAGAACTCTACTCAATGCTCAAGTCAGAATTTGCAACAACAAGGGTCGTATTCTAGAACTCTACTCAATGCTCAAGTCAGAATTTGAGTATGGTTTAAAGCACTCGAAATCATACTCAAGTCCCTGACATTATAGTATTTCCAGTGCTTGTGTTGCCAGTGCAATCCTGACTTAAGCACTGAATAGAGTTCTAGAATACGACCCTTAAAATCCCAAGTGTAGCGATGCAATCGCAGTCGCGCGCTTGCATTGCGTTTGCATCGCTGCTTAAAGCATATACCATACCATATTGAACTGCCTCTGTGGCCGAACGGTTACCATGCCGGACTGCCACGCCGAGGTCCCAGGTTCGATTCCCGGGCCGGGCGAAATATTTGTATGACCTACATTTATTTCTCTCGTGAGTTTGGGTGTAATTTGTGGTTGTGTATGTGTGTGTGTCCATGGCACCCGCGACACAGGGTTTCCCTAGTGCAGGGCTATGTTGAGTGTGTACGTTATTATTATTATTATTATATGCAACCGCTCTAAGGGTGGCAAAATTAGGGGATGGATCTAATAATAGTTATTTGTTATGCAAGGCTGCAAAGTTGTTGTTTGACGCGTGTAATGAAATCTAATGAAGCTAAGATGGAATCATAGATCAAAAATAGATTCCAGAGTGTAGCGAAGGTTTCAATGCACGAGACGAGGAACAACTTTGCTGCCGAGCGAAACACACAACTTTTCACCTTACTATAGCGAGGAAAATGGTAGATGAAAGAAAAACAGTTGAATAAAACATCAGTTTTTTTAATTAGAAGAAAAGTCTGTCTTCGGATGCGTTCTGAAAATACACCTCACCAATTTTTATTCTTGCTTGTACTTTTATTTTGGTATAATCAGTTCTACGACGAATTAAAATAATTTAATAAAGACAATTAGTTATCATTGTCAATTTTAATGTCGACAGTAATAAGAATAAAATAAAATAATGGATTTACATTATATAAATAAGTAATATAGTTGAACGTGTCACAATTTTTTTTTCATCGAAAGAAAAAGTTAGGTGCACAGTCCATCTTCGAGTTCGAATTTTAGAAACCTTTTCCCAGATTTCTAATGAGAAAGGAAGCCTTACCGAGCTAGTGAGGTGAAAAATAAATTTATGGCTTTCATTCAGTAATTTCAAATCATGTTTTCTCAATTTTGAGTTACGACAATATTTCAGAACAACTTGTTATCTCTAATACGGTACGGCGAACGACGATTTGGTTTTAAATGCGCTATAATAATAAATCTTTCATGCCTTGGAAGACGCGAGAGTTTAAAATAGATATAATAATAACAATAATAAAGAAAACCACTCGTTTATTGTTGCTACTTGTGACGGTGTTTGTTTACAGTGCAAAGTGCAAAAAACAAGGTCAATCTAATTAGCCGAATACTTAACTAATATGTTCTAACACAATTAGCGAAATAAAGCATCTTCCCATTCAAATTGCTAACTACGTAACAACATTCTTTTATGTTAATTTTCTTAATGCATATAACCTGGGAGATTCCCTAGAGTATTGTTTAGAACACGTAATTATCGAGTATATAACCAGAAATAGAGACGAAATGAGGGTTATCCATCCCCGGCAACTCATGAGGCAAATGGGCATTGTAAGTGATCTTTTAAATACCAACTCTCGTTTTCGCTGAAATATTCCAAAAATATAAATACCAATATTTATTGTAATGAAGATAATATCTCTAACAATGCGGGGATGTTCCACTCGGTGGTGTGGGAAAAACAGCAAAATACCTAACTACAAAACAAACGGAATCACATCTCATTGGTAATTAAATATTAAATATGTAATTTTTCAATTTTCGTCAATTATAAGCCCCGAGCTCTTATAAAAACCCGTCAGTTTCCTACGTACATCGCTTTTTTGAAGTCGGTTAAAAATTAAATTATTAAAGCGACATCTGTAATTAGCTACTAGTAGCTGTAAAGGTAGCTGGCTGAGAGGAGATATAGATTTCTCACGAATGGCGCTACCTCAAAAAAGTCGTTGAAAACTAAAATACATAAATCGCACATAGAAAAATTCGTAAGGTCTGCCAGTTCGTTCCGTGGTTTAGTTGGCATTGCGCATATCACGGTTTGCTGGAAGACGTTGGTTCGAATCCAGCCGGACCGAGGGAATTTTTTCTGTGTTCGATCTTTGTATTAATTATAACAAACTAGTGAAGTAATTTCACAAAAAAAAATTAATATCATGGTGGTCAAACATGTCCCTCAGTATGCGTGGCAAGCGTCCTACCAATTCAGATTTTTACTACTTTGCCTCATTGTAGTGGCATGTCACTGCATGTTAGCTGAAGAGCGAACAGGTCTTTTATGCCATTAGGCGAAGAAAGTGTCTCTGCTAAAGCGAGTGCGTGACAGTGGCAATGGCATCCTGAAGATGTTTGCCCATCGTTTTGATTCTACACATTGAGTTACAAATAAATGGACGACGGGTCTAATACACAAACCACGAAAAAAATGTCCTAAGTCAACGTATTTAAACGTAGTGACATGTAAAGGAATATGAAAAAGCTAAAACGTTGAATTTAAATTGTAATGTCATCGCAGTACCGTCTAATTTTGCTTGCTTCGCTGTCAGTCGAACAAACGAAGACTAAAGCGTGAATGACGCTCTGTATACGATTTTAACGCCCTATAAGTTCGGACACTTTTTAGCGCGGACCCGACGTCCATATAATTGTAAGTCAATAATTCTACAATTTAAAGTTTTGAGTAAAAATCACAACTGATGAAATTAAGTAATAATTGTGCGTTTTCCAAATTTTTTATATTTTATTTTTTTCTATCAATATTTCAAAATTCATTGCAATCATACTAACATAGTGTTAAGGTTTTCTTTTGTAACCAACACCATTATCTTATGGGCTATGGCCTCACATAAATGGTTTATTATTATTATTAAAACGTATTATTACCAAAATCACCCTGACAGTTCCCTTAGTGGGGATTTCAGGCATATCTTTCCCGAAAATTCCACTGCGCCAATTAATAATAATAATAATATTACTTTAGGCCATGGGAGAATGTAAAATAGATATTTAAAATAATAATAACAACACACACACTCAAAGCCCCGCATTGGGGAAACCCTGTGGTGCTATGGACACACAAATACACAACAAATTACATCCAAACTCACGAGAGAAATAATTTGTAGGCCATACAAATATTTCTCTCAGCACAGAGGCAGAACAGCATGCTAACCGTTGGGCCACGGCATCAGACAGACTGTTAATTCAATTAAATTATTCAGAAAATAATTTACACGTCACCTTGAATAGAGAAACAGCACAAAGTATGTTACATTATTACATCTATTGTATTTTATTACATCACATTGTTACACCCATTGCAATTTATTTTGTTACATTATTATACGTGTTGTTATTTATTGCGTTACTTTAATACACCACAACTTATTGCACTAAGTGCTTATTTAAAAAAAACACATACTTATATTTATATTTTTACAATTCGTTTATACGAATTAATTATCGTAAAATGTTTTTTGTTGTGGTGCTTATTTAAAATGTTCGAAATTTAATTTGAAATGTACCATGAGCTTTCCTGTCAAGGCAAACATTGTGAGGAACTCTCTCCCATAGTGAGAGGATGCTCAACAGTGGTACTATATATGGGCAAACTATTATTATTTATTTAAAAGGGAATAATAGGTACTTTTGGTAGCAAGGGAGTTCTCTCTGAAATAATTCGTCCAAGGAAGTACTGCCACCTTAGCTATTTCTGCCGCCAAGCAGTAATGTGAGTATTCTGCGTTTCTGTTTTGAAGGGTAATGGCGCTGGTGAAATTACGGGGGACTTGTTAAATAGCAAACAATAGAGCACAAAATTATCTTTAAAAAACAGTAAAAATTAGTTAACGTGTTCGGCTTATAGGAACTTACTCTGACGATGCATAATTGAACAATTTCTATATTCTAAAACGGGGTTAAGGTTTTTTTATAATATCTCAAAAAAAATTGTCAGGCGCGTTTTTAGCGAACGGCAGTTATATCTCAGGGTGACGGGCGTAATAGCAGTGCCCGTCAGGTCTTTGCGATTTACTGCAACTGTCATGGATATTATAAAAGAAACTTGGAGCGTTTGTGCACTACATCCGATTCGCACCAAGGGGTCTACTCTCGACCTCCGTCCGACATCCGTCCGAAACAGTTACTGCCAAATAAGCAATACTTGACCAAATGAAAAGTCGCGTGATGCGAATGAAGCTTCATACTTGCCCATACTACATACTACTTCAGCTTGCAGCTTCATACTACATACTTACCCGTTACTCTCAGACTTGAACCGTCTGACGAAATATTTGGGCGCCGGCTGAAAGACCTTTTCTTGAAAAATCCTATATACTCCGTAAAAGAATTTATGGACTTTAAATTGTAACGAATTCAGTATTTTCTATTTTTATTCTAATTTTTACCGCATTAACATACTTTTGTATAATTGTTATCAACTTATGACGATCCTTGATGGAGAATGATATTTGATATATAATTTAATGACAACAATATTATATATGAAATGTTAATTTTCTAATTATTGTGTGCTTTTCTTATAATTTTCCTTTTTGTCTGACGATCTCAATATAATTTCTTATACTTTGACATGTAGTGCAATTTATACTGTAATGTTATATTTGAGAAATAAATGAATCTGAATCTATGAATCTGAATTTTGATACTTGTCTTTTAATTTTGTCGAATATTACTTATTTGACAGTAATTGTTTCGGACGGATGTCGGACGAAGATCGAGTGTGGACCCTGTGTTCCGAATCCGAGAAATAACCGTCCGAAATGTCACAGGGATCATTTTATACCTACGTGTAGAAGCGATATTCGTATGTTCTCGGATTCGAATGGGACTTAATGCACAGCGACATCCCAAGTGGGTCCGAGTTTTCTAGATTTGTATGGTTTCGGATTCGGAATTAATACGAATCGGATGCAGGGGGCAAACGCGCTGAAAGTTATATTTCGCTATTAGAACTCAGGACCACATCATCTAACATCTAGTGTGCTAACGGCTGAGCTACCAAAGTCATCACAATCAGTGAACAGAACACGCAAAAAGCTTAAATTTTTGAGAATTTCCTAGATTCGTACGAACTAACCAAATTATGATGCGATTTTTTTCGCAATGTGGAACAATGTGAATGTGACACACTGAATATGAATGCAAACTCAAACGCAAGAAGAATGCGATTCGCAAACGATTGTAACTTGCGAAATGCGCGCGCGCACAAGCGACGACGGCGGTGAAATCTCATTGTTGCGCTACTGTGAGTTGGGACTATGTAATTTTTTATATTTATCAATATTATTATCATTTCATTGGTGACGACCTCACGTGACTCAGTGGTTAATACAGTGAACGTGGAATGCGGCGGTCCCACGTTCGACTACTACCCACTACCCTTCAAAACCGGAACGCAGTAATGTTGACATTACTGCTTGGCGGCAGAAATAGGTAACGACGCAATAATTAACAGCCTCCGCGGCCGAACGGTTACCATGACTGCCACGCAAAGGTTCTATACCCGGGCCGGAAGAAATATTTGCACCAACATCGCGACTCAGGGTTTCCCTAGTGCGGGGCTTTGAGTGTGTGCGCTATTATTATTACTTTAAATATCTATTTTACATTCTCCCATGGCCTAAAATAATATTATGTGTTTATTATTAATTGGTTCTAACTCTTTCACAAGGAGTCTTTGTGCTACTAAGTTCTGCGTTCTTGTATTGTTAAGTTTATTAAATATCACGATATTTTATCACGACGTTCAATTATTTTTTGTGAAATAAACCCACTAGTTTGTTATAATTATTGATATCAAGATCGAACATTAATAAAAATTCCGTCGATCCGGCTGGAGTCGAACCAGCGCCTTCAGCATTCACGCTCTTCCTGAGTTATGAAACTAACCAGCAGATCTTACGAGTTTTTCTATACGCTCATTACAGACCTTTGTTTTTGGTTTTTAACGACTTTTTTTGCAGTAGCGCCATTTGCAATAAATCCCGTCATTTGATATTATATTCAAAAAAACGCAAAAGGAACAAGTCCGCAGTTAAACAATTCTAACCGCCAATATGCAGGTCACACGCCGCCTTACAAGGTTAGTGAAATGGGTTGCGCGGTCACCGCTTGGATTTTTCGACGAAGCAAAAAAAGCAATAACATTGACGGCAGTTAACCGACTCGAACAAAGAGATATTCAACTATTGCTACGTGACACCCGTTTGCGGTTTTTGCAACTTATTGTATATTTCTTTCAAATAATAATAATAAAAACGCACACACTTAACATAGTTCCGCACTAGGGAAACCCAGTGTCGCGGGTGCCATGGACACACACGTAGACAACTCTAAATTACACCCAAACTTAAGAGAGAAATAAATATAGGCCATACAAATATTTCCCCCGGCCCGGGAATCGAACCTGCGACCTCTGCGTGGCAGTCATGGTAACCGTTCGGCCACGGAGGCAGTTAATGAAGTACAATAAGCTGCAAAGTTATTTTAAATTATTTTGTAGCTGGATTTCGTAGCTGGACTCGTGAATAATGACTAACTTTCCACACTTGTATCAAAAATAACTATATTCATGAAGACATGGGTTTCTACTCCCGCTTCCGTCCTGTTTTCAACAATTTCTATCAAATAAGTGTTACCCAACCATTTCAAAAGACAATGTGAAATATCATGTGTGTGAAATGTCATTCGCATCATGCGGTTTTTAACTTGGTCGAGTAATCACGTATTTGACAGTAATTCACGTATTTAATATCGAACTTAGAACGGAAGTAGGCTCCCTGGTATTGTAACTGATCTGTGAAATACACCCCATAGTCAGGCACGGGTTTCCTCTAATGATAGAGTGAAAGGTAGAATGCGGGTTAAGAATTTCATGTCTTCCAAAAATTTTCATATTTCTTTGACTTAGTTACAACGATTATGAAGAGCTCTTCTCAGAAATCAAACTTTCGACTTTGTATGACAAAGAATTTCCCAATTTGTATGGCTGTAGTCATCGCGAACAACCTAATGGTGAAAGAATGCGTATATCAGGAAGAGAAACTTGTTTCTTAAAATTAGTGAAAGGAAAAATGTGATTTCTTGTACAGTGTCCATCTTTGTTGAATTTTTACAGGTATTTTTAGATTGTGATTCTGAAAATGTAACATCGAAAATGGTCGCTATTTTTTGTCGATTCCAACTTAAATTTATGATTTATTTTTATATAAATAATAAAAATAAAAAAGACATTTATTACTCCACAAAACATAGGAAAATACCATTGAGTGTGGACAAAAAGGTTAGACTCAGCATTGCTTGTTATAACTGCCTCCGTGGCCGAACGATTACCATTACGGACTGCCACGCAGAGGTCCCAGGTTCGAATCCCGTGCCGGGAGAAATATTTGAATGGCCTACGTTTACTTCTCTCGTGAGTTTGGGTGTAATTTGTGGTTGTCTCTGTGTGTGCGGCTATGTTGAGTGTGTGCGCTATTATTATTATTATTATTATTGGCTGATTTTCATTCTTCACCTGTAGCTAGCTGTTACGACCTCAGGGGCTAATATGCATGCCAACTATATTTACCTCAAGTAATAATTAATAATAAGTTAAAGTTTAAGGGCTGTTAAAAACAAATACCTACATGCGATTGAGATCTGAAAAATTTGTTTAATTTCCGAAAGTCACACAATTATGCATAGTAATGAGCCCAAGACGTTGATGTGCTTAAAAAAACCAATAACGCTATTTGGATCCGAAAAAAATTTTTTCATTTCCAATCTATAGCAATTGCGAAAACCTAATACTCTATCACAAATCGACCATCCGAAGAACAAAGTCCGATGTGATTATACAGCGAAAAGAGGATAAATACTTAATTTTGTTATTTAATTTAAATTTAGGCCTTTCTAAAGGTGTTTTGAGAATTTTTATATCTTATTTCGTTTCGGAAATATAAAATCGAACAACGGTCGATCTGACATCCACAGTGAAGAAGAACGAACGAAATGTACTTATGTCCTGAGAACAAGTAGTCTTGCACATAGACCTTTGTTCTACGGATGAGTCGAACTATTCACTATTTATGCCGACGAGTGAGTGATGACCACGGGTCCTATAAAAAGCCCGAAACGTTGGTTGGTTTGAAAAAGAAATATACGTTATTTAGATCCGAAAAAAATAGTTACATTTTCAACTCTATCGAAAGTAGCCACATTTATTAAATATCGAAAGTGATCCCTTACATCTTACGATACTCCAAGACCTGTTTTTCACTTTCGATGTACGATAAAATGATTAATTGAATTGATTAATTTTATTATCAAATAAAGGTCACCATTTTCGATATGACGAAAAATAACCACTTTAAATTGCTTCTGTCTACAAAGATATACTTAATGTAGTAAATACATAACATATTTTGTAAGTTTGACGGCATATAGTATATAACCAGACATAGAGACGAAATAAGGGCCATATATTCCTGGTACCTCATCAGTGATACATCACTTATAAATATCAAGTCTCGTTTGCACTGAAATATAGACAGCGCCAACAACTGACCCGTGTGTCAGTATATTCCAAAAATATTCTGCATTTATAGTAATAAGGATAATATCTCTAACAATGGCGTGCTGTTCCATTCGGTGGTGTGGGGTAAAACAGCAAAACATCTAATTACAAAACAAACGGAGTCAAATTTCATCGGTAATTAAATATTAAATATGAAATTATCGTCCATTATCTCCAATATACAGTTTTTCATGATATTTTCTTTCTTATTTTTCGATATGAAAACATTTTTTAAGTTGGTTAGATATAAAAGTAGGTTATTAGGGTGCCAAAGTACACATAACATGTGTATATTGTACAAATAGAATTATCTAACAATTGAGCAACAATTCTATACATAACCGTAATTTGTGGTGCGTTTTTTATACAGGGCATATAGGACCTCGGTATTATAAAGAACTAACTGAGAATAGATGATGATGTCATAATGATGACAGATGGAGCGAAGCGAGAATCGAACCTAGAAGATTGTGGAAACGTGGGACCTTGTCCAATTACTTCTTGATTGAAAGTCACTAGACGTAGAAGAGTCAGACTAGTATAAGACTGGCGGATACATAAACTACAGGATGTACTGAGCATGGAGTAAAAAAGACTAAGAAGAAGGACTTCTGGAGGTTCTTAATTCTTAAAATGGAAGACCATCGAGAATTGCATTTTGCTTCTTTGTTATTTGGAATATTATAGACCAAGCAACTATCGTATCTACATGACATGACATCGCAAACAAAATTTTTCGTCCATGCATGTTAAACATGTATCTTGCCTTGTATGCCCTTGATATGAAACAGCGGCTTTTCGATGTAGTTGTCGCTATGCTGCTTCGAAATGCTTATCTACCTATCAAAAATGCTTTCGTGTTTAAAAAGTTACTCAAAGAGCATTTGTTTAAAATTCAAAAATCTCCAACGTAGCTGGTGATGTGACTTGTCACTTATGTCTCAGGGTGACGGGACGGGTGACAGACGTAAATGTGTGAGTAAGGAGTTGTTTAAAGTTGCAACGGAACCCGGATGAGCCCAAATGCGAGTATCGTGTGTTCATGGGACAACTTGTCAAAAATATCGAGTTTTTAGGTTTTCGCGATTGTTACACATAGGAAATGAAACTATTTTTCCGGATTTAAATCGCGAATATTTGTTTTTTCAAACAAACCGACGTTTCGGGCCCTTTACGGGTCCCATGGTCACGGTTGACTGAGGTGGTACAGTCTTCAACCAGTTATGTCTAATATTAATGCAAACCAACCTATTTTTTCACTATAGTTACAATAGTTATTAATTAAATACCTTATTTTTAATTTTACAAATAAAACATTCCAATTTACGCTATATTAAGTTTTACAAATTATTTTATTGAATGAATTTTTATTAAGTTCAATTTATTATTAATTATTACTAGAAATTGGAATAAACTAAAACAAATATACACGATTTAAATCCGGAAAAATAGTTTCATTTCCTATTTGTCAAAAATAATTAAATCGGGAGATGACATCAAATTTGTATTGTCTGATCCCGGATTAAAATTTTGTTGCTATAAGGCCGTGAACATAAATACTAGAGACGCAATGTCCTATAAGCAACAGTCAAAAATCCGTCACCATTTTGCAAATTTAAAGACTAGCTTTGAAACTGATTAAAATTTCAAGGAAAAACATAACCCGGGACTGCGTCCAACTCTAATTTAATTATTTTTGACAAGTGATCAGTCGCGGGATCACACGATACTCGTATTTGGGCTCATTCGGGTTCCGTTGCTACTTTAAATCGACCCCGGGGTCGGACGCTACGAACGCTGGTTTAGATGGTGAAATTATAGGCACATAGGACTTGTCAACTTATGTCTCAGGGTAACGGGCGCAGTGGCAGTGCCCCTCAGATCTTTGCAATTTAAAGCTCGAGTGGCACTGCAACTGTTATGGACAACACGCCTGTCTGCCAGCTTACCATCAGGTGCACGACTTGTTCGTCCCGTCACATGATATTAAAAAAAACATCTAGTTGCAATGGCAGTTGAGCCTCATTAGAGTGTCAGTGGAATAACGACCGATATTCTTCTTTCTTCTTCTTCTTCTTGCCCTTATCCCACGCTACATTGGGTCGGCACAACATGTATTTTTCTTCCATTCTCCCCTATCAACTGTATTTTTTATACTCACACCTTTCTTATTCTGTCATCTTTCACACAATCCATCCATCTTTTCTTTTATATCCCTCCACATTCATACCTAGCACTCTTCTCGTCACATGACAGTCTTCCCTCCGCATGACATGTCCATACCACGCTAATATATACTCCTCATCTTTTCCGTCACTGGCGTCATTAACGACCGATATTGTCTTACTAAAATTATCATGGAAACGACTATACATAGCTTAATTTTATCTCGTTTAGTGAGCAATTTAGTTTCAAATTAAGTACATATAATATTAGTAAACAACACCGTCGTCGATTCGCCATTGAAGAGTAGAATACCAAAAAATTGTAAGTGCAGTTGAATAGTAGCTCGATGACTAGCTACTATTAGCTTTAGCTGAATAACAAACGTAAAAAATCCAGCCATTGACAATTTTATCGGCACACAACTGAGATGATTCAAAATTAGGAGAATTATGCCATCTGCTAACTAAATCGTGATTAAGTGACAAAATATTTTTTTGGGATATCATAAAAAACCATAACTCAGTTTTAGTATATTGAAATTGTTTAATGATATAGGATAAATTCCGATAAGTTAAACACGTTAACTAATTTTAAAAGAGAATTTTGTGCTCTATTTTTTGCTTTTTAAAACGGTTATTTGACCATTTGTCACTTAGTCACGTATTAGTTAGTGGTTCGGCTACGGAGGCAGGTAAATACAATCCGAAATTTCAGAGAGAGGTATCATCGACTCCACGTGTATTATTTCTTTAAAGTTTGGGTAAAAATGTACCTACTCGGCCAATTCCAATATTTGTTTATGAGTAAATCACGTATCATTTTAAGAAATAGATGACTTGACTTTATTTCTACTGGACGTTGCGTTTTTTTTTTCTACGTGCCGAAGGTATGTTTTATCTTTATACATAATGTAAATGCTGCCTTTATAATTTTTTCACGTTTCAACCTCATGACACACTTATTGTTTTATTTTTTATGATACTAAATGCGGGCACCTGGTGTTACCAAATCCAAGAAAGGTGTAGAGATATATGGGACATAGGAGAAGGACATAGTCTACCTTTTCTCTCAAAAATAAATCTTTGAAATAGGGGATGAAAGTTTATATGTCAAACCAATAATTTCTCAAGTAAGTAGGCTATTCGAAGTAATAATTCGACACAGACGAAGCCGCGAGCACCAGCTAGTAAGAAATAAAATTTGAAATTTTGATATTTGTTTTGTATTCCAGTTTTGTTCCCTTTGACAGCTATTTTAAAAGTATAGTCTGAAAATAATCAAGTGCATTTGAAAATAGTTCTTTGTAACGTTTCAGGGTGCATTTTTAAAAGAATAATAACTAACGGCATACCAGTCCATAACATTTGAAGTGCCACTTAGAGCTTTATTACGGTACGATATTAGTTGACAAGACCCATGTGCCTGTAATTGTAATTTCACCAGCACCCTTACCCTTCAGAACCGGGACGCAGTAATGCTAATATTACTGCTTGGCGGCAGATGTAGTTAAGTATAGAAAGGTAGTAGTTGCAATCTCGAATTACACGTCATATGGGGTCCAATTTAGCTTAAAGTGGTTTTCAAGTTGTGTAATGTACAAAGCAGAAATAATTTGCTTTATGATTTTCGCATTTTCCATTGTGTATTTTTAATAGAAATAATCGATCTAAAAAGTTTGAAAATTTACACCTATTTGCCAAGTTTTATTGAGATCGGGTGACAGAAAGTAGGCGAAATCCGGTAAACCGGATCCTCTAATTTGGGGCTTTTAGAGGTAGACTATTTTTTCAAATTATAATGGGACCTCTACTGAGGTGCTCCCTTTTCAAACGAAAAAAGAATTATCGAAATCGATTGACAAATATCGGAGTAATTGCGTATAATACTAAATCCAAATGTATTATCTTTTTGTTTAATAATGCCGCAAATTTTCATTTCTTTGCCCGACCTGGTTTTTATTTTCCAGACAATATGTGACATAGTAAAAAACATCAATTAAGAGAACTTTCACTTTATATTTACAAAACCCACTAAAGTGTTGAAATATAGAATAAATTAAACGAGGTAATAATGATATAACACATTTTAAAACGTAAATAATTAATTGCACAACTTACCTATTTTCGGAATCCAACGCCAATAAAAAAGAGGAAAAATTAAAAAACAAAAAGTCACACGCACAAAAAAGAACACTGGCACACACAGAGAATAATTGTGTTTTAGAACGCTAAAGTTCAATTGGAAAGAGCGCGAACACTCGCAGTCATGGCGGTCACTAGACTATCGCAACCAGCCAAAATATGAGGCCAAAATGATGATTACATAAGGCTTTATTACGGCATATTACATAAAAATCGCCGCTGGCAGTTGACGATCGTTTATTATGCAAAGATTTCTCGCGATTTTTAGGTTATCCGATGCGTTTATTTAATAAACTTTTTTCTTTTTGTCTTCCCGCCAAAAAAGACTAGGCAAAAATGTCACACTTTGTTTCCTTTTTTTTAAGGCAAGTGCGATTGAAACGGTATGCCTATTGTAATGTTGAAATAAATCTGGTTGAACAAGGTGCTATATTGTTAGTGCATTCACTGGACATTCCCCTCCAAGAAAAAGAAGAAGAGGGGCGACGCGACGCATACATTTTTTGGTGGGAACAATGTTATTGACTTTATAGGCTTGTACATTGTGTAATACATAATGATGTTTGTTTGGAAAAAATGGTCTTCATAACGCTGACCTTATTTTTTTTTTTATTCTTGTTTTCATTTTTAAGAAAAAAAATATGATGACGTCGTAGACGCTTCACAAATGTCACAAATAACAGTTGAATCGAAAAAATCCTCCTTTTTTGAGGTCGGTTAAATATATATATAAAGAAGAAAATTGTAAGTTTGAAGCCTTTGTCTGTGTCCGACTGGATCATAATTCCTCACTGAAATGGTGTAGTATTTAGTGAATCATTTAGGTATCGTCGACCTCATCATCAATTTCAATCAAGTGAGAAGGAGGTCAATGAAGCACTTCTCCTTTTTTAAAAAAAATCCTCCACAAGTTTGTAAGCTTTTTGGAATAGTACACTGTTTTGTGTTAGTGGTTTTTATTTTTTTATTTAAATGTTAGGTTAGTGTGAAATTGTATACAACTTGTGTTTCCACAAACAAAGATGAATTATGGATTAATTCTTATTTGAAATTGCCAAACATTAAATCTTGCCCAAGACTTCTTAGTGCGTGGTCACACTTCTTGCGTTTTAACACGTCGCACCTTTAAAAATAACAGTTATACTGACAATGCTGTCGGATAGCTTCTATAATAAAATTCTGGTTGATATATTAAAAATTTGCGATTTACCGAGTTTAAAACTGTAATGAAACAAGAACACTGGAGGTTATTTATACGACTTTAGTAGCAGTAGAGTTCCTTGCGAAAGGTTCGTCCAGGGAAGTACTGCCACCTTAACTATTTCATATATTTAAGTGAGATTTACCGTGTTTCGTTTTTGAAGGATAGGCGTGCTGGCGAAGTTTAAGACACCTGGGATTTGTCAACTTACGTCTCAGGGTGACCGGCGCATTGGCAGTGCCCCTTAGATCTTTGCTATTTAAAGGGTTACCTCAGTCCGAAATAACATTTTCCAAAAATAACGTTTGATCGAAATTTCATAACCTAAAAAGTACATTTTGGGAGGAAAATGTTTTTTCTTTTAAACCTAACTTAACCGAACCTAATCGTGTATTTGCGATAAACATTCAACATATAACAACTGTTTCGTTATAATTTGGTTTTCGGTGTAATGAAAATTGGAACTAACGTTATTTCGGACAAAAAAATTTCGACTTTGTAATAAGTTACCGATTTAAAGCTCTGAGTGGCACTGCAACTATTTGTTCGACTCACCGCGCCGCCCTCTGCCGAATCAGTCGCCATCGGGCTTGTTGAAGTAGGATCTGTGTCAAATTTTCTTCGCCTGTTCTTATTTTGTTCGTGATAAATTTTCGGCACACGGGTTGCGGGACGCTTGAGGCAATCCACCACATCTCACTTCCTAAAATCGCATAACAATAAATACAGTATAAGTAGTTATTTAGAATCGGACGCGTGCCAAGTTTACTACGTCCCGAAACACCTATCTAAGCTTAGTCCGAGATGTTACGGTTGTTATGGTTCTTTCTAGAAAATTCTCTAAAATCCTAGAAAAATGCCTTATTGTGCTGTTTTAGAGAGCAAAAATGTTAGCACCAAAAAATAATACCTACCCGTGGTGGTATTTCATATCATCGGAGTCTTTAATAAATTTTTTGTTGCAAGAAACGAAAGTAAAATGTGTTCCCTTCTTTTTTGGAGAACAAAAATTAATAACTCCAATTCGTCTTCGTTCAGCACTTTACCGCTAGATGACAGCACATTGATTGAAATTTCAATATAATATCAAAACGTCGTGACTTGCAATAATAGGTATTGATGATATTGAACTTTCAACGATATGCCAACAGGATAAAGTTTAAATTATATTAACAATCCAGAATTTGTTATTTCTTTTTAAATTTCAAACTACGACCAATCAATATCAAGAGTTTGTAGTGTTTCAAATGCGAGGCTTAAGGCACTTCCATTGTCTTTTCTTCCGTGCCTAAAATGTAGGCCCGCGTTGAAATACCTAGCCTTAATTTAACAGTCTGTATATTTTGTATATATATACAGCTACTAATTAAGCTATCTTATAATGTCCTACGGGATTCTCATGTGGGGTAAAGCGGCAGATATTCAAACCATATTTGTATTGCAAAAACGAGCGATTCGTTTTGTGTACCGTCTAGGCTCTCGGGTTTCTTCGAGAAAAGTTTAAGGAGACTGGTATCATGACTGTGGCATTACAGTACATTTACTCAAATATTTTATATGCTCGTAAAAATATACATAATTTCAATAAGAAAGAAGATATCCATAATATTAACCTTAGATCTAAGTCCAAACTCATGGTACCACGATTTCGTTTAACCAAGGTAAACAACTCTTTTATGGGGAACTGTATACGTTTTTACAATAAGATTCCGGAGCATATATTAAGTTTATCATTTTCTAAGTTTAAAAACTACGTTAAAAATATTTTGATCGAAAAATCATATTACAAAATTGAAGACTACGTGTTAGATAAAGACGTATGGAAAGACGACATGGCTCCAGAATCCACACAAATTTGATTCAAAGTGTATTCCATAGCGTTTAAGTTTATTTGAAAAGAGCAATCCCTAGAGTTTCTTGCTCGTTCTTCTCAGGGAGGTCAGCGTAGTGAACGAGCAGTAGCTTAAATGTGACGATTTCAAGTGTAAATTTATTTTACCTATGGAATAAATAATCTTTGACTTTGACTTTGACTTTGACAAAAATCCATTTTAAATAGCACATAATAGAGCACAAAAAACAGTTAAAATTAGTTAACGTGTTCGACTTAACGGATCTTACCCTAACGATGCATAGATGTTTTGTCACTTACCCGCATTTTAGTTAGCGGAAGACAGTTATGTCTCAGGGTGACGGGCGTAACGGCAGTGCCCCTCAGGTCTTTGCAATTTAAATCTCTGACCGGTACTGCAACTGTTATGTACATTACAGGGGGTGGTCACCCCCTAAACGGGGCCCAGAATTAACCTATACAAGTTGTTAGTATATCGTCAGTTTAACTTAGTCACTCTGAAGGAAGGTATACCCGGGGAACAATGATGAATTTAAAAAAAACTTTTTGGGGTGGTCAACTTCACACTGCCACCCCAAAACGGGTATAACGTAAGTATACTTAAGTACGCTCACACTCGTAGCAAGTACACCCCGATACATATTTTTTTAAAGCAAAATGGGGTGGCATTTTATTTTTTCAAACGGACCCGGAAACGGCTTGCGTAAGTCGATAGCAAATCGTTAGTATACGTCAGTATGCCTACATTCGACAATATTGTCCCAAGAGAACAATGATGTTTCCACAATCCAATAAATAAAATCCCAAAAAAATCAAATGATAATACAAAAAAATACAATCGAATCCTGAACTTCCTTTTTTGAAATATTTATACGCGCGCGATATTTCCTACTAACTACGATTTTCCAATGACTCTCGTACTATTGAAAGTAGAAAAATTCATTCTTTCATTCGGTACGACAAAGAATGAATGAAGGTAAGGACAAAAGAAGAATGCAATTCAAATAATTATTTTGAATTTCAAGTTTCAAGTCATGTCAATTAAATAGAACACGATGTTACGTTACACACTAGACGAAATATTATAAGTCAAGTCAAAGTCAAAGTCAAAGATTATTTATTCCATAGGTAAAATAAATTTACACTTGAAAACGTCACATTTAAGCTACTGCTCGTTCACTACGCTGACCTCCCTGAGAAGAACGAGCAAGAAACTCTAGGGATTGCTCTTTTCAAATAAACTTAAATGCCATGGAATACACTTTGAATCAAATTTGTGTGGATTTTAGAGCCATGTCGTCTTTCCATACATCTTTATCTAACACGTAGTCTTCAATTTTGTAATATGATTTTTCGATCAAAATATTTAATATTTTTTGACCACTTGTCACTTTAGTTTGTCACATTAGTGGACGGCAGCACAGGAGTCTTGTGAAATTGTAATTCTACAGACTTTAGAGGTCGGCTTTTTTATATAAACAATTTGTAATTATATACTTTTATGAATTTAAAGTAAATAAATAATGAACCATAATATACATGAAAGAAATAAAATAATGCCCGGCAATAAATAATAACTGGACGAAGTTAAACAAAAAGGATCTAATCCGCATCAAGTAACTTTCGAGATATGGCAATTTAAAGTTTAAGTGTTTTCAAAACTTATAATGTCATGTAACTCCAGAAATATTTATTTACGTTTGTTTGTTGAATTTTTTTCTGATCTAAGAGGTTAAACTTTAAGAACCGTTCCGGTACTTACATATAACTCATTTTTTGATAATTTTGTGGATTGAATCCTTTTTGCTTAACTACGTCCAATTACAATTTTTAATAATGGAATAATAGAATGGTATGGTGCGACGGGCTAGTGGTGGTGTGGTACCTAATTAAAATTGAACATATTTTTTTCTCTTATTTTTTTAAGTTGTTTACGAGTAGGACTTACTTAAGACTTAAATCCAACTCTATGCCGCTTATGATAAGAAAGGTTCAAAGTACAAAGTGTCAAGCTTGATGTGCTCTTGACTATACTTATTTGCAATTTATTTTGTTTCTAAAGCATTGTCAGGGATTTTTATTAATTATATATTTCCATAAGAATCGATTACAACCCACAGAGTATAATTAATTTATTAATTTATTAAAAGAAATATCAATTTTAAATAATAAAAAAGAAATGAAATAAAAAAGTGTTGCTGCGCTATTTTTTTTTTATAACATCAAGTGACAGGTCGAACAAGTCGTACGCCTGATGTTATGCTACACACCTGTCCATAACAGTTACAGTGCCACTCAAAACTTTAAATCACAAAGATCTGAGAGGCACTGTCACTGCGCCCAATACCCTGAGACATAATTTGACAAGTCCCATGTGCCTGTAATTTCACCAGCACCCTTACCCTTCGAGCCCGGAACGCAGCAATGCTCACATTACTGCGTGGCGGCAGAAATAGGTAAGGTGGCAGTACTTCCTTGGACGAACTCTTTCACAAGGAGCTCTACTGCTACTAAATTTGTTTATTTATTTTCCGTATTTTCCGTATATTATGTCAAAAATGATTTTTTTTTATAAAAGATTAAGTGTGCATTTGATTTCCACCTCATATGACGGAAAGTGACGATGAGATGGACGATGGAGCATACATATCTAAATAATGCCTAACTCTCGCTTTGAAAAGGTCCAAATTATACCGTTCAGGGAACAACTTCATAGCTGTTTCGCTATATAAATGTGGAAGCGTAACACTTCATATAATTTTTTGGAATTTCCCCTAACCCTAACCCTACACGTAGTTCCCTGATGATGTTAAGGGGAATGCGGAATTAAATCGTGCAATTGCATACGAAAGTGATGTAAGTGGATGGTTTTACACGTAAATGTGAAGAAGTCGCTTACGCGCCGGCCAGTCGTATGGATTTTATAGAAAAAACATCTTACAACTGACCCAGTTTATGATCGACGGTGTGACGTCACGGCAGGTGATTGCCCCCAGTTCGAAGAAAGTGAACCGGTTTCATAAAAAAACGTTTAAGTGCAACGCTGGGTCTCTATTAACCTATTATATATTCCGCAGCTGAGTATACATCTCTATATTTGTTTTTAAAATAACTAATAGTGAGATTCGTTCTAGGCCTTTTGGAGGGAAAAGTGTCGTTTTTATTTTGACTTTCAATTATTTTGTGAAATCTAGTTTAAAGTGGAATAGGATAGTGTTATTGTGCCTTAATCGAAGATTAAAACGCGAAATTATACGAATCTCGAACTAAAATACCCGTATCGGCCCGTCTTAAGGAATTTCGAGTCAATCCAAACACGCCGCTTCAAATTGCCTATCCTCTTTGTGGCGGCCATATTTACAGAAACATAATTAAACGAAGATATGGCTCAAAGGACGTGTATCCAAGCCAAAATTATTAATTAAAAAAAACTAACAGTGACGGGACAACGGAACGGAACATAAAAATAGGCTTTATCAAACAAAATAAAAAAACAGTAATAATAAAAATAAATTCAATTAAAATTAAAAATTAATGCGTTACTTTGCGGAAGTCCGTGCGGAATGGAAGTAAATTTATTTGCTATTCCGCGAACCAGTGAAGTTTAAATTGTGCAAAATAGCTGCGCTTGTGTTGAAAATTAACTGCATGAAAAATATTCAACACAAGCGCAGCTGATTTGCACGATTAAACCTTCACTGGTTCGCGGAGTAGCAAATTAATTTACTAGCATTTGTAATAAAAGGGAAGCAGAAAAAATAAAAAAGGAGCATGTCAAAAGAGCCCATGACTTAGCCTTCTGGCCTCTGAGGACTATGCTAATTACATAGCCTCGCTGTTATTCTTCCATGGCCCGTCATAATGAACACCACAATGCAAATAATATAATGTACCTTTATGTTACATATTATGCACACAAAAAAAAAAATCCAAATTAAAATAACTGTAGACATTTAGGCACTAAGTTGAAAGGGTTGTAACCCTAAAAACCGTGATCAGGATTACGGCAGTAATAGGAAACTTCCGGTTCACAAATTTATTTAACGTGAAGTAAATGGTAAAATAAAAAAAAACTGTAACAAATAAAAGGTAGATGTAGAAAACAGTACATTAATAAAAAAAACACTTAACTTAACCCAAATAATGTTAGATGTTAGATTTAGGCACTTATCCCTTATCGGGTTTTATTATGTTGAATTACAGATATTGTATAGACCGTTATTCGCTCATAATGGTCGATGCATGATTTAAATTGATTGTATTATGATTAAACTTGAATAGAATAAAAAATTTGATAATTTGATTTAGTACTTCTGTCCGCTATCGCGGTCAAGCAGAGAGTGACTGTGGTACGAAGCAAAAATGAGAAAGCGAAGGAAGATGGAACAATTCAAATTTAAACGAAGACTACAGAAAGAATTTAAAAAAGACGGTGTAAGGAGGTCACACCGTCACAAAGTGAATAAATTTTGACGTAAGTGACAATTAGACAAAGTAAGTATTGAATTTCAGTAATAAATAAGTAATTTAAAAACATTGACTTACAATTATATTGACTACGCGCTAAAAAGTGTCCGAACTTATAGGGCGTTAAAATCGTATACAGAGCGTCATTCACGCTTTAGTCTTCGTTTGTTCGACTGACGGCGAAGCAAGCAAAATTAGACAGTACTGCGATGACATTATAATTTAAATTCAACGTTTTAGCTTTTTCAAATTCCTTTACATGTCACTACGTTTAAATAGGTTGACTTGGGACATTTTTTTCGTGGTTTTTTGTATTAGACCCGTCGTCCATTTATTTGTAAGTCAATGTTTAAAAAGCGTAATACCAAACTTACACGTCAAATAATTGTAGACTATTAGGCATTAAGTAAATCAAATTGGACACAAACAACAATTAAACAAAAAAAATCTATTTGAGTAATAAATAAGTAAATAAACAAGTCGTGCGCCTGATGGTAAGCCAGCAGAGCTATAAAATCACAAAGATCTGAGCGGGATTGCCACTGCGCCCGACATCTAAGACATAACTTGACAAGTCCCACGTGCGTGCCTGTAATTTCACCAGCACCCGTACCCTTCAAAACCGGAACGCAGTAATGCTCACACTACTTCTTGGCGGCAGAAATCATTACCTATGCTGTAGTACAATTTTCGTCGCTACCCGCGACTGTTATTAATTTATTTTAAAAATAGTTACAAATTATATTCATATGATTCTAGTGTTAATCGACAGGTATTGAAATGCTTGTCATCTTTATGTATGTTTTGTTTCTTAATACAGTGAATATACAAAGTGATTAGAAGTTAAAGCGTAAAATACTATGAAAATTTGTCGGAAGTGTTCAGTGTACTCCGAAATTAACACATAACTGTAGTCTAAACAAAAGCTAATTAAGTGCTCTTATCGCCCATGTTATTCGTTTTACGGTAACTTAATAGGTTCTTGAGTTTCAAGTGTTTATATTATACGTGTCTTATCGCCGCCCGTAATGTAAACAATAAAAAAAGGTACCATCTGATTAAAAAAAGTGACAGGTATCAAATGTCATGCGCGCTGATGATCAAGTGTTTTCAGCGCTTGTTAGTTACAAAATATACGTACGTAAAGTGTCGTAAAGAAAGAATTTAGAAAATGCCTAAAAAATAATGCAACATACACTTTTGTTTTGTACGTATTAGGAACATTGCTCTAAAATTTACAATAGGCGTTTTATACGTCAATTTGACATTTCTATAGACATAATATCAAATTCGATCTCGTTGCGTACGCAATTTGGTTTTATGTTTTTGCTCAAATACTCGTTTGTTATTGGTTGAACAGACAAACCTGAACAAAACCATCCAATAAGAGGCTACACATTTTCGCGACCACGAAAATCAATATGATAGAAGTAAACGAAAACGAACGAAACTTTATTATTGTTTGTATTGATTGCAAATTATTTGCAATAACTGAAGAATTTTTGTGAAGCACTTTCAAAGGAAATAAATAGATTTTTACTAAAAATTACTATTTCAAAGTAAAGGTATGTTAATTTTCTACATTATTTCTAATTGGTGTTAGTGAATAACTATAAAACATGTCCAAGAATACGTGTCGAAATTGAAAGTGTTTTTTGAGGTTTTTATCTTTCAAATCAGTTGTAATAGAGCAAAATTGTTTTCAACAGAAAAAAGGAACAGCAAAAATGCTGTCCCGAGGCTATTACACAGACGAGGACGCGAGAAAACGCCAAATTGATACGTTAAAAATCTTCAACGACAATGTAACTGAAATCACAGAAAACTCCGAGTACAGACTCGATTTTGCAGCAAACGGCAAAAATATGAGCCTAAACGTGATATTGAGCCCTGAGTTTCCAAATGAAAAGCCTTGTATATTCGTCAATCCCGCAATTCCGCACCCATGGTTGGGTGAAAATTCTAATCAGGTATTGAGGATGTGTTTTCTTTGTAAATACTTATTCGTAGTATTCTTTCATTTCAAAGCTGTGGTAGTCTAATGGGTTGACCAACCGTCTCAATCAGTGGTTGTGGTTTCGAATGTGGGCTTGTGCCTGTGTGATTTTCAGAATATATATGCAAAATTTAATTTTAAATTTACTATGAGCTTTTCAATGTACGAAAACAATGTGATAACATCAGCACGTTGAAGAAGTGTACTGAGTTGCCATTGCGAACATCACTCTCAGATAACAAGTCCTTCACCAGCACCCTTCTTACCCTTTGAAAATGGAAGCATTTCCATTGCTAACCTTTTAAGAAAACGGAGGACTACGTTCACTTTCGGTGGTAAATATTTTACAATTAAACTTTTAGAACTTAAAATGAAATAACTTAGTTAACCAACCATTTAAAAATACTAAGGTGGTGAACAATTTATGTTTACTTCATTTTTAATTTTTATAAAGTATCAGAAAGAATCAACCTTTACTTTTGGGACACCCGCTACTCAGTGGGGAATTGGTCGGGATAGAAGAGTCTACTGACATAATTTAATTATTGAAATCATATCAGAGTCCGCACTGCAAATATTAGTGGATCCTTGAACTTAAATGGGTAATTTTAAAATTTTAAAGCCAGTCTAAGTTCTGTGTGAAACCTTAGCATGGATTTCAAGTTCTAAAATGTAGAATGGGCTTCTTAATATCATTTATAGGATTTCACATTAATCCACTCATGGATAGTAACCGCGTTTAGTTTAAAATTAAACATTCGCAATATGGACCTTAAAAACCAGCTACAAACTTTACAATTTTGCTATTTTTTCTTCCCTATTTTGCTTTTTTATTTCGCGATGTCCAAGTGCTTTTATATAGAGAAGTATCAACAACCTGTTGCCAAAATTGAATGATTTACACACACACATTTATGGAGATTATATTAAGACTGGACAGTAACTTTTTGTATGAGGAGATAACAAGTATTTGTCAGGACAAGTTTTAACCAAGTACTAATTCAATATGATATTACAGCAACCATCCTACTACTGTCATAGCCGTACTTTCTTTTATACAAGAATGTTGACAGGATCATTTGCCAGCGCAATTATTATATTCAATCAATATGAGCAATATGCCACAAAGAAAAATAGTGGCACTATTTAACAACTGTCCATGTTACCATCAGGCGCACAACTTGTTCAGGTTAAATCTAGGCTGCAGTGAATTTTACTCTCTCTCTCTAACTCACCTTCATATCCTTTGCACTTCCTAGCCCCTCCTTCTGTCACTAGATTTAACTGGATCTTGTCACGGCTCATTGTTACCGATTAAACAATTACTTTCTTAGTAAATTATTGATTATAGGTCATGGGAGCACCAGGTTTATTGAACTACACACAACATTCTGACTTAGGAAGAGTAGTACAGGCAATTATAAGGGAGTTCCAGAAGTCATTACCAAATCTAAGTGATGAGAAGTGCATTGAGAGTCCACAATCTCATATTAGTGCGCACTCACTATTAATTCCGGATCTGGCTGAGTTGAGCATTGATGAACTACAGGAGATTTTGCAGAATTGTGATTTACAGGTATTATTATTATGTTTTTATTTTCTCAGTCTGTTGACCGTTTTAACTATGTTTATATATTGAAATCATACAAATAGGGCATGGTGTGTATGTATCTGTGTTGAGTGTGTGTTGTGACTTATCACTCAGCTTTTAAGCCTATTTTGCCTTTTTTTTTTATTTTGATTTCGTCCAGGGAAGTACTTGTGTACTGTATTTAGTGTGTGTGTTCAATGTGTGGACGAGTGTTGCAATTAAACCGCTTATTGTCAGGCAGTCATAGCATAGTATGCACAGCCAATTTGTAGTAAAAGTTAGACATCCTCTTGACGGCTTTGTTATGAATAATCAACAAAATAGCGCCATCTAACGTATGTGGCGTGGACCACGACAGTAAAATCTAATAATGTTAATACGATATGGTACGCCGCACATTAGTAGTACAGACATAATCCGCCAGTAGTCGCGGTAAAAACAAGTATATTTCAATTTAGAATTTGAAGATCAATATCAAAAGATTTGTAACTACTGCATAAGTTTTCCTTCTCAAGGCATCACATTTTCTTAGGTTCAAGTTATTGTATTATTTTGGTTAGGGCTATGTATATATTCCTTTGGTGAATGCATAGGACCTACTGCTCTGAGGTTTACTGACGGAGTTTCTATTGAATCAAGGTAGGAAACTATAAGGGTGTTCCGCAATCCTGAACCCTTCTGGTATGCATAGTATAGGGAATTCCCTTGTTTGAGATTAAAATTAGTGTGTTATAAGATATATTTTATTTATTTTCCACATTGTCAGTTTTTTATTTATTGTCTTACCATTTTCTAGGACAAACTCCTAGAAAACTGTCCACAACTAATGGAAGTAGACATGGAGACAGAAGAACTTATGTCCAGCATCGAAGACATAGCTCAAGATAATCTCTCTAAGCAACAAATGCTCGACGATCTGAAGACTCAAGTCCTTGATCGGATTTCAAGAATTGTCCAACTTAAAATGAACTATGAGGAGTTGAATAAGTTAGTACTTTCCCCAGTTAGATTAACCCACCAGTAGAAATTGAAAATGTGACGAATAATGTGTATAACTTTATTAATATTAATTTAAGTGCCTCCATGGCTGAACGGTTACAAGTTCCAGGTTCGATTCCCGGACCGGGAAAAATATTTGTATGGCTTACATTTACTTATCTCCCGAGTTTGAGTGTAATTTGTGGTTGTCTATTTGTGTGTCCATGGCTTTCGCGACGCATGGTTTCCCTCGTGCCTATGTTGAATGAGTGCGTTAAAAAAAAATTGAAGAAATACAATTTTATTAAAAAATAAAGTAAATTTTTAAGTTTTAAAGAGTGTCACGATGTTTTACTATCATGATATTAAAGTGTTCGATCTTTGCTATTTTTAATTATAACAAACTGCTGGAGTAATTTCACAGAAAAAATAATTGAATTATCTTAATAATTAAAGCGACATCTCTAGTCAGCGATGGTAGCTGTAAAGGTACATCTCTGAGTGAAGAAAAAAATTTCTCACTGATGGCGTTACGGCAAAAAAGCCGTTAAAAACCAAAAACAAATATCTGCAAGAAGCACATAGAAAAAATTCGTTAGGTCTTCTGGTTCGTTCGGTGGGTTAATTGGCAGAGCATCTGGCACAGATTGCCCGAGGGTGCTGGTTCAAATCCAACCGGATCGAATGAGTTTTTGTAAGGGCGCGTGTCCACGCTAAGAAAAGTCGCCGGGTTTATGCAAAAATTCGTGTCGTTTCTACACACGAACTGCGTACACTGCCTCGGCGCCGGACAAGAAAAAAATCTTGTCTACCCCCGATTTTATGCGCGTGGACGGGTGTTGCTTAGTAATCAACATAATACAACAACATATTGTTATTTCTCCCCACAGTCGATATTAAAACGACAGTTCTCTGGGAGACTAGTGAGATGGTATACAATACTCATCATTTTCTCGTCTGCAACAGACACGACATGTTTTCGTGGCTAGATCCGACAAAGTTCTTGTCGTGTACAAGATTATTCTTATCTTTTCTGTAGCAGACACGTCGAATTTCTTAGCCCGTACACGCGCCAAAGTGTTCGATCTTTGTTATTAATAATTATAGCAAAAAGTAGATATATTAAAATTAATAGTTACTTATTTTTTAAATTATGAAATAGACCAAAAAAAAACCATTGCTGCTAAAAAAACCAGTTTCAGTAATTGGCCAACATTTACACATTGTATTTGTGTATTTAGCCCTGATCAAATTCCATAGGTATATTTTTTAATCTATTCAAAATATATGTGCCACAGTCGGTAGCGTATTTGTGATTATAAACGTACTTCCTTAGTATTATTTATTTACGTGTTTATAAACCGATAAAAAAATTTGTTTCCGCAGAAAACACGCACGCCTAGCCGAGTCATATGCACCGCATCGCATCCGCGAATGCCTGAAAGCCGCCGCATTAAGAGCTGACGAGGATGCTGATCACATCGCTGACCAGTTCCTCATGGGTGCGTATATAAGGTGCCTTAAAAATAAGGACTGCTGTCTACCAAAACGGGAGCTATAAAAATTGTACAAAAGGAAATGTTATGAAAGCACAAAATTGTTAGACATCTATTTTATGAAATGAAATTTTGCTTGCTTAAAACATGGTGAATATAAGATTTAACATAGTTTTATTAAATATATTAAATAAATAAATAAATTTCTGCCGCCGGCAGTAATGTGAGCATTTCATCTGAGAATCTATCAATAAATAAATCGATCATTATTTGATGTTAACATTTTCACAGCTCGTTTTAATTCGATTTTAGCGCCATCTATCTTTGTTACTTCGAACTAAATTTATGTTCAATTAGCTACTACATTATCTATTTCCGCCGCCAAGCAGTAATGTCAGCGTTACTGTGTTACGGTTTTGAAGGGTAAGGGTGCTGGTGCAATTACAGACACATGGGACTTGTCAACTTATGTCTCAGGGTGACGGGCGAAATGACGGGACGAACAAGTCATGCGCCTGGCGGTAAGCGACACGTCTGTCTATAACTGTTGCAGTGCCACTGAGAGATTTAAATCGCAAAGATCTTAGGGACACTGCCACTGCGCCCGTCACCCTGAGACATAAGTTGACAAGCCCCATGTGCCTGTAATTTCATCAGCACCTTTTTACTCTTTCAAACCGGCACCATTACCAATAAAAATGTTAGTTTATTTTTGGTAAATGTTTCGTAAAAAGTCATAGAACAAAACTTGTTGTTTATGATGTTAATAATATAGTCAGCGAGGTTGTTCGTATTTAAAAAATTACCCTGTATATAAAAGGCTATTATTTTTCAGGTAATATACCAGTCGAAACATTTATTGCGCAATTCGCAGAAAAACGTGCATTGGGGCAAGCAAGACGCGCTAGAGAGGAACGCCTGGCGCATCAACTAGCACAACTGGATAGAGCCACTACTTAGGCTGCGATTTGTTATTTATTCGAACAGCATTTCCTTAAATAATCGTTTTGATGTATAGAAATTATTGCAAAGTAAAAATACAGGTCTTCTAAATATTATGTAAAAAATACAAAGTGAAGATATTGATCTTGAAGTCGGAAAAAAACGTTCCACATCATTGACTTACAAATAAATGGACGACGGGTCTAATACAAAAACCACGAAAAAAATGTCCCAAGTCAACCTATTTAAACGTAGTGACATGTAAAGGAATATGAAGAAGCTAAAACGTTGAATTTAAATTGTCATGTCATCGCAGTATCGCGCTGTCAGTCGAACAAATGAAGACTAAAGCGGAGTTTGACGCTCTGTATACGAGTTTAACGCCTTACAAGTTCGGACACTTTTTAGCGCGGACCCGACGTCCATATAATTGTAAGTCAATGTTCCACATATATGGATACATGTATAGACATAGTTACAAGGAGCGACTTAGAGTTGTTAAAACCACCAAATATTGTTTAATTACTTTCTCGATTTCCGGATTTCCGGAAATGGTTTTATTGCATCTTAAGACAAACTATTGACTTAGGAGGTCGAAGTTCGATTTTAAAGTAATTCTAATGATGCCATGTACAGTCTGTCTTTTTTGAAGACGGAGTAAAATGACAGTTCATTACGCAAAAGTGTTGCCCGCGTGCGAGCAGCCAGTGATTGCAGTCGATAAATATTCTATCGACCATCGACTGAATATTGGTCACGCTTATGGAATAAATAGCAAACTTGTTTCATTTGAATCATCCTCGACCCATTGTTCATCCAATTACCGAGCACAAGTTCATTTGAATTGTCATTATTTGTAAGTTCATACATAAATATATTGTATTTAGAACTATGTTTATGAAAAATACATAGGGGAGACATATTTTAAAGCTTTTCATTTTAATTCAATATAGATAATCAAATCCGGCTATGCTTATTAAAATGTATATGTAAAGTAGGTCATGCGTCAAAATAAGAATTAAGAAGGCAATAATGCGAATAGTAATCATTACAACGTCGTAACATTTACAACTCGGTAATTTGTAGCAAAATTTTATATTCTTTCACAATCTTTCGATAAAAACTATCGACAACAATTTACATAACTATTTAAAATTTTACAATTACATTTTTTTCTACAAATGTCATTTTACTCCGTCTTCAAAAAAGACCGACTTCAAAATAACTACTGCATTATTTAATTTAATAACTGACAGCATTGTTGCTGTTCCATCAATGTGACCGTCAATATACGGGGCGCGGTGCCGTATCTAAAGCTAGGGAGGGGCGGAGAGTGACCTTTCTCGTTACTTATTTATTCTCGGTTTTGGTCAAAGACTGACCTATCTGCTGCATTTTTTAAATTACTTTAAGATCCGACTAGGTTAGTAGTTTTGTCTTACGATGCAGTAAAAACCATTTCCGGAAATCCGGAATTCGAAAAAAGCAATTTTAAAATTTGATGGTTTTAACAACTGTATGTCGCTCCTAGTAGCTATATCTATACATGTATCTGTATATGTGGAACACCTTTATCTGACCATAATTATGGTGAGGACACATATTACCTAAGAGTTAGTGTAACGTTAAATTAATATTTATATTGCTGCGTAATAATATTATTATTGAAGTATAATATAATATTGTAGATAAAAGTTACCAAGATCATTAGTAGAAAAAATGGTAGAAACGGCAACACTGAGCCGGTAATTAAAAAAAAAATTATTGAATGGATATTCAATTATTTTTTGGGAAATTACTCCACTAGTTGTTATAATTATTAATACAAAGATCGAACACTTGCGGCTGAAAAGTCGTTGAAACCAAATACAAAGATCCGACAAACAAGCACATGGAAAGGTTCGTAAGGTCCGCTGGTTCGTTCCGTAGTTTAGTTGGCATAGCGTAAACGTCGGTTCGAATGCGGCCGGATCGAAGTATTTTTTTCTAAGTGATCTTTGTATTAATAATTATAACAAACTAGTGGAGTAATTTCACAAAAAACAATTGAATATCCATTCAATAATAATTTAATAGCAAAATTGCAGTAAAACGTAATTAATAAATAGAAAAAAAGAAATTCCACTGTATAGGTACATACTATATTGGTGTACAGTTTGTGCTGTTTTATTTACTTACATTACTTACACACTATTTTGTACACGTCCTCATAACCGCTTGTAAAATATTTGTAATTTTGTTTACTGGTGGAGGATCGTCATCAGCTCCCATAGTACAGGTAGTTACCCTAGTTTGGGGACTGATTGATGGCCTGATTTTTTGTCAGTTTATGTACAACCATAAATTGTATGTGTTTTTGTCACCTATGATATTACTGTCATCGTACTGAATAAATTATTATTATTATCTTTGTATTAATAATTATAAAAACTATGCTATGACTTTTCAAACCTATTTATACGTCCCAGTGTTGGCTGGGCACGGGTCTATCCTCAGACGAGGGTTTAGGCCATAGTCCACCACGCTAACCCAATGCGGGTTGTGAACCGTCTTCAACATGTAGCTCATGATAAATTTTCAAATTAAATATCGCACGTAAATTCCGAGAAACTTATTGGTGCGATCCCGGATTCGAACCCACGACTGTCTGCTTGAGAGGCAGTGGCTCGAACCATTAGGCTACGACGGCTTAATGCTATTACCATGAATCAATAATTCAAAAGGCCCGCTTATCTTCTTACCGGATCGTAACTCTGAAAAAGGTCAAAATTCCGTCTTAAGTCTAGATGGCGCTAATCAATAGCCTGGAAGTAGTTTATATTATGTAAACGTCCGTGGATAACTATTAATTCTTTAATATGAAATATAAGATGTCAGTTCGTTTTCCTTGTAATATTCGAATATTGATCATGAGACAATTTTTTTTTCTGAACTTGGACAAATATATCGACCCCTCCCACGTAAAGTATCGTATGTCGAAATTGCCAAGTTTACAGCTGAGCCTTTTAAAATTCTGAATTCACTGAAATAAGCATAATACGTGACTAGCGTTTCTCAGTTATATTCGGCAAAGGTCGTTACTCACATAGAGTATTATAAAATTCTAAATATCGGTAAGATGATCTATTAGATGATCACTCTATGTGAGCAACGAGCTTTGCCGAATGAAACGGAAAACTTTATAACACTTCCCTGTAAACTTGGCAATTTCGACATACAATACTTTACGTAGGAGGAGTCCATATGCTTGTCAATAGATGGCATTGTGTGTTACAAACTATTAGGTATATTTTAAACTTGCCGGCACTATAGTACTATAGCACTATAGTAGCGGCAGAGTTCTTTGTGAAATTTCGTTCGTCCAGGGAAGTACTGCCACCTTACCTATTTCAGCCGCCAAGCAGAGTGTGACCATTACTGTGTTTCGGTTTTGAAGGGACTTGTCATTTTGTCTCAGCATGACGGGCGCAGTGGCAGTGCCCCTCAGATTTTTGCGATTTAAAGCTCTGAGTGGCACTGCAACTCTTATAGACAGGCGTGTAATTTACCATTAGACGCACGACTTGTTCGTACCGTCACTTATATTGATATTATAAAAAAAAAATATGGATAGATGGCGCTAATCCTAAACAAAACAAAAGAGTTGCCGGCACTATTAATAAAAATATGTGCAATAAGCGCCATCTAGTTGATTTGTTTGTTATAACTTGTCAATGTAAAACGAATTAGAAAAAAAGTTAAAAAATTGTTATCGGATATTCATCGCGACATCTGATGTAATAATAGGTACTAAATACTCTACTACTGTCTTGTATTGTGATTAGTAGTTCTTTTGAGTTATTGGCCCATCCTATCCTATTAAATAACAAACAATGTAAATGACATATGGTTGTCTTAGTGTAAGGCCAGACGAGCGCAATTTTGTGAGTTGTGAGTCGCGTAGTTTGAGTGGCGTAGTTTGCGTTGCATTCGGTTCAAGTACGGTTTGCTTCACACGACGACGCAAATGAGTTATCTGCCGACTCACGGGCGTAATGACGACTGACTTTCCGCCGCATCGTGTGAAGGGCTGTCGCGGGTGTAGGTACGGGTGAGGGAAGTGGACACTTTGGTATAGGATGCGCGTGAGTATATACGTTTCTTGCGAAAATGTTCGATACGGAGATTAAAATATAAATAATTGAACAACTTACTTGATTATTGTTATTATTATTAGTCTTTCCTCTAGACTGAAGGCTTGTCTCATATTTGTATCTGACTTAATGATAAAATGTTTTACTAGGCTTAATAATTCTTGAAAAACATTTATTGGCATGTGGTAGTACTTAACAAATTGATCTGGATGTAAACATAAACTTGTAAATATATGAAACTGTCCGCACTTTAATCGTTTCATATTGAGTGAATGTACCTAGCTTCTTTTAACATCGTCTTCTAATGCTTCATAAATGCATACTATTTTAAATGGATCTACACTATTACGACTCAAACACCCCGTATAAACACTTAAAAGCAACTGAATAAAATACGTTCATCTGGCGCTCCTACCGAATTTCGGTCGAGCGCAAACTCCGCAACTCAAAAAACGCATGACTCACAAAATTACGGTCGTCTGGCCTCACCCTTAATAAGTTATCCGGCTATAGATTGGTGCAACAATAGATTTGCATATACTAGTATTTAAATCCTAAAATATAAGAAATAAAATTTTAAATTTTTGTATTCCAGTTTTGTTAGGTATACCTTTGACAGTTATTTTAAAAGTACAGGCTGAATAATAATCAAGTGCATATAACGTAAGCATTTGAAAATAGTTCTTTGTGCATTTCAGGGTGCATGCGTATTCAAAGCGTGTTTGTGTTTATAGCTGTAAATAAATATTTGTGAGATAACCTCTGGTATATGATTTAATTGATCTCTACTATTATGGGGCGTTTGCGTCATTGTACGGGCGTGCTCCTTTCCTTATCAAATGTATTTTCGTCATGAATCACGGCTCTTAATGTCATTATCCTCAAAAACATATTCTATTCTATTTTTAGGTTTCTGGCCTCTCTTCAAGAACTCTGCCAGTAGGAGACTTTTCACAGACACTCTATCGCGCGTGATACAGTATTCCGTAGCAGTAGAGCTCCTTGGGAAAGAGTTAAGCTGTAACGTCAGCATTATATATTGTCTTCCGGTTTTGAAGGGTAAGGGTGCTGGTGAAATTGCAGGCACATGGGACTTGTCAAATTATGTCTCAGGGTGTTGGGCGCAGTGACAGTACCTCTCAGATCTTTGCAATTTAAAGCTCTGAGTGGCGTTGTAACTGTTATGGACAGGCGTGTAGCTTATTATCCGGCGCACGACTTATTCGTCCCGTCACTTGATGTTATAAAAAAAAATACAGCAATCCTGCGTGATTGAACACGCGAGTAAGATCACCCAAAAAAATGGCGGAAATTTATAAAAAAAAATTACGAAAATATTTACAATTTTCATTGCGCTATAACTTCGTTATGATAAAGGTAAATTTTTTTTAAGAATAAGTACTAAATAGTCCAATTTTGGTACATTTTTTTGGTACCAAATATGTCAGGATTCGTTAAGATGCACACGTCACTCTGAAATCTCAACATATTTTATCTTAGGAGATGAAACTATTTTTCCGGATTTAAATCGCGTATATTTGTTTTGTTGTGACTGACAGTCAACCGTGACCATGGGACCTGTAAAGGGCCCGAAACGTCGGTTTGTTTGAAAAAACAAATATACGCGATTTAAATCCGGAAAAATAGTTTCATCTCCTATGTGTAACAATCGCGGAAACCTAAGAACTCGATATATTTTATCTTATTTCTCTGAAACTAACCAGCAGATCGAGCTGGAGTTTCTTTTACTTCAGAGGTAAGGTACACATTTTTGGAATAAAAAGTTTTTATAGTTATTAATTAAATAAATACTGGTAATTCGAAGTACACCCGTCATATTGACAGTCAATATGGCGGATGTACCTTTGATATTGCTAAAACTTCGTTCTGATGGAGGTACAAATTTTTTAAACAGAGGTACTAAATAGTACGAATTAGGTACATTTTTTGATACCAAATTTATCAGAATCCGTTAATGTACACCCGCTATTCTGACTCTCACATATTTTTAGTGTTCGATTGTTATATTAATAATTTATGACAAACTAGTGGAGTGATTTCACAAAAATAATTGAGTATCGAAGCCGTGGTAGCCTAATGATTTGACCTACTGCGTCTCAAGCAGAAGGTTGTAGGTTCGAATCCGAGCTCGCACTTCTGAGTTTCTTGGAATTTATGTGTGAAATTTAATTATGTAACAAAATCACATAACAGGCAACAACTCGTATTAGTTCCGTCACGTGCCGCTAGATGGCATTGGCGTCGAAATCGCAAATTCTGCATCGCGGTGTTAAGATTTTCCCTCGCGGAATGACTACTGGCGGCGATGCGAACATGAATGTAATCCAACTTACGACGTATCTAGCTCTGCTTCCTTATATGGAACTCCGCTTTAGATCGTTACCGTTGAACCTACTGCACTGTGATACGCTTCTAGCGCTGCTTCCTATTTGGAACTCCGCTTTAGAACGTAACACGTAGTTGTTGCACCCTGAGCCGCTTCCTAATTGGAACGTGCGTACGGGTCCTCGACTACGTGTCGATTAGGGGGAGTCCTTTCCCACTGCACCACCGACGTTGTACATGCTGTATGTGTCAATAAAACCACCATATTGGAAATACCTGGTTTCCCTCTGTCACCCCGATAAGAATTACTACAATTAGAAATTTATCATGAGCTTTTCGGTAAAGGAAAACATCGTGATGAAACTTGCACGTTGAAGAAGGTTCACAACCCTTGGAAAACGTGTGAAATCCCCAACCCGCATTGGGCCAGCGTGGCGGACTATGGCCTAAACCCTCGTCTGAAGCCCGTGCCCAGCAGTGGAATGTATAAATGGGTTGATGATGATGAATTGAATATCGTGATATCATGGTGAAACAACGTGACATTCAATAAAATCTTAAACGTCTAAAAAAACGACGAATTGCTTTATACAATAAATAATAAATTCCTTTTACTAACCGACTTCAAAAAGAGGACGAGGTTCTTAATTCCGTTTTATTGCCCGTGATCCAACTAGTTGGACTACGGGTAATATTGTATGGGCATTGGGCCTACTGGTTAGTATAGTCACCGTCAATTCTACTGTTTTTGTTGTATGTATATTCGGCGATTAGTCCAACACTTAGGATTTCGATAATTCTGTCGATTTTTTGTGATGAATCCGGAGTATCGGATTTCACCCACTGTTCGTTAACCAATTTCAATCAAACTTGGCAAATGGATGTAATTCCACAAACTTGAGGCCAGTTTTCTTTTTTATAAAAAAATTTTTCTTTTACTATATTTCAAATATTAATTAAATTTTTATTGAATTGATATTCAATTATCTTTTGTGAAATTACTCCACTAGTTTGTTATAATTATTAATATAAAGATCGAACACTCAGAAAAAATTCCTTCGATCCGGTCGGATTCGAACCGAAGTCTTCTTGCATACCGTGCCAGACGCTATACCAACTAAGCCACGGAACGAACCAACGGACCTCACGAATTTTTCTATGTGCTTGCGTCGTGTCTTTGTACTTGGTCTTTCAACGACTTTTTAGTCGTAGCGCCATCTTTGAGAAATCTATTACAGATTTATCACCCAGTTAGTACCTTTACAGCTACCAGTCCTGGCGAGAGATGTCGCTATTCACTGTATTAATTAAATTTTTATTGAATTGATATTCAATTATTTTTTGTCAAATTACTCCACTAGTTTGTTATAATTATTAATACAAAGATCGAACACTCAGAAAAAACACTCAGAAAAAATATTACAAATAAATAAATACTAAACTGTTTGTGTGTTTGTGGTAGTTTGAAAGAGTGCCTCAAATTCAGAATTGTACGTTATTTCATTTCTATTTCCATAATCATACTCCATAATCAAGACACCAATCCGCGATACTGGTTTAAAAATAATAATAAATAAGTACCTCTTGCATTGTGCAAAGATTACTTCAATTTAGCATGGGAATACTGTATTGAATACCTTAATATTTTCAAATTATGTTTTCAACCTGTAGGTGTACATCTAAAATAATAATGTAACTTTAGAATAATAACGCATAGAAAGCTAGTCCGCACACGCTAAGTGAGGCAAATTGAAGCGCGCCCAATGGGCCTACACGAGCGGGCGGGCCTTCAGTGCTCAAGGTCAACTTGCACCGCGAACAGATCAAGAATTTTCACTAAAAATGACTAAATGTGCGGTAAATGAGTGTAAAAATACGTCAGACAAACATAAAATAGATACTAACATCACATTCCACAAGGAAGTAGCGCGTTTCGACTTGTATTTTTATATAAATATTCACTAAAACCGAAAATTAACCTACTACTAAAACTAGCCTACATGAATTTGATTTTTGCAACCACAGAACAATAAATACATTTTTTTTTCTTAATTTATTGCTGGCCATGGAAACAAAGACCTTCAGCCGAAAACGTAAAAGTTATAAATATATTTCTGTAAATATGGCCACCACAAAGAGGATAGGCAATTTGAGGCGGCGTGCTTGGATTGACTCGGGATTCCTTAAAACGGGCCGATACGGGTATTTTAGTTCGAGATTCGTATAATTTCGCGTTTTAATCTTCGATTAAGGCACAATAACACTATCCTATTCCACTTTAAACTAGATTTCACAAAATAATTGAAAGTCAAAATAAAAACGACACTTTTCCCTCCAAAAGGCTCAGAGCGAATCCACACTATAAATACAGTAGAAGTGGTGGTGCCAACGTGATGAACCTGATTCCTACTATGTCTTTCTAATTTGTGAGTTAAATCAGCTATTGTTCCGGTTAGAAATGTCAAAAGTTTCCAGTCGGCCAGTTGTGAATCGCAATTATGTGGCTCGACTCGGAAAAGACGCAGTTTCCTATCGGGAGAAGCAATCAAAATCAAGCTGCTGGTCTCGAAACACCTACTTGAGCTCAGTCCGCCGTTTTAGATTTGTTATGGTTCTCTAAAATCGTAGAAAAATGCATTATCGTGCTATTTTGGAGAAATTCAGATGTTAATTGCTCTAAATGATTATCACTAGTATCAGGTTTCTTACCACGGTATGACTTCTTTTTATTTTCCCGATATTTCGGAACGGTTGCACGCTCCATGGTCACGGGTTAATTGCTCTGTTCGTAACCGCAAGAAGACGTTTAGTAAAATTTCAATATAAAAACAAAACGTCGTAACTTGCAATAAAGGTACTTTCAACGATATAGCGACTGGGTAAACTTTAAATTATATTAACAATTTTTAAATTAAAGACTATGAGCAATCATTATCAAGATTTCGTAGTGTTTTATTATTTGTTTGTGCGCGATTTGGCGATAGCGGTTCCGATAGTACTTAATCGCGTCTTAAGGAAGAGTGGAATTCCATTGTTTTTTTTTCTTCCGTGGTAAGAAACCGACGTTCCGAGTTTCCCTACTAGGTCTTATCTCTACCGTGGTAGTCATTGAACTAAGGGAGACGTACGTATTGGATACGTGCAAAATACTGGATACTTCGCTATAAAGAAAACTAAACAACACCATCTTTATTTAAGAAGTAGAACTACTTTGTACGTTACCAATATTTTGCTAGTTGTCTGCGCCATTTTTGCCTTCAGTGCGCTGTCAACATTCAAAGTGTATTTTTCCGTTCGACGATTTTTTCAGATCTTGACTTCAAAGCTCTGTTAAAGTACTGTAAGTGATATTATATTTTGTGAAAGTGTTATATACTAGCCAGGCGCATAGTTAGGGTCGTATTCCAGAACTCTACTCAATGCTCAAGTCAGGACTTGAGTATTGCAGTGAGCACTGAAAATCATCAGTCGTATTTCCAGTGCTTGAAATCATACTCAAGTCTGCTCAAATCCTGACTTGAGCATTGAGTACAGTTCGAATACAGAACGTAACGCATTTTAGCGATAATTGCGCAGGGTGGAATTTTCGTAACCGACTGTTGTACCAGTAGCTAGTTACCTCAATATTGAATACCTAGGTTTTCACAATACTAGATATTCGATATTGGGGTACCTACATCATTGATTGTATTGTGTCTTTGATATTCAAAAGTTTAATTATTTGTTTAGATGGGAGATCATTAAAAAAGATGACCGTTTAAATTTTGTGCCTACCGCTTTCGCAAATTTAAAATGATCATTTAAATACATGTCCTGGTTAATATCGTTTACACTATCCTGGATATCCAATATTGAATAGTATACCCTGTACTGGATATTCATTATTAGGGTACATGTGAAAACATTGTTGAGTTTTTAATATTATATCAGTGTTTTTTTCGAATGTTCAAAAAGTATCCGATATTTGGTACGTGTCCCTTATCAACAAATGGTATCAAATTTCTGATGTCCAACCACCGTAGTCTTTTTTCATAATATTGCCTGCCTTGCCGGCAACTCTTTTGTTTTGTTTAGGATTAGCGCCACCTATCCATATTAGGAAGCGTTAATTTATAAATTAGTTCTTTTTTTATAATATCAAGTGACGGGACGAACAATGTCGCGCGCCTGATTGTAAGCTACACGCCTGTCCATTAGGCGATTAACACACTACACCGCGTACCGCGACAGTGCGCGTGACGCGGAATGACGCGCGCGGTAGCGCAGATCTGCGGCAACGCGCGGTTTAATCTGCGCCAGCGGTCTAGCGGCCCCGCGTCACTTAAAGTACTCACTTCGCCGTAGTGATTGTACTTGTAGCTAAGATCCTTCTTTGATAAGAATGGTTATTAATATAGAACTCATTCAGGACACTGCAGTTATAATATCTATTTGGTTTTTGAACCGACTTCAAAAAAGGAGGATGTTCTCAATTCGACTGCATGTTCTTTTTTTTGTATGTATGTTACGCGATAACTCCGGTATTTGTGAACTGATTTTCATGATTCTTTTTTGTTGGAAAGAGGGTACTTGCATAGTGGTCCCATTTCATTTTGAAGAAAATCATCCACCTCAAAGGGTGGCTGTTCACGCATGAAGATTCATTTTTATAAATAGCGCCTAACTTTAATTTAGGAGCAATTATTTTAATGGTTGATTTTGCTATTTCTCCCATTCAAGGCATTTTTCTCTCAATATACTTTGAGTAGTGAGAACCGATTATTATTATCTCCAGTGTCAAGTCCTGTATACTTATGAACTAGGGGATATTTCAATAAAACTTAGCAAATAGACGTAATTCCACGTACTTTTGAGGTCGGTTTTTTTTAGTACTCTGTACTGAGATTATGTTATATTTACTCAAATAAAAAGCCACCGAAGATAACATTCAACTTCATTGCAAAGATTTAAGAAAATATGAAGATATTTTTTTCTCTACACACGATGTCAACTGAATCCTTTGATTATTTGTTAGGGAAAATCCAAAGAACAATTACTGGAATAAACACAAATAATGACGACACAAACTGAGGCAATTCAGTCAGTCAGTACAACGTTAACGTTAACACTGCGCCCGTCACCTTGAGACATAAGTTGACAAGTCCCATGTGCCTGTAATTTCACCAGCACCCTTACCCTTCAAAACCGGAACTCATTAATGCTGACATTACTGCTTGGCGGCAGAAATAGGTAGATAAGGTGGCAGTATTAATATATAATAACTCTTTCACAAAGAGCTCTACTGCTAGTGATACGAAGTCACATAAAATTTACCGAAACAGATGATATTATCTCGTAATCCGATTCATCAAAAACAATGTACCTATATCTACAATATTGTTAAGATAAGCTTTCAATTGATTAGATAAGTACGTACGGTTTCAATGTGAAGTATGAAGTGTGTGAAACGCATTCAGTAATAATAATACTTAAATTATAGTAAAAAAAACCCCGTTACAAAGCAGAGTACTCCTAAAGGTTAATAAATTCCAGTGTTGCCAAGGCTCTACAAGCGAAAATTACATTTAGTTACCTTACCTTTTTGCTGTAAATGTTACATTTTACAAGTTTCTTTTAATTAAAAATTCTAACTGAACAAAATATACTCCCGGACACATAATTCCTGCTACCTCGCATTTTTGTCGTAAAGGGCTAGTATACGAATATAGTGTCACCATCGAAGAAAAAGTTTTCCCCCGGTTTTGCAATTCCAAATTCCCGATAACGACTTATGGAAAAGACGTTTAGTATACTGGCTTCAAAATTGCATAATAGTTTTTGATCAATCAAACATTGTTTAGCTCAGGGCACTTAATATTGAAAATGCGTGGTGGCTCGAATTACATGTCCGGAAGTGTATAATATACGACTAAACCCTAAAAATAAAAACAGTAAGTATGCTCAAGAAAAATCAAAATAATTCATTATTGTTTAATTTTTGCTTGTTCGTAAATTATTTTGAATTTGCAATAACAAACATACTTAGCTGAATTTAAAAAATCTGTACTTTCTCAAAAGTTACGAAAAATGATTAACAACAAACCATTTTTTATGATAAGTACCTACCAAGTGAAAGGACGAACATGACATGGGCCTGGTAGTAAGGGACACGCCTGTCCATAGCAGTTGCAGTGCTACATAAAGCTTTATATCGCAAATATTTGCGGCACTGCCTTACAGCCACCACCCTGAGACATAAGTCCTGTCGTCCACTAACTAACATGTGGCTTATTGAGAAATGGTCAAATATGCGATTTTAAATAGCAAAAAAAGATCACAAAATTCTCTTATAAAAACAGTTAAAATTAATTAACAGGTTCGACTTATCGGAACTTACCCTAACGATGCATAGCTGAAATGTCATTAAACAATTTCAACGTGAGGCGCACTATAAGTTTCCGGAATGAATAGAAAAAAATACTATAAATGCATTGACTTACAAATAAATGGACGACGGGTCTAGTACAAAAACCACGAAAAAAATGTCCCAAGTCAACCTATTCGAAATTTAAATTGTAATGTCATCGCAGTATCGCGCTGTCCGTAGAACAAATGAAGACTAAAGCGGAGTTTGGCGCTCTGTATACGATTTTAGCGCCTTACAAGTGCGGACACTTTTTAGCGCGGACCCGACGTCCATATAATTGTAAGTCAATGTATAAATGGTCAGAAATGAATTTATTGTTTCTAAAAATATTCTCCATTAGCGTTAATGCACGTTTTCATACGAATGAACCAACTTTGAAAACATTTATGCCACTCCTCCGTGATACTCTCTGAAACATATTTTTCATACTCTTCGACAGCCTATTCAGGTGACGAAAATCGTTGAACGCGTAACTGGTTCTTAATTTTTGGAAATAAATAAAAGTCACAAGGTCCAGGTCGGGACTGTACGCGGTAATGGCTCGTAAGGTCAATTTTGTTCACCTTCAAAAATTCATTTGTCTGTCTGGCCGTGTGAGCCTTAGTCAAATTGTGTGGGATCCACCGAGGGCACAGCTGTTTCACACCCAAATGTTTGTGTAGTATTAATTGTATTTGACTCATGCCTATGCCTAAAGATGCCCGAATCCTATGGTATGTCACATGCCTGTCTGTTTTGATCATACGGCGCACAGCATCGATGTTTTTGTTGTTTACAGCAGTGCACGGGCGACCTTCACTAAATTTTACGAATTATATAATATATATAATATATAATTATATATATAATAGTAGTTTCTGAGTGTTTCTTCTGAGTGTTCGATCTTTGTATTAATAATTATAACAAACTAGTGGAGTAATTTCACAAAAAATAATTGAATATCAATTCAATAAAAATTTAATTAATACAAGATTTTATTTAAAATAATAACAGATTTCCATATTACATTCTGGTTTTAACTTTCATTCGATAACTGTGTTCTGAATGACGTTTGTAGCCTTTGCCGGTCGAGAAGCTCGAGTAATCGTACGTGTGACGTCATTTCGACGTGTGACGACAGTTTGACGTTCGATTTGGTCATCGTGAATAAAAATTAAAAGAAATCGTACCATATGTAATCGAATCGGTCGACAACAGAATTATCGTAAGGTTCTGAATTGACCTGCTGGGCTCCATCCTGCTAATTTTAAATCATCTCAGTTGTGTGTCGTTAGAGTGTCAAATGGTAGGATTTTTGCCTTTACAATTCTTTTGATATTCGACTCTTCAATGTGAAGTCGATGGCGTCTACATATATGTTAATACATTTGATTTTAAGACTAAATTGCTGAATAAACGAGATAAATATATTTTCTCAAACATGTACGGAAATGTTTGCAGTACTATCCAATAACGAACACGGAAAGTTTGTAATTGGACTGTGCGATTTCTTCCCGGCCAAGGCCTGCAAAGTGTCCTCTTCTCTAAACTTTTAAATCTACTTACTAAACATGAACTATGTAAACAGGCAAAAGAAAAACTAATTCAGCCAACTGTCCAGTGTTCATAATTGCGAGAATTAAAAATACCTATGCCGCTTACTTAAAAAAAAGAAAATGGCGGTAACACTTAAACCGAAATGTTTTGAAATTCTTTTTTTATTTTGGTCGCGAAAATGAGTGCTAGTTCAAATATATCATCAGAAGTTCAGCAGACAAGGGAAAAACAATAACATTTTCTTTTAACTATTGTCGTAACATGTCAAATATTACTTTCAATATTTCTTTTTTACTTTTTTTATTAAACATCTCCCTCTCTTTAGTCTTTTATTATTTCCTCACATTGTTTGAGAAAAATTCTATACATGTGTCGGCGGGAACGGGGATTGCTTGACTAGTATTATTAGAAGGCGTCTCATGGCGCTCGTCTTTGTAACTCGTACTCGTCCAGTATTCTATTATATTAATGATAGAATTTATGAATGCCATCACTGCCACTTCACACACACGATGGAGTCTCAATTAAATTTATAATTACCAGTAGTTTCAAAATTGGCAGACTTTGGCAGCTTGATTTTCATTGCCTCTCCCGATTGGAAATTGCGTGTTTTTCGAGTCGAGGCGCATAAATGCGATTCACAGCTGGCCAATCGGAAACTTTGACATTTCTAATCGGAACAATAATTGATTTAACTCACAAATTAGAACTCGTTCAGAAACCTATCTGATTTCGAGACTACCCGCTCGGGTCGATTCCAATTTGAATCAAAATCAGGACGCGGGACTCGCATTTTGAAACACACACATAAACATGTTAAAGAGGTACCTAAATATAAATCTCGGAAATTGAAGGTACCTAGTCAATAGTAGTTAAATCAAAAACTAACTATTAGAAAAACCGTTGTTACATTTTAATGTCTATTTAATCACTGCCTTTTCATTTATGAAAACGATACTCATTATGACGCAATAAAGTCAGAGTTATGTAAAATACGTGCTATATCTTAATTAAAATATAAATTACGATATTCTTTCTTACTATGTATTTAGTATACGAAAGGAGCCTTTCCACACGACGTAGTATTCCATTCTTGTACGTGTGACGTATCCTGGACAGCAATTGGCGAGTATACCTTACGCCAGTTGGCACATCCTTAAATCACGAGGGCATGCATTACAGTCACGGATGAAAAAAACAATGGAGTGTTAAGCCTCGATTACTATCAGAATCGATGTCGCCAAAACGTACACATTTTTAATTTAAAACACTATAAAATCTTAATATTGATTGGTCGTAGTTTCAAATTTAAAAAGAAATAACAAAACCTGTTGCCATATCGTTGAAAGTTCTGTATCCTTAGTTCCCAAAGCGGTCCAGGTGGACCCCCAGGAGTCCACGGAAGTCTCGACGGGCGTCTACGTTGGCGTGACAAAAAACAATATGGATATAATAATATGGAATATGGTAGAAATGTAGCTGCAGAATATAACAAATTCTGGATTGTTGTTTGTTGATATAATTTAAACTTTGTCGTGTTGGCATATGGTTGTATGTTCAATACCATCACTACCTATTATTGCAAGTTAAAACCATTTAATATTTTATGTCGAAATTTCAGTCAATATGCTGTCATCATTCATATTCATATTCAAAACAGCACAATAAGGCATTTGTTTTAGGATTTTAGAGAATTTGCACGAAAGAATGACAACCATACCATACAAAGCGAAAATTGCGGCCCGAGCTCATTATTTGCAAGTTGCATGGTTATATAACAGGTGTTCTTATGCTAATGGTACTTGACACTAATCCTTACTTTACTAAAACATATACATTATTAAAATAAAATTAAAAACAATTCAATAAGTAAGTTCTACATTATTTAAATAAAATTAATAGCAAAACGATTAATAACAAAAAAAAAACTAAACTCAATTTTATGCAATATCATATATCATATAGCTCAAATAGGTATTTCAGGATATAATCGTTGGCACGCGTCAGACGCCAACTAACCACTTCTACTGTATTTATTGTTCTGTGATTACTGTGAATGCCATCGATACAACAAGAAGGACAATAAGTACCTAAATAATAATAATAATAATAATAATAACACTCACACTCAACATAGCCCCGCAGTAGGGAAACCCTGTGTCGCGGGTGCCATGGACACACACATAGACAACCACAAATTACACCCAAACTCACGAGAGAAATAAATGTAGGCCATACAAATATTTCTCCCGGCACGGGAATCGAACCTGGGACCTCTGCGTGGCAGTCGGGCATGGTAACCGTTCGGCCACGGAGGCAGTTCAATATTCAATTCAATTCAATAGGTATACGAAATACAAAAAAAATTGTTTTCTACTCCTGTACTTTAATCTGTCAATTATAAGTCCATAAACCAAAAACTAAAAAGAGCGCTTTTATATCTTATAAGCGCTCTTTTTAGTTTAGAATAAAAATTCTATTGTCAATGGTACTCGCCACGGAGCTGAAAAATTTCATTGAAGACATTGACTTACAATTATATGGACGTCGGGTCCGCGCTAAAAAGTGTCCGAACTTATAGGGCGTTAAAATCGTATACAGAGCGTCATTCACGCTTTAGTCTTCGTTTGTTCGACTGACAGCGAAGCAAGCAAAATTAGACAGTACTGCGATGACATTACAATTTAAATTCAACGTTTTAGCTTTTTCATATTCCTTTACATGTCACTACGTTGAAATAAGTTGACTTGGGACATTTTTTTCGTGGTTTTTGTATTAGACCCGTCGTCCATTTATTTGTAAGTCAATGATTGAAGATCTATAGACAGACCTATACTGTATATTAGAGTACTATATACTGAACTACAATAAGTTTCATAAAATAAAATCGTATTTTTGCTAATTAAAATATCAATTAGGCCGCTACTCAAACGCTTATACTGCCTCCTGATTAGCTAAATTGGCCTAAGATGATTGTTTAATATTTAAAGGACACTTGGCCACTTCTACTCTATCTCTTTGGTTTTTTGTTTTATAGCGTTTGGCTTTCGTCTAATTTTGAAGAGGCTGTATGGTGAAACCTTTGTCTACCTAAATGGGTTAAAATTTATTTTTAAAAAATTACATCAACTTTTCATACAACTTCTTTTATAGGTACTTGTCACTTTGGATCCCAGCCTTTTAGAGGACGTCATTGATCTGGTCAATGTCAGTCCTTCTGAGACGTCCTCTTAAAACCTCTACGTTCGCATTATAAATCTGTAAGAGCCATAAGTTGTGCAGACGTTCTGTAGTGAATCGATTTAAACGCGTGCAATCATCGCTTTGCAAGCATGAAGCCTATACACACCACTGGAGTTTGCATTTAGAATTTCATATAGCTGCTTCCTTTCAAAAATTAACTGAAACTAACTAATAAAACTAAAATTAAAAGTAATTCTTATCAAAATGCGCGATACATGCGCGTATACACGCAGATGACACCCGCGTGTAAAATACGCCGTGTACATAGGCTCTAATTCTTCTTACATCCATCCGCTCTACATGCCCAAACCACCTGAACATTCCTTTCTCTATTCTAGTCACCACATCCTCTTTCAAGTCACATCTTTCACGTATTATTGTATTCTTCACTCTATCATTCAACTTTATACCACAAAATTTCCTCAAAGATCACATCTCCACTCCTTAATTCTACTTTCATGCTTCTTCTGCCATACCCAACTCTCACTACCAAATGTCAGTGTGGGAACCAGCAAAGCATTGTGTATGGACATGTGTGTTTTTTGTGATAAGATGTTGCTTACCATTAAACCATTTATGGCTACATTTACTGCGTATCCCTGTCGTACACTTCTTTTAATATCCTCATCAAACTTTCCATATCTTGTAAACACACTACCCGGATACACATCCATTCCACAAACTTTTATGAGATGTATTCTAACATAAAATCATAAAATCATCAAAATACAAAATAACATATTTTGACTTCATAGGTTTCTTACCACGATATGATTTCTTTTTATTTTCCCGATATTAAGGAACGATTACACGCTCCATGGTCACGGGTTGATTGGCCAGCGGCAATATCGGGAAATGTAAAATATCATTTTATTTTGATATATTGCTTGATATGACAGAAAAATATCTTATAGAGGTTACTTATTATCCCAAAAAAAAACACAATTTAAGAAACGTACCAATCGTCGTTATCGTTAACTCATTTATACATCCCACTGCTGGCCACGGGTCTATGATAAATAAACAACGAATTGCGCTTTCCAAGTTATTATTACCAATAAATTACAATATAAGTTTCACAAATTCATTCAACATAAAATATTCTTTATAATAAATACATTTTTTCTAAGATTTTCATGAACTCCGCAAATGAATAGTGACCTTGTTTATTACCCTTAGCATCTTTCAACTTTAAATAAACTTTATGAATAGAATTGTCCTTTGTTATTCTGCCTCCATTTCGAATTTGTTCCGTTGATAGATAAAGATATTTTATTTTCAAATAATAATCTTTGCCATTGTACCATTTTTCAAAAACAACTTTACCCCCAATTGGAAACTTTTCGTTTTGACCTACTAAATCATAAGGCTTAACACCTATAGCTGTTAAAACAGAATTTATATTCGAATCGTGACCGATTAATAACGTGAACTTATATTTTTCCTCCAAGAAAACCTGTTTAATGTAGTTCAATAACGGTCTCGCGACGTTTTTAGCTATCGTTGGACTACCAAAGCGTATATTTTGATTCTCCCGTGTCACCTTTGCCAGTAGTTTCCAGTCTTTCGGCTGCATTAGCCCCCATCCAATTTTCGACAAGTTTTCTCCTTCGTAGTAGGCCATTAGCAGTGCATCAGCGACCTCGTTCCCAATTTTAAAACGTCTCATGACATTTGGTTCGTCTCCGTATATCAGAGTAACGTTATCATTTTCTTCTGTCAAATCACATAAGTTATTAATTTTGCATAAATCTGAGGTTTTGATATCCAGAATCGTATTCAATCTCATGTAAGCGTCTTGAAGATCCAACTCGTCCAATTTCTCTTGCATTTCTTCGCGCGCTATAGTTTGAAAACTCTCCGTATCATTTAGTACGATTGGATGAAAAACTGGATCAGTTGTTACATTAGATTTATAATTAACTGTTATATTACAATGTTTAAAAGCACTTCTAATGAAATGCTCTGCTGTCTTTCTTGTTCTTTGATAAGCATTAGCATATACGTGTACTAAAGTATCGTCGGGACACTCATTTGTTAGCAACTTTTCTTTCCTCAAATATTCCGAAAAGTGTTCACCCAAATATTCCTCTAACAAAGCGCCTTTGGTGGTTAAAAATCCGTTCTCTTGAATCCATTTGAGTGGCTCTTTTGAAGTGTAAATTTTTAAATTTACTAGAGGAGTTCTTATATTATGCCTTCCTAGAACTAGCACTTGTTTTAGTTGGTCACCTGATACACAATGCGCAATTACCATGATGAAGAATAATATTTTTGCCGGCATTATTTCAACGTTACACTTCTTTGGAAGTGCTTTGAATTTTGTAGACCGGAAATAAATTTTCGCGAGCGTTAACCGCGCGGTATCCGTTCGGCTGTGACTACCGGTTCTCTCTGCTCGCAGCGCTTGACTGAGTGATAAAGAAACAGACAAATTTATTACGCTGTTAACGCTGCATATCTTATCTTATTAATTTTGTTATAATTGTGCGACTGATTTAAGTTTATAGTAAACTAGCCATCGTTCTCTGGACTTCATCCGCGTAAAATGAAGGATATTCAAGTGTTTAGGGAATATAATCTTCTACAGATGTAAAAAAAAATTGAAAAATTGCTATAACTTTTTTGCTTTCATCTTATTGGTATGAAGTTTGAACATAGTTTCTTACAATTGTAAGGACCTTTAACCCAATCTAATTGCATAAATCTAGTGCTGATAGTTTGAAAGATTTTTTTCTTGTTCCAAATACGTTACGTTACACGCTATTTATTTATTTATTTATTTATTTATTTTAAACACTAAGAATATTACAAAAATATATATACATCACATCATATATATATACATTTGCAATATTTTATAACATTGAATGTTGACTATGGCGTAACTGACAAAATATAATATAATTTTTAACGTATCTCGCATGACATTTATGAATTGTGACTTGCACTATATATACTGTTCACTAAGGAATTTAGGTTTTTAACGCCTTCAAAACGCTTCGAAGTAACACGAAAGTTTTTATTAATTGAAACTAAAAAGTCATACAAAATAATATTATCTCAAAAGTGCAAGTTTTATTCATATATATATATCAATATCAATATAAAATCTTGTCATTAATCTAAACACCATAAATCAAAAAGGCTATTAAATTAAAACAAAGCATATAAAATTTTAAAATAATCATAATTATCAAGCGTATGTAAGTAATTTTTTTTGCCGCCAGTCTTGGGTTCGTTTGCCTTTGCCTTTCACTTGCTATATCCCATGCTTTATTTTCCCTTGAGTTTTCTTTTTCTGACCAAATAATTTATATCGAGTTCTTAGGTTTTCTTGAAAAAATAGGTCGGTTTGTTTGAAAAAACAAATATACGCGATTTAAATCCGGAAAAATAGTTTCATTTCCTACAAATAATTTATTTTCATTTGTTTTCTCACGATACTTTTCATTTTCCACCCCGATCCTTTCTTACCAAACATTTGGCTACAAAATTCCTTTTTCTTCATTGCGTTTTTTCTTCCGTTCCTGTTTTTTCATTACCAGCTATTTTCCTTTTGCTTCTTTCAGTCGATTCAAGTACATAGTTCTCAACATCTAGTATGTCATCTTCGATGTTTTTATTGCACTCACCTAGATCTTGATGATCGATGTCAGGATATCAATTTTGTCAACATATAAGGGAGGCTCAGATAGTCTTGAACGTACTTTTTTTTATGTAATGAAGGAGGCAAACGAGCAGACGAGCCACTTGATAGGAGGTGGTCATCGGCGCCCATGGACATTTGCAACATCAGATAAGCTGCCTATGCGCTGCCAGCCTTTGAGAACCCTGTAAACGCGATTTTTGAAGAACCCCATGTCATAGCGCAAGGGAGATGCTACAGGAGGAAGATCATTCCACATTTTGCAGGTTCGAGGAAGGAACGAACGAGATGCCCGCGTGATCTTACAATGCCAGGCATCTAAGATGTGGGGATGGACTCTACTCTTTTGGCGGGAGGTGCGATGGTATAACCGAGACGGTGGCACCAGTTCGAAAAGTTTCTTAGAGCACTCCCCATTATAAAGACGGTAGAACACACACAGAGAGCCAACGTCTCTCCGTAGGCTAAGGGGCTCCATACCCATATACGTACTGCTTGGGAATCACACTATCGTTACATAGTTTTTTCAAATCATGGTATTTTTTTGCTGAAATAGTTACTGGGTTTGCATAAAGCCTTTTTTTATTGATTGTATTGGTAATGGTTGATTCTTCTTCTTCTTAAGGTGCCTCTCCAACTAGTGAAGATTGGCAGTCAGCTTAGCATATTTATCTTTATTCCTGGCGAGGCTGAATAGTTGAGCGGCACTCGCTATCCCAGTCCACTCTCGTATGTTCCTCAGCCAAAATTTTTCCTGCGACCAGCTTTCCTTTTACCAGCAACTTTTCCCATAATTATTAGTTGCAGAAGCTCGTATTTGTCACGTCTAAGTACACGACCCAAATATGCAACTTTTATCTGTTTGATGATCTGCAAAAGTTTACGCTTCTGTCCAACGAGTCGCAGAACTTCTTCATTGGTGACATTCTGAGTCCTTATCATGGACGACATTCTTCTGTAGGCCCACGTTTCAAATGCTTCAATATGTTTCCTGAGATTCTCTTTTATTGTCCAGGCCTCACATCCGTATAGAAGTATTGGCCAGATGTAACACTGAATAAGTCGAGTGTGCAAAGGAATCTTAAGACAACGGCAACATAATACTTTCCTCATAGAATTAAAAGCACTCCTGGCAACTACAATGCGGGTTTTAATCGTTGATAATGAATCTTTACTGCATCTTTTTTCTTTTAGTCCGGTTATTTTCTTTTTTGTATCATGGTCCAGTGGAATTTTTTAATATTCAGCGTCTTCTTTCATAGAGTATTTAATTTTCATGACGTTTAAATTTGTTTTTTTTTAAAGTTGCAATCCTTATGTCCCTTAATTTCAAGTTTTTATTAGGCCTAGTTCTAGCCGTAAATACTTGTCCAGTAATTAATTATTTGTCAACCAGTAAAATCGACGTAGCCTAAGACTTTAACATCGTATGGGCGCGGAAATTTTAGCGCGGTAAGTATGAATGTAGCCCATTTGTTTAGGACTCCACAAAATAAGGTTTAGTATCTAACGTTCGTTGACACTATGCATGGAGTCAACAGGCATGTACGTATGTCCTGGCAATACATAGTTCACTTGAATCGCTAAGTCAATCACCTATATAATCTTACCGTCAAATATGTGTAAAAAATATCATAGTTTAAGTGCATATTCACGTTAAAGAAATGTAATTAGAATACAATTATTTCATTTTCTAACCAGTACGAAACTAAGGTTTATATCAAAACTTGTTATACATATAAGTATAAGTAAGTATTTTTTGGGTTTAAAATATTACTAGGGAAGTAAATTCCATTTCCATTTAACTTAAATATCCTGTTTCGTAATTTTTATTCCACGTTTGAGTAACAAGTTACTGTAATAACATAAAAATATTAATCTAAGTTCCATTTCTTGAAAAAAAGATACGATATTAGTTAAAGTAACTAATAATTATTTATTCTAAATAACTGTGAGTTTAATGTAACAGATAAAAGTTTTAGCGATTACTGTATTGCAACCATAGATATAACAACACAACGTTTTTGTAGGCATAGTCATTACGTTAATTTAGTAGTAAGACCTTGGGTCTTACTACATTAACGTAACCTTCCTTATCATACACTAAATTTTTGTGTTATTTTACCAATGAATCTTCGTTTTTTTGTAAGGTAACCGCTATTTTTTTCAAGATATAATTGTTTTAACAGCACCATTCGATTGGGCCAAATTTCCTGTCGAACTGTATATATAACTCATCTTCGCCCATTTGGTGGTTACGTTAATTGATCCTACAACTGACGATATATGTTCATGCGTTTAAAACACGAGTAGCCGCAATACAGTACACAAAACATTGTAGTTAGAAACGAAAAATTGAATCTTGTGGATACAGTTGTATTTCTAGGTATAACGTTAGATGCTAAATTGCAATGGGGTCCCCATATAAGTAAGTTGTCAAAACGGCTCAGCTCTGCAGTGTACGCGATTAAAAAAATAAGGAAACTTTCAGACGTCGAAACCGCGAGATTGGTTTACTTCAGCTACTTTCACAGTCTAATGACATACGGCATTTTGCTTTGGGGTAATGCCGCCGATATCAATAGAATCTTTGTCCTGCAGAAACGTGCAGTTAGGGCAATTTACAATCTGGGCCCCAAAGTATCTTTGAGAGATAAGTTTAAGGAAATTAACATTCTTACGCTAGCCTCACAATACATTTATGAAAATATAATTTATGTTAAAAGGAATAGTAATTTCTTTATGAAAAATAGTGACAGACATAACATTAATACGAGGAATAAAAATAAACTAGCTTTTCTTGATAGTCGTCTTCACAAAGTCAAACAATCATTTAAGGGGCAATGTATACGCTTCTATAACAAGATTCCGGTTGATATACAAAATTTGCCTTTCACGAGGTTTAAAACTATAGTGAAACAAAAACTTTATACTAAAGGTTATTATACAACTTCTGCGTACTTGGATGACAAAAATCCGTGGTAGTAACCCGTTTAGCTCATGGAGGTAGTCTCAATCTGATGTTTCAAATAAAAAAATATTGTAAATGTTATTTACAAAGAGCAATCCCTAGAGTTTGTTGCTCATTCTTCTCAGGGGAATCTGCCTGACGAATGAGCGGTAGAGTTTAACCATTGTGACGATTTCAAGTGTAATAATGCTTACCTATGAAATAAAGATTATTTTGAATTTGAATTTGAATTTGAGCAATCGCCTTGAAAACACGTCTGTGATGGATCCACGCTTTGTTGCACTTTTATATTGGCATAGAAGACGCAAACGGCTTTGTTGCCGGAAGAACAGCAGCTTGATTTTAATTGCCTCTCCCGATCGGAAACTGCGTGTTTTCCGAGTCGAGGCGCATAATTGCGATTCACAAGTGAAGAGAAACTTTTGACATTTCTAATCGGAACAATAGTTGATGTAACTGACAAATTAGAAAGATATAATAGGAATCAGGTTCTTCTTCTCGCTCAGAAACCCGTCTGATCTCGAGACTACCCGATCAGATCGATTCCAATTTGAATCAAAATTAGGACGTAGAAGATATTGGGTTCATCCAATGAATCAAGAAGCAGTGCGTACACACATTTGAAAATTGGTATGGTATTAATAAAATTATGCGTGCCTTCCAAAAGATACTTCTATACTAGACGCCGCTTATTCGATGACTGTTCGATGTGTGAAAGAGATGCATTAATAGGTACTATGCGCCACTGCACGTGCACACCGAATACGTTAAAGTTCATTCGATTTGTTTGACAAGTCCGTTGCGTATTCGATAAACTTATTAAGCTGTGTGCGTTTTTTTTGCAAAACAAACACCGTGTGAATTCAAATAAATGGCCTAACCATTGCGCCACTGTTTATTCGGTAAGATTTATACTGTAAAAAATCGTTCAAACGGCATTATAAAGGTGCTGGTGAAATTAAAGGCACATGGATCTTGTCAACTTATGTCTCAAGGTGACTGGCAGTGGCAGTGCCCCTAAGATCTTTGCGATTTAAAGCTCTGAGTGGCACTGTAAATGTGATGGATAGACGTGTCGCTTACCACCAGGCGCACGATTTGTCGGTCCCATCACTTGGTATTGTGTATTCTTGTAAGTATTATTGTAATGACATAAATAAAAGTGCTTTTGACATTCACACATGGCTTTATTGTACATACCAAAGAGTGCGAAAAATCATGACTGTGTACAAAAATAATCTATGTTGTTTTTTTACTCTCCATTCAAATTACTCGAAATGAGTATATTAGGACAATACGTCGCAAACTGCACGCTGCACAAGGCCTTATGAAAGTGTCGGCGTGTGGCAATGTAAGGTCTATTTTTAGGTTAAGCTCAATTCTAGCTCAAAAATTACGCGTATTAGGTTTGCGTTGTCTATATAATAAACAGCTCATTCCACAGCTATGGAACACGGAGAAAAAGTACAGTCGATGCTTGAAGATATCCGATATCAATCGCCTATTAAAAGAATGTGTAAAACATACCACGAAAGAAATGCTAGCAGTCCTGATTTAGATACATTTGGTGATAATAATCGATATTATCTTTCAAAAGTAAATTCATTAACTAAAATAAGTTTAATTATCTAAGTTCCTATACTCTACTTCTCAATAGGAATACAGTATTCTATTGCTATGTGATTTAAATTAGTATTCATTGCGGGTAGATACATAAAAAAGTAATAAAATTTATAGAAAATTTCATCGAGGTCCGTTTCCTGGGGCATCGTGCCCAGAAGGCTGGCAACATTTACCCTTCGAATTGCTAAACTTACTTCTTGGCGAAAATAACTGCCAGCATTGTGGTCACCGGCGGCTTCTACGAGGCGATCCGACAGCTCAAACGCTAGAAGTTTCGCCTGTGGCCCCTAGGGACCCAGGGTTTCAACCGCAAAAGGCCTGTAGTACTGAGCAAGGTTGGCGTATTTGAGCTTTTTGCGGTACTCGGCCGCTCTGGCCACAAGGCCTGCGCCGCCCACGCTTGCAAGGACATGGGCGGGGGCTACAGTGTCCACACAGGTTGCGTCCCACACTTGCTGTCTCCCTGGCTTCCATGGTTCGATAGTCATACCGTCAGGTATCTTACAGTCACTGCGACAGATGCCAGTGGGCTCGAGATCTGAAAGTATCTTAGCGCTGGTGAAGGCCTTTACGATAATGCTATTGAGCGCTACGTGTACGGATATGTGGCCTGCGCTTTGAGTACATGAGACGCCATTTAAATGTATGTTAATTTGTCGAAAATTTTAATATAGTTTGTTTATGTTGTTTTGAGATTGCCGTCATTACTTAAAATTGTTGTATTTACAATGTAGAACGTCCAAGTCAATTAAGCAAAAATGTATTGTAAGCTAATGAATAAATAAATACCTGACCCCCAACCAACTGCCTATATGATTTTGAGTAGATCAGTATGAAAAAAGTGTTAAAGAAACAAAACATTTACCAGTGATCTGTAAAATTCATATTGGTATGACTTTTTTATTGCATCATTAGAGAATGACGTTTTAAGTTAAATTTTTCAAGCCAATTTAATCTTTAAATGCGTTCCATAAGTACGAATTTCAATGAAAAAGATGGAACTTCTCTACATTTTTCTGATGAATGCATATGTTACGGACACCGAGACACATACTCCGCGCCCCGCGCTCCAACCGAGAGCGCGTCGCCGTTCCCCGCACCCCGCACTCAGCGTCGTACGGAGTCGCCGCCCCCCCGTGCCCCGCGCACCGCGCCGACCGCCTACTCGCCGACATCTCTACTAGATGAGAGAGTTGATTTAGTACTTAAGTAGGAACATTTTGAGCAATAAAGGAGGTAGTAGTTAGTAGTCAATAAGCAGTTGAACAAGTGTTTCATTTACGATCCTGATCCCGAGAAGAGCAAGAACCCCATCGATCCAGATCAAGAACCTAAACAAATACAGTCCACCGAACGTTAACGATCCTACGAGAGCTAGAACACCAACAGCGTAAGAAGGCTCAGAACCAAAAGGTCGGCTCTTGAGCTCAGATAGTGTAGAGCATCGACTGAGCTCTAAATGTTGTAGATAGGATATTTTGCTTTGTGGTGACACTATTTACACCCAGTCGTCGCTAAGTTATCTGACGACAGTAGTTTGCCGCCGCAGTCGATTGGCGAAATAATCCAGAAGTAGTAGCCGAAGACAGCAAACGACTGGGTGTAAATTTACCGTCCACTAACTAAAACGCGGGTAAGTGAGAAAGGGTTAAATATACGTTTTAAAAAGCAAACGATAGAGCACAAAAATCTCTTTTAAAATCATTTAAAATTAGTTAACGTGTTCGACTTCTCGAATAGACCCGAATATAGCGGAGGTATCATCTAACAATTTCAATATTCTAAAACTGGGTTGTGTTATTTTATGATATCTCCAAAAATGATTTTGTCACTTAGCCCGTTTAGTTAGTAAACGGCAGATGGCGAGTCGACTGCATCACCTTCGGCAAGCAGAAGTCTCGGTGTAAATGAGCATAACACTGCATTATAGATTCTTCCAGTTGCTTGCCTCGACTGATTGACTGATGACTGCTAACAGATGGACTGCACATCTGCAGCAAATGCGTGCTGTCGAGCGTTCAAGTGTAAGCGTCGGCTATAGTCGATGTAAACGATTAGAAACAAAATCTGTAATGTTACAACTTGTCGATACCAAATCAGTGATCCCAAATACAGTATTTCTACTATAAGTAATATGAGGCATAGGTACTGTCCTTATCATTGTAACGTCATCGGATTTCCGTCATAGGTATATTAAATTTCAAATCGTTCGTACTGGTGGAAACAGGTAAATAAATAAATATTCATTTTATGACAGAGATCCGTAAGAAACTGTAAAAGAGCCGATGACCTTGAAATAGATAATTGAGATAGGATCTGTCCTTCGCCGTGGATAAAACCGGAAGGGCTTTTATAGGCGAAGCTTGTAATAAGTAAATAAGTATTTTTTCTGTATTTTGGTCAATAAACTATAAAGAAAATATTCATCCAGCTCAGCTAAGAATACTTTGAGATCACTCCATCCGTTTGGAAACTACGATGACACAGACAGATTGACATACACACACAGGTACACACAGAAAGGCTAAGGTTCAACTCATACTGGCGCAGAATCGAAGCGTCGCGTCGCGTCCTGTTTTTAAACTACAACGCTCGGCGACGCTCGTGCGCTTAGTGCGCCCGGATCACAGCGTGGTTGGCGTCTGACGCCTTACTGCGCTCAAGTGACGCGCGTCGACGCGTGAAGCTGCTCGACTTCAACCAAGCGTCGACGCCGTTTCCGTATTTGCATAACACAAATTTGTACCTTAATAATGGGAAAATAGAGATGAATATGCTATAGGCGAAAAACATGAAGCGTCGCGACGTTTCGACTCTGCGCCAGTGTGAGTTGAGTCTTAAGAGCGTTTCCACATGGCCACTTTTAACAGCGATGCAGCAGCAATGCAGTCGCCAATCGTCAACCTTTACGCACACGCGAGATTTTAAGCAACGATGCAAGCACGTGTCTGCATTAATACAAACGCGCGATTGCATCGTTACACTCAGGATTTACAGGTGATTGCATCGATGGAATCGCGCGTTTGTATCGATGCAATCGCCTATAAAACGCGCGTTTATCACCGTTAAATTTATCACCGTTTATCGCCGTGTGTCATTCTTATACGTATAACTCTCGTTTTTTATCGATGGTAAATAAAGGTGTAATTCAGAACAAATACAATACACATAGTCGTGCAAACGTATTTGAGAACGAAACTACTCTATAACAAATTGTTTAAAATTTTCATAAACTCAGTAAATAAAGTGTGACCATGATTATTAACCTCAACATCTCTCAATTTCAAATAAACTTTATGTACTGGATTATCCTCTGATATTCTGGCTCCATGTCTTATCTGTTCCGTTGATAAATAAACGTATTTTATTTTCAGATAATAGTCAACGTCGTCGTACCACTTTTCGAATACAACTTTACCTCCTATAGGAGTATATTCGTTTTGACCAGCTAAATCATATGGTTCAACACCTATAGAAGTTAAAACAGAATTAATACAGGAATCGTGTCCAACTAACAAGGTGAATTTATGTTTTTCCTCCAAGAATACTTGTTTAATGTAGTTTAATAATGGTTTTGCTATATGTTTTGCTACATGTGTACAACCAAAGCGTACCATTAAATGCTTCTTTGTCAACTTTGCCAGTAGTTTCCAGTCTTCCGGCTGTATTTGTCCCCACCCAATCTTCGACAAGTTTTCTCCGTCATAATAAGCCATTAGTAGTGCATCAGTGATCTCATTCCCAATTTTTAAAGGTCCTATAACATTAGGTTCATCCCCATATATCAAGGTGATATTATCATTTTCTTTTGTCAAATCACATAAGCTATTAACTTTGCATAAATACGAGGTTTTGATATCCAGGATCGTGTTCAATCTCATGTAAGCGTCTTTAAGATCCATTTCGTCCAATTTTTCTTGCATTTCTTTACGCGCTATAGTTTGAAAACTCTCCGTATCATTTAGTATAACAAGATAGAAAACTGGATCACTTGTAATGTTAGGTTTAACATTAATTGTTATATTACACTGTTTAAAGGCACTTCTAATAAAGTGCTCAGCTGTCTTTCTTGTTCTTTGATAAATATTAGCATATACGTGAACTAAAGAATCGTTTGGACATTCATTCGTTAGCAACTCTTCTTTTCTCAAATAATCAGAAAAGTATTCACCCAAATACTCCTCTAACAAAGCGCCTTTAGTGGTTAAAAAGCCATTCTCTTGACTCCATTTGAGCTGCTCTTTTGAGGTATACATTTTTAAATTTGCTAGAGGAGTTCTTATGTTATGCCTTCCTAAAACAACCACTTGTTTTAGCTGGTCACTTGCTACATTATGCACAGTTAGCATCATTAAAAATAAAAGCTTTGTCAGTATTATTTTCATATTTAACTTTTTTAACACTGGTATTAATTTTGTTTCTCTAGTAAACGTACATACTGCAGTACCCGTACACTTGTGACTAAAATTTCTTTCCGACCACAATGCGTGACTGAATAATAAATAAATAGAAGATAATTATTGTACTTATATGAGAACAATTGACCGACTAAAATTGCCTTCTAAGTAATTTGTTATGTTTATTAGAGTAATTAGTTGTTGTCGTTTAATGTACTGTTACAATCTGTATTTATTTATTTATCTATTTATTTTAATTATTACATATTGCTTACAGTCAACCCTAACGCAAGAGTAAGATTTAAAGCTAAATGAACAAACAATATTAAGTAAATTACAAAAATGAATAAAATATGAAATTGATAAAATTATTAATACAATACCATAAACAATAAATGATTACAGATTAACATTAATGAAAAAATAGATAAAATACATTTGTTATTAAATTTTAAACTAGCACATAATACCTATTACTTAATACTTCTGTCTCCGGTCAAGGACTCCAGATATCGTCCTGCGGAAAACATGAATTTTGATTCTGAGCATACAAAAAGGTCCAACGAGGAGTCAAAGTTAAGCAACTGATTTAGATACTTAAGTGCTCGGGTCAGAGGGGCCATCTCACTCACTCTACATCGTGTGATAGGTACTGCAAATAACCTGATTCGATGAAGTCGCACCAGATTAGTTCTAGGTACCATAAAGCCTACCTTGGACAACAAAAATGGGTTGTATATTATTCCCCGTACCAGACGAAACATATAAGTTACAAGAGCCAGATTGCAACACACTTCTGTCATTCAATAATTTACCATACCTAAAATAAATATTGTGGGATAATAAAGTAAGGGGTAATATCCGTACATCTTCTTGTATAAATTTAGAGCAATTGTCTTCTGAATTTTCTCTAATGTTTGTGTGTGGTTGTGATGGACGGGGTTCCAAATGATAGCGTTACATTCCAATTTGCTCCGAACAAAAGAGTTATACAAAAGACACGATATGAGGTTGATTTTTGACGACTTTGACTGTATTAAGACGAAACCGAGACACTTGCGGGAAGATTTATAAATTTTTGTGATATGTTCTCGGAAAGCGAGCTCAGTGTCGAACCACGTGCCTAAATCTCTGGTAGTGTAGTTACTTTTAAATCAATGGTGATTAGTTTAAGTATTGCATTGGATCTAACCGCTCACGCGATGCGCTCCTCCTACCGCAAAATGGCGGCTATTTGGTTTAGCAAATTAGAATTTATAAATAAAAATTGTTATTCTGCATTGCTAAATAAATAACCTCCGTACTACCAACAAAAACATCTCAAATGTAATGCAGTAATACACCGCAAATCCTGCACTTAAAAAGCATTAATTAAATTTTTGGTGTACTTGGATAAATATGATAATATACCGTTTGAGTGGTTCTAACGTTTACCTTGAAATTACTCCTTAAAGTATAGATTATAAACATTTATATTCAGGGTAAACTTAAAAAACGCTACTTACGGTATGTTTTCAATAAATAAACACCGAAATCACCACACCAAACAATAACACTCACGATTGTCGTGTGGTATTTTTGAAGTTGTTTATTTTTTTTAAATGATAGACCCAGGCATTAAAAACTTTATGGTTTGCTAGAGTAGTTACCGAAATAGCAATTAATACTAGTTCTTTTACCTGTTATAACTTCGATATCCGATAAATCGGTATAAAATCATCACGCGCACCTCTAGGTGTGGTATGCGTCTACGGCTGCATGTATCGCGTGAGCGGATAAACAAATAATTTGAGGTAAACGTCTTGCGGACTGGGTTGTGTATACCTAATCCTCTTCTTATAGTGCCGATACTTCTTATATTTTAGGACTATTCGACTTTGAATAGTATTAGTATGTTGCCACCTTGGTCGCGTAACGTATGGTTGTGTAGAGATCTCCCCGACTACAGGTTCCCTTAGGATACGAGAAGCAAATGAGCATGTGCTGCATGGACTGTGTTGGGGTACCGGAGTCCCGTCGTGTTGGACTAGCATCTCTGAACCCTCATATACCTATACATCTTGTTTCTGCAGCACCCTACTTGAGTGCGAAGTCGATTCAAGGACTTCCACACGGGCCATCGCAGATAGTAACTGACCTCAATGATAGTTGCTCTTGAGTATGCAGTGAAACTATTTTTTTTGGATGCAAATCGCGTATATTTTTTTAAACAAGCCAACGTTTTGGGCCCTTTATAGGTCTCATGGTCACGGTTGACTGAGACGGTAAAGTTGTCAACCAGTTATGTCTATGCCGTGACCATGGGACCTGTAAAGAGTTCGAGACGTTGGTATGTTTGAAAAAACAATTATACACGATTTGGATCCGAAATGTTTCCCGTCCCAATTCCCAATTGTTTCGTAGTAATATAATAAATATACTCCAATCATTGGGCCCGTTAGCCCACAGAGACGTTGGCTCTCTGCGTGTCTTCTATCGTCTTTATTGTGGGGAGTGCTCCGAGAAACTTCGAACTGGTGCCACCGTCTCGTTTCTACCATCGCCAAAGGAGTAGAGTACATCCCCATAGATGCCTGGCATTGTAAGACCACGCGGGCATCTCGTTCATTTATTCCTCGAATCTTCTTCCTCCTGAATTATTTCCTTTGCGCTATGACGTGGGGTTCTTCAAAAAGCGTGCTTACAGGGCTCTCATAGGCTGGCAACGCATAGGCAGGTCATCTGGTGTTGCAAATGTCCATGGGTGACGATGACCACCTCCCATCAAGTTGCTCGTCTGCTCGATTGCCTCCTTCTTTACATAAAAATCAAATCAGTGACATTATAATTGACTCCAACTTGTGAGGTACATTGAAAATAACTTGCCAAATGTAGTTATCATAGTGGCACGTGTATTCGCTATTGGGCGTTTGTAGAGCATGCATTCCGGATAATCCGTAATTTTGTTAATATTTTTATTCTTCTTCTGTTTTATGCAACAGATCCTCAGCAGGTTAAATGATAAAACAAGGTTATGATCTTTTTTATTTCAGAGAAAAAAATGTTAGGTTATTTCTAAAAGATCGAATACTTAGAAAAACAATTATATATTGTATTAATAATTATAACAAACTAGTGGAGCAATTTCACAAAAAAATAATTGAATACCAATTCACGGTTCGCTAGAAGATTTCGGTTCGAATCCGGCCGGATCGAAAGAATTTATTCTAAGTTTTAGATCTTCGTATTAATAATTCTAATGGCTTATGTTTAGTAATTTATATCTATATTATTTAAGAAGACTGATTTCCAGTGTGGGAATGTCTCACGATAGGCAATCCTATGCGTAGTTTCGAAGAACAAGCAGGATTCAGCTCCGGCCTCTCCACCACCAGCCATCTGCATGCGTTTAACGAATGTTCATCGAAAAAAGCCATGAGCATGATCTGCCCCTTTATCTAACCTTCGTCTATTATACAAAAGCTTTCGACAGTACATCGCACCATTCTATTTTCACCAACAAGAAGTAGCACCAAAGAATTCAACTCATATTACATTTCGATTTCCGAAAACATCCAAAAAATCCAGATTCGCTGCGAAATCAGTCTTCGAAATCCGGATATCAAATATGGTGCGTTTTTGCATTCCCTAGGTGTTTGATGTACCTATTTGGAAAAATATTTGACGTATTGACAAACATGCAGACACTGACAAATATGACCGTCTACACATGGAGCCAAATAAGGAGTAAAAATAAGGCGATTAACACACTGCGCCACGTCCCGCGACGATGCGCGGGACACGGAATCACGCGCGCGGTGGCGGGGACGCAGACCTGCGTTAACGCGCGGTTTAATCTGCGTGGGAGCAGCGGTCTAGCGGCCCCGCGTCACTTAAAGTACTCGCTTCGTAGTTGATCGCCCCGTAATGATTGTACACTAGCTGAGATCCTTCTTTGACAAGACTGGTTAATAATTCTGTATTATTAACTTATTCAGGACGCTGCAGTTATACTGTCTATGTCGATTTTGTTTACTCAAATAAAAATACACCGAAGATAACATTCAACTTCATTACAAAGATTTAAGAAAATATGAAGATTAATTTTTCAACTACACACGTATGTCAACTGTATTCTTTGATTATTTGTTAGGGAAAATCCGAACGACAATTACTGGAATAGACACAAATTGATTAAAAATCTGGGCAGTAGTGCGGAACGGCGTGCCATACCGTGCGGTACCGGGCCGCGGTAAAACCGCGTGTGTCGCGCTCCCGCGGAGAAGCGTTGTCAGTGTGTTCGACGGCGCGTGTTCTCCATACAAACTGAGGTACTTCAGTACAACGTTAAAAAACGCAGCTCCGCGCTACATCGCGGGGCGCGGTGCAGTGTGTTAATCGCGTAATGAATATAACCAATAGGACCATAGTGCGAACGACTTGCTTGCTTATTTGCCTATTTCACTCCTTTGATGTGCAGTGAGCATATTGTTTACAATATAGTAAGTATAATATCACTGTTCATGTGCGTCAAGAAACCAACCAGCGCATGGTAACGCGAATTTTGGTGATTGATGTATTTGTCGAATAGATAAAATTGCTAAATATATCAAATACGCAAGTACAAATAGCCATGTGAAGTATCACCACAGAACAATAGAAGTGGTTAGTTAGCGTCTGACGCATGTGGCGGTGAAACGTGAGAGGCGCCAACAAAATATACAGTCAACTACCTAGCTGTAGCTAGGTGGCTATATATGAGTGGTCAGGGAAAGCTGTACTATCACTAACAACCCTAGTTGCCTACCTAACAGCCTAGCCCTAACCATACGCTACGGAATATATAATTATATAAATAGTAGGGGAAGCCTGTCACCGTGCGACCTAAGGCAACAGACGGAAAGGGGGGAGGATAAAGGTGCTTTAGGAATTGGTTTTCTCACTGCCAGTCTCACAGACTCACAAGACTGATCAGATAAGCTAACGGCTAAAGGTGTCTTCGCCGCAGTGAGAGGATGCTGTAGTCAGGAGTGCTCCGTTGTCAATAAGACAGCGTTGATGTCTGAATTCAAAGAGAGTTTTATTTACAAAACTTAAGCTATTTATACAAAACGGTATTTAAGTGTGTGTGACTATAAACAATATTATTTTTAAATGTATACATAAAGTTAACTACTCTACTCAGCAGCCTAGTTCAGAACGGTCATTGCACTGCTGAGTAGTCTATTGTCATCACTTAGCAAATGTCCGGTCAGGTTGTCTGTTTACGTCATGTGCACTTGAACATCAACTATAGGTCTCGACAGACCTGTCTGAGCTCGCCACTTTCGCTTTGTATGGTCTGGTTGTGTCATTCTCTCGTGCAGTCTCTAAAATCCTTTAAAAATGCCGTATTGTACCGTTTTGGAGTGCATAAATGATAGCCCCACCAAAAATATTATCCGTGGTGTTATTTTATATCATCGCAAAGCCTTATTTTAATAAATGTTCAATTTTCTGTTCGTTGATACATTTTTTATTGTTACAAGAAATGATCACTTCTTTGGAGAACTAAACTAATAATCCCAATTCGTCGTCGTTCAGTAATTAACTGCTAATTAACTGCACATTGATTGAAATTTAAATAATAATGTCAAAACGTCGTAACTTGCAATATTAGGTAGTGATGATATTGAACTTTCAACCATATGCCAACACGACAAAGTTTAAACTATATCAACAAACAACAATCCAGAATTTGTTATATCTTTTTAAATTTGAAACTAGGACCAATCAACATCAAGTCTTTATAGTGTAGTTCAAATTAAGAATGTGTGAGTTTTGGCGACATCGGTTTTGATCGTAATCAAGGCTTAATAATAATAATAACGCACACACTCAACATAGTACTGCACTAGGGAAACCATGTGTCGCGGGTGCCATGGACACACACTTATAACACCACAAATGACACCCAAACTCACGAAAGAAATAAATATAGGCCATACAAATATTTCTCCGGGTACGGGAATCGAACATGGGACCTTTGCGTGGCAGTTGTTAACCGTTCGGCCACGGAGTCAGTTCAGGCACTTCCATTGTTTTTTTCCTTCCATGAGTGCCACTATCATAAGGGAAACATGTTTAGGTTAAGTTATATTAAGTTACTTACTACCAGCTAGTCCATAAAATATTTATTTCTAAATCATTAACTCACGACATGAAAGTAACCACAAAAATTATAGCCAAATTTACGATATTCATTGTTTTGTACTTGAACATTTTTTTATTAGACAAATAGTACACACACCAGCACATTTAGTAGAATAAAAATGAAAATATGTTATATAACAAATAAATTAGCATCTTTTAACATCATATTTCCAAAGCCTTTAAAAAGTTAAAAAAGTAAAAAATTAAAAATCCAAATTAAAAAAGTTTGATGCAAATTTTAAATTAATAAAATGAATCCTTAACCTTCCAGTTGTCTTACCCTTGCGCCGAACATAAGCAGTCGCATGCGCAACTTTACGCGGTTAGTTTGAGAAGACAAATGGATACTTTCATGACGTTGTGAAGCACTTGGTTTTTATAATATCAAGTGGCGGGACGAATAAGTCATGCGCCTGATGGTAAGCTACACGCTTCTCCACAACAGCTGCAGTGCCACTCAGAGCTTTAAATCGCAAAGATCTGAGGGGCACTGCCACTGCGCCCATCACCTTGAGACATAAGTTGACAAGTCCCATGTGCCTGTAATTTCACCAGCACCCTTGCCCTTCAAAACTGGAACGCAGTAATGCTAACATTACTGGCGGCAGAAATAGGTAAGGTGGCAGTACTTCCCTGGACGAATTCTTTCACAAGGAGCTTGTAAAGCTCTAAAACTACTTGAAAATCCTGTATTAGAAACTAGACTATTGAAACTAAATCTAAAATAAAAAAAATAATATAACCGTCCAGTATTCTGAAAAGAATACTGCACAATTTTAGAAAACCTAAAACTGTGCTTCGCTAAATATGCCGTATTTGTATTAATTTATCAAGATTAAAATTACATAAAATATAAATAACGCGATAAATTTCTTTATTTCTTTAACATTTAGTCAAGCGCTGGTCCCGTAGCATATCGTTATTATCGTTAAAGAAACATTTGTTAAAGTAGTTATCGTGAAAAAAAATGCAGTCAAAGATTTTTTTCTTAATTATAGTATTTGTACATTGTCTAGCAGATGACCAGTTGAAACAAGTGATAGTGTTAGGTAGGCATAATGTAAGAACGCCTTTAGTGAATTTGGATGTTTATAGTTCAAAAGAATGGCTCAAATGGGCTGAAGTACCTGGTGCCCTAACCACTAAAGGGGCTTTGTTAGAAGAGTATTTGGGTGAATACTTTTCTGATTATTGGACAAAAGAAAACTTGCTTACGAATGAATGTCCAAACGATAATGCAGTTCATATATTTGCAAACTCTGAGCATAGAACTAGAAAATCAGCTAAACACTTCGCTAGAACTGCTTTTAAAAAGTGTAATATAACAATTCACTTGCTATCTAATGATGATATTCCACTTTTTGTAACAATCGTACTAAATGATACACAGGATTTTCAAACTACGGCACTTGAAGTAATGCAAGATAAATTAAACGAGTTTAATCTTACAGACGTTTACACCAAATTAAATTCGATACTGGATATTGAGAACTCGGATTTGTGCATACTTAATAATATATGTGATTTAACGACAGGAGAGAATAATATTAGCGTGAATGTCGGACAAGAGCCAACTATTTTTGGACCCTTCAAAGTTGGCTACGAAGTTGTGGATGGACTTCTAATGGCCTATTATGACGGAGTGTCAATGTCGAAGATTGGATGGGGACAAATACAGCCAGAAGACTGGCCAGTACTAATGGAAATGACAAAAGCGGACCAAAAACTGCGTTTCGGTTGTCCTGAAGTCGCCAAACATATGGCAAAACCTTTATTAGGGTACATTGATTATATATTCAAGGTGAGCCAAATTAATGTCAGCGTTCTGGTTGGTGACGATTCGAATATAATGTCAATTTTGGCATCTTTAGGCGTCAAACCTTATAATTTAGAAGATCAGCCTGAAATGTCTCCTATAGGGGGTAAAGTTATATTCGAAAAGTGGTACAATGGTGTGGATTACTACTTGAAAATTAAATATGTTTATTTATCGACTGAACAGATTAGAAATGGGGCCAGAATATCAGAGGATAATCCAGTACGTGAAACTAATTTGGAGTTACAAGATGCTATAGTTAATGAACAAGGCCACTGTACATTTGCACAGTTTATGAAAATTGTAGAAAATGTTTTGTTGAATGTTCCTACCTAAATACTTTAGTAAAACCACAAGTTTTATATTTGTTACAGAATTCCACCTTTAATTTAGTTTAAATTGTTTTATTAAATTATACCTAAGCAAAGAATGTCCATATAAAAGAATACGTGACGAATTATTTTTAATTGACATTTTTTACCTCAGTTTTTTTGGAATTGAGCACATAAACCCACCACCTTACGATTGTGAAAGTCTAATAATCATTTATTCCAAAGGTAAAATTTTTACACTTGAAAACGTCATTTTTTTAAGCTACTCGTTCACTTTGCCGACTTCCCTGAGAAGAACGAGCAAGACACTTTAGGCATTGCTGTTTTCAAATAAACTTAAATTCCATACATCTTTATCTAACACGTAGTCTACAATTTTGTAATACTTGGTACTTGGTGCAACGGGCTGGTATTAGACATGGGGAATAGCGTTACATTTCTATCGCCTCGTGATTCGTATCGTGACTGTCGTTCCGGTTCCAAAAAAATCACAGTGATAAATCATCGTGATTTTGTCATGACTGTTACTTCCGTGACCTTGTCACGCCTATAACTTACATCACGATATACAGTTTTAGTCAGCGGCTACTTTCTAATACTTATAGCCGTTTTTTATACAATGATATAAGTTTTTACTCCCTTTATAATAAGTTCCAATTCCATTCAAAAAGTTGATTTTGTATTTAATGTAATTTTGTTTGTTACTTATTTAATGCGAATCTTTGGATTGTTAAAAATAGCAATAAAGTGTAATGTAATTATATTTCTACTATTTTTTATATTCTACTATGTATATTAATATATATATTATTTATATTCTACTAATACACAAAGTAGATTATACATAAATATAAAATACCAACTCTTCCTATAATACTACAAATATACAAAAATATTTTACTTTGTTCATAAATAGGTTTATAGTAACTGCTGCAGATTTTTTTCGTCCGCCCTTTCTAGTAGTAATAAGCACCTACGACCCTTGTGAGTGAGCAAAGAAAGTCATCCTATTTCATTCACTCCCATCGCCGAAATGGCCCGATTTGAAGAGAACTACAACGAGTGGCGCGCTCAGTCACCACGGAACGGAGATCGCGCATTGTATCAATTACGTATGTCGTGATGTGAGTGACAAGGAAAGCTATTGGAACGAAGGAACACCTATGTGATTTTGGAACGTCGTTCCTTCGGAACGAGTCACGGTGATACTGTTTGGCGGATTATCATCGTGATTTTTTCATCGTGACGTTATTTATCACCCACCTCTAGCTGGTATCCGCAACTCGACCATGTTATAACTCAATTATATTACAATTTTGTAATATAATTTTTCAATTAAAATACATAAAATGTAAGTTTTAAACTTAAGAAATGGTTATCTTAATACAGTATATGCTCCAGAATCTTATTGTAAAAACGTACCTAATTCGCACTAAAAGAACCGTATACTTTAGTCAAACGAAATCGTGGTACCATGAGTTTGGACTTAGTTCTAAGGTTTTGGATTTACGGATTCTTAACGAAATTATGCATGTTTTTACGGGCAGACAAAATATTTGAATAAATGTACTATGATGCCACAGTCATGATACACTGGTATCAAAACTTTGATACTGGTATATCATGGTATAAAAGTTTTGATAACTAACTCCTTAAACTTTTCTCCGAGAGAAACCCGAGAAGGAGAAAGAAAACGGTACACAGAACGAATCGCTCGTTTTTGCAACACAAATATGGTTTGTATAACTGCCGCTTTACCCCACATGAGAATCCCGTAGGATATTATACTATGGAAGGAACTAAAGTAAACTAGTCTAGCAGTAGCAACATCGGTAAGCTCACGTATTCTACGGACTGCGTATGCAGCAGAGCTTAATCTGCTGGCCAAAGAAGATATATGTGGTTCGTTCTCCATGGTTCTTCGTGCCTCTCGGCATTCGAACCTAATATAAGGAGGCGTACAATCAAGAGCACATCAAGCTTGACATTTTGTACTTTGTACCGTTCTTGTCGTAAGCGGCATAGAGTTAAATTAAGGTCTCAAGTGTCAAACTTGACGTGTTCTTGACCCTGTGCACGGTACTTGCTCGGGGTTCTTTGCCGTAACGTGCGTCTTGGCTCCCTACAAATTCTTTTCTTTCTTTTATACGTGACAGGCAGATGCCATCTCTCTACTTGATGTTAAATGGAAAGTGGAATCCAAACGAGAAGGAACCCAGTGCGGTGTTGATACAAACTGCCCTAGCCACCACAACCCTGCATGCCTGCAGCCACTGAAAGGGAGGTCCATTTGTCGAGTGTGGTGCCACCAAACTTTTTAGTTCGCGTTGGAATACCTACGGCAAGTCGTGAAAGGGTACGGCGACCAGCACTCGTGCTTCGGAGCAGGAAAGGGGAGGGCGGGATAAGGATGAGGTATATTCTGTTCCTTGTTTCGTTCATTGCATAGCCAAAAAACATTCGTTCATTTAAAAAATACGGAGAAAAAGCTGTTCGAATCTGTGGTAAAACTTCGCGAGAAGTAACATTGTGGTAACAGTGCGTTGTGAAATCTTTATTTTATCAAGGTAAATGCAATATTTTATGTAATAACTACTATATTTTGTGTTATTTAAGGAATGATAAAGCTATTTACATAATTGGTTTTGTTAAATTCGTAGTAGTTTTATTGCTATCAAGCTCAAATACCGGCAACATAATTTTTGGCATTTTCATGGGATTTCTGTACAAATTTGCGCGGGGTGTGAAATATGAACCGTCATTAATTGACAGTTGAAATTCCGTTGGCTGAAGGGTTAATGTTAAAGTCCCGTCATAGTACGAACGAAGTGAATGAATAGTCACAAAGCTGCCAATAAAACAGCATTATTTTAACATTACAAATAAGCTTACTTAAAGCGTGTTATAGTACAAAAAGTCAATGTAAGGTTAAAGTAGTATTGTTTTAAGAGGTGGTGGTAGGCCCCCAGCTCTTTTGCATCAGAACAGAATGTCTTCCGCTAAATTCTCACGAGTCTCGGGAAATGCTTCTGTTACCTGCATTATGCTACGAGAGGCGGCTGAAAAGTAATTTACCTAAGCATGAAGTAAAAGACGGCTAAGGCTACTTTTTCAATATGAATTTTATATTCTTATTCTAAAAATGTGTAAACAGGAAACGCACTTATTATGTTAGTTATAAAAGGACGTAAGTGTATAAAAAATTGTTGCTCATTTTTAAACATTTTACTTTTTTCGTACGCGATTGAGTAGTCCACTTGCAAACAGCCCTATGTGACATTTTGTTTGGTATTTATTTTTTTGTCATCCGAGAGGTCCCTCGTGTTCATTTATCAAAAATTTGATCGTCAAATATTTCGGAGAAGATTGGTTTACATACGAAATTCTTGAACTGTATACTTATATTAAAGGGCAAAAACAATCAGATGTAACCATTGACTTACAAATAAATGGACGACGGGTCTAATACAAAAACCACGAAAAAAATGTCCCAAGTCAACCTATTCGAAATTGAAATTGAATCGCAGTATCGCGCTGTCAGTAGAACAAATGAAGACTAAAGCGGAGTGTCGCGCTCTGTATACGATTTTAGCGCCTTAAAAGTGCGGACACTTTTTAGCGCGGACCCGACGTCCATATAATTGTAAGGCAATGGATGTAACCGAAGAAGAAGAAATGACAGATACATTGATGGTTGACGAAGTGGATATAAGAGTTTAGAGGAAAATTAAAACTAGATTCAAGTTGTATTTTTTACTATTATTGTAACAAAACTAGCCCTGTTAGCATTGTGTTGTTGCAAAACTAGCTACGTTCATTCTGAACAATTACAAAACTAGTTATTTTGTTATTACTGTTGCAAAACTTTCTGTTTAATTTTTTATGGAAATAAATTAAAAAGTTTAATACTGTGATTTCGTTTCTTCGTCTCTTTTTTATCACAATTTTCAGATAATTAAAAAAGTACCATTTAAATTCCCGTTTTCGGAACAATAATTGTTTTTTAGTTTATAGCTTTTTTATCCACGCACATAACGCAGTTCGCTAGTGGACTACTTATTCATTTTGTCTATGCAAAGCGAAACGTAAACAAAAATTGACTAATTTAAAAAAGAACAAACAACTTATCGCGGTAGTGCCAAAAAGAGATTCAAAAGAGTTCAAAAAGGGGTCAAAGGAGATTACTTTCAACCGCATACATTTTCAGCTTTTGTTTTCTGAACGTTGCCTGACACACTGCCGTGCGTCTAGGTCTTTCCTAATTGATATGTATTTTTTTAGAAACCAAAAAGAAAAAAACATAAATGGAATTCTGTTAGTCGAAAATGAAGCTAAACATTAACGAATAATGGAGAACATATTTCTGGATTAATGATTATTGAAAAACGAATTTTCGTTTGACATTACAAAAACAAAAATGGCATTTAATAAAAACCAGTAAGTTTTTAATGTTCGGGTGGTAGCATGGTAGCGGGAAATTTTGTTTTTTTTTATGATAAAATTTTTCTAAATTCATTTTTAAAACATTACTTTCAGGTGCGATCAGTGAACGAAACGAACGAAAATAATTATTCTCTGTTATTTACGCATAACGAACAATGGAGAATTGACTTTGCAAAATGTATCCTAAATAAATACGAAAAATATTGAATCAAAAAATTTAACTGTCAAGAATGGCATTCAAGTTTATATATTTAATACTTCTAATGTTGTATAGTGTTACCGGGGATCAATTAAAACAAGTGGTAATCGTCGGAAGACATAACATAAGATCACCTCTGAGAAATTTGTCACAGTATACACAAAAGGAATGGACCAAATGGAATACAGAACTGGGATTTTTGACTACCAAAGGGTGTTTATTGGAAGAGTACTTAGGAGAATATTTCTCTGATTGGTTGTTAAAAGAAAAGCTACTAACAACTGAATGTCCAAATGATACATCAATCCACGTTTATGCAAATGCTCCTCAAAGAACCAGAAAAACAGCTGAGCATTTCATTAGAAGTGCTTTTAAACAGTGTAATATAACTATAAATTTCATGGGAAATGTTACCATGGATCCTATGTTTCAACCATTTTTTCACAAGCCTCTACTAAATAGTTCCGAAAATTTCGTAAATTTCGTAGATATTCTTAAAGAAATGAAAGAACGACTTAATTCAATAAAACTTGAAGATGCTTATGTTAGATTGAACACTATTTTGGATTTTAAAAGCTCCAATTTGTGTAAAGATGAAGGCAAATGTGATTTAACAAAATTGCCGAGCGTTGTAAGTTTAAAATATGAAAAAGAACCGGTAATTGTTGGCGCTTTAAAAATGGCAAGTGAAGTAGTTGATGGATTTCTAATGGCATATTATGATGGAGTAGAATTGAACAAAATCGGTTGGGGTGAAATGCACCAAAATGACTGGAAAATTCTAGGGAAAGTTGTACAAGAAAACCAAAACGTACGCTTCAATTATACACAATTTGCCAGACACGTTGCAAAACCATTGCTAAACTATATAAAACAGGAATTCTTAGATGAGAAGCATAAATTTACATTATTAGTTGGCCATGATTCTAATATAAACACTATTCTGGCATCTATGGCTATCAATCCTTATGATTTAGATAATCAAAATGAAAAATCACCAATAGGTGGAAAGATTGTTTTTGAAAAGTGGCTAGACGAACAAAGTGAACGTTATTTTTTGAAAATAAAATTCGTTTACTTAACATCGGATCAGATAAGAAGTGGCGCCAGAATTACAAAGGAGAATCCACCACGTATTGTTATTTTGGAAATGCAAAATTGTACCATTGATAATAGAGGCTACTGTCCTTTTGAACATTTTCTAGAAGCTCTATAGCCCGTTCACTAAAACATCTTTTAAATTTCATAAGTATTAAATTTGTTCCTTATTCCTAAAGGTGTTTAAATCAGAAGTTTTTTTTTTTTTTTTTTCAACAATCAACATTTTTTTCAACTAGGGAAACCCTGTGTCGCGGGTGCTATGGACACACACATAGACAACCACAAATTACACCCAAACTCACAAGAGAAATAAAAGTAGGCCATACAAATATTTCTCCCGGCCCGGGAATCGAAGCTGGGACCTCTGTGTGGCAGTCCGGCATGGTAACCTTTCGGCCACGGAGGCAGTTTAAAGTTAATTATAAATGTACAGATTTTATTCTGAGATTAATTTGATAAATTATTTGCGACCTCGCACGGTTGCATTTCGGGAAATTGTAGAGTATGTCAATTTATTTTGCAATATATTTCCTTAAATTACTTTTCACCAGAGCGAGACCTAAAATAACAGTATTTCCCGTTGGTCAGATTGATGGTCAGACTGGTCTGGACTTGTTATTGTACAGATTGATTCAGGTCAGGATGTCATACAAAAATGTATAATGAGGCTCAAAACAGTTTTGCATTTATAACGCAGTAATTAAATAATTACTGTGATTGTAGACTTCTTTTTATTTGAATCTGTTTGACTACCTTCGTGGTCGAGTGGCTTGTATATCGGCTTTCATGGTCTTGCCATCTCTGAGGTCCTGGGTTTGATCCCCAGCCGGACCAATGCTGAAATAACGTTTCTTCTTCTTTTAACAACGACGGTACTACAAATTTCAATTTCAAAATCAAAGTGCCTTAACTTTGGCATCAGAGCAATGTATGTAGTATGTTCGATGAACGTATGTGATGTTGCCTACCTATGCTTTACCTGTTTGATGACAAGTATTATAATTTTATAAATAGCTTTATAAATATTCTTTTTGCTTACAATTTTTATTAAGTTCTCATTATTATTTATTATATAATAATTTATTATAATATAAACGATATAGGAAAGATTTTCAAGGGAATGAGCAATTCCAATTAATTGTATGGGAAAATATAATTATATTCCATTCATTATTCACAAGTCAATAACGAAATTTGCAAAAATGTAATCTATTGTTTGTTTTTTGTTTCCTTATTACAAACAAACTATAAGACGTCTTAATCAAATGAAAAATTTTGCTTTTGTGGCCTCCATTTAAGGTTTAATTTCGCATTATATTGGACATAACTTTTGCTGTTGGGCTAGCACCACAGGGCGCGACTTCCGCGAGAGCGACATAACGCGCGAGATAATCCTATTCTCGCACAGAGATCTCACGCTTTACGTCGCTCTCTCGCTAGTCGCGCCCTGTCGTGCTAGCCCTACTGATCGTGATGACAAAAACATGAAGCAAAAAATTAGCAGGAATTTGGTTTCCTAGTATGAAAACATTACGATCAAAATAGCGCGATTCGTATAAATTAATTTGCTAGCCTTTTTGATATATGGCGTAGGACGGGACACATGTGGAGCAAGACATCGACTGATTCGCCAATCAGTCAATCAGCTTCTTTTGCCCTGTCGCAAGGTGGGTCGACGACATAGTACGCATCGCGGGTCGTCAATGGATGCGGCTAGAACAGGACCGTGATGGATAGCTCAAACTGCGGGAGGCCTATACCCAGCAGTGGGTGAAATCAGGCTGTGGATGATGATGAGGATTTGATACATTCTGCATAAGCCCTTTTAAATCGTATAATGTTTTAACGTACCTATTTGATTCTCCTACTTGAAAAAGTAAACTATAAGGATTTGGGGAATTTGTCATTCGAGTAATGAAACGGCCTCGTGAACTTCATAGATTGTAATATTTCATAATTGTACCAAACAATTCCGAACAATTTGATAGCTCTGACTTAAGTGACAATCAACCAAACTAAAACACTATCTAAAATCTTTGGCAAGTGTAACACTCTCTATGGCGACTCTCGTCCAAAGAGAATCCCACAGTGAGCCTATAATAATAGGCGACGTCTAAAGCCGCCACAGGGGTATAAAAAATCTAGTTTTTTTTCTAGACGATCACTCCAAATTTTTTTTTTATATGTAAAAATATACGTGCGCATATGACCTCAATCTAACCTGATGGAAAGTGACGATGAGGCCGATAATGGAGCATGCAAACCTTATTTAGGTGTGCATGCCTGTTCACTCTCGCTTTGGAAAGGGCCTTAGTTATAACGTTCAGGGAATAAGCTGCAGGTAGTAAATTCCACTCCATAGCCTTCGCCACGTAAATGTACCCACGCCATTAAGGGTGGTAGGTGGAAGAAGAAATAAATAGTGCAATTCCATCGCATACTAGAGTTATATATCCTGTATGATTCCAATAAGTACACTTGCATCTACATTCATAGGCACTACTCAGAAAAATCAGGACGCTGGTTTGGATTCAAATCAGAATCGACCCGATTGGGTAGTCCCGAAATCAAATGGATTTCTGAGCGAGACGATTAACCTGATTCTTACTATATCTTTCGAATTTGTGAGTTAAATCAACTACTGTTCCGATTAGAAATGTCAAAAGTTTCCAATCGGCCAGTTGTGAATCGCAACTACGCGCCTCAATTCGGAAAAGACACAGTTTCCGATCGGGAGAAGTAATCAAAATCAAGCTGCAGAACCAGTTTCAAAAAGGTTCATTTTCCAAATTGATTCTGTACAAGATGTACAAAATCAATTTGGACGGTTGCATCCTCGCCTAGCCTCGGTGGAATAACGGTTTGAACACAGTGCAAACCGCTATGCCACCGAGGTAGTCATTGGTGAAATTTAAATCCTTTAAGAAACAAGTTGTAATACTTACTTTTATTATTTCTTACAAGACATAAAAAAAAATAATGATTATATTTTAATAGCACATTAGAACGTTATTTTAGATAGCAATAGATAGATCATCATTACATTTTTTTTCGTTCCGTCCGCTATTCGCTTCCGCTCCGTTTATTCATGCAAACACGGCTTTAAATAAGGTGTGTTCACGAATCTAGTTTGCAAGAAAAGACCGTACGCAGTTTTTAACCGCGTGCTTTAATTTTTTTATTAGGTTTTCTATGATAGAAGTTTTAATTAAATATCTTAATTTCTTAGAAGTGTTAATAAAATATTCTAAATACTTAGTTCATACCAAGAACTGGAAACATTTTATCATTTTCCTTATTAATAGTAGAATCAATCCGTCTTAAACTGGGAATTAATAATAATATTGGTTTTTAGTTAATATTATGATGTTTTACTATCATTTTAAATAATTACGTCGATGTGCTAATTAATTATTATGATCTTCTTCTTTTAAATATTATGGCCCCATCGAAATAATCAATGATTTTGCCAATGTCAAGTAAAAATAACTATGTACGGTAGTTTAGTATTATTATAAAAATTATACAAAAAAATGGCGATTTCGCCAATGTCCTGTGAGTTTGTAATTAAAATTACAGCATTCATAATTTAACGTTCGTTGTAAACACATCTTTGGTTGTCAAATTGACATCTTTGAAATGCGTCCTTGGTGGTTCTTATGTTTACATTTCAAATTTAGAAAACGTGGCTTAAAATATTAATTTCCAATAACAATAAAGTGATCCTAATCTATAAATCTAGTCAGAATAATAATGAGCTGAATTCTTTTGATAAAGTCTTTTAACTAGTACACTTTTAGGTTATGTATGCTTATACTTATACCACTTACTTTCATAATTTATTAAGATTGAGTAATTATTTATGCTTATATACCTATCATACAACCACGTGACTGTATGTCGAAATGGACTGTGCCAAACAAACACTATTTTTTTTACACTGTGACGAAAGCACGTATTTGTTCAGTCTTTGAAACAAGTTATTTTTATATAGTGATTTTGCTAAAAAAATATGAGTGTAGTGTACAGTACAGTGAAAACCATATTCAACATAGGTTTTATATTAACTTATATAGGCATTTCAGTCTACGTGTTTGTATATGGGTCAACCAGTGACTATAATAATATTACATTAAAACAAGTGTTTATATTAAGTCGACATGGTGTCAGAACACCTTTAGCCAAAGATCTAGATCAAATGACACCAAAAAAGTGGCCAGACTGGAATAAAAAACCTGGTTATTTAACAGAAAAAGGAATTTTACTAGAAGGTTATATGGGAAAGTATTTTTCCGAGTTGCTGAATAAAGAAAACCTGTTGCCAGATTATTGTCCGAAAGAAGAAGAAATTTTTATCTATGCAAATGTTAAACAAAGAACCATAGAGTCAGCAAAAGCTTTTGTCAATAAAGCCTTTTCTGGATGTAACATAACAATACACCAAAAAGATCACAATGGTATTGATCCTGTATTCAATGTAGCAATACATAACTCATCTTTAAGTTTTCAGAAACTTGCCTTAGAACAAATGTATGAACAATTAAGACCATTAAATTTGAACAAATCATTTGAAGATATGTCACATATTTTAGATTATAAACTATCTCAACTTTGTTTAATAGACAATGAATGTAATTTAATCACAGACTTGAACAAAATAATTGACGTTCAAGTAGGATTCAAGCCTAATATAAAGGGACCGCTAAAAATTTGTAATTCAGCTATAGACGCTTTTATTATGGAAAACTATGAAGGTTTTCCTTTTAACAATGTAGCGTGGGGTCAAATGACAGAGTCAAAATGGCAAGACATAATAAATCTAAGTCGCAAATATCACAATGTGATCTTTAACACAACTTTAATTGCAAAAGATTTATCGTTACCATTATTAAATTACTTTAGGAACATATTTCTCAACGATAATTCAACTAAAGTTACCTTATTAATGGGCCACGATGCTAATATTTACACTTTGATTAACAGTATGAGTTTCAAACCATATTTTTTACCGGAACAATATGAATTGGCACCAGTTAGTGGTAAAATTGTATTTCAAAAATGGTTCGATGAGGTGAAGAAGAAAGATTTATTAAAAATAAGTTACGTATATCAATCTACTAAACAGTTAAGATCCGGTATTGAGTTGAGTTTATGGAATCCACCTCAGTTTGTCACATTGGAGTTACATAACTGTAAAATTGATGACAAAGGCTATTGTTTGTGGGATGATTTTGTTAAGTTTTTGCATACCTTGTAGTTCTACAGTTAATGTACAGTCAGCATCAAAAATAACATCTGAACGAGCACTGTTCAAAAAATCCTTCTTTTTTTGAAGTTGATTAAAAAAATAGTTTCAGTTGAACAATCGCGAAAACCTAAGAACTTGATATGTTAATATCTACCCGAATAAATGTACGACCATGCTTTTAAAATGTTGTCAGCTAAATAAGTTGGATATTTATTAAGGCGTTGAATACCGAATTACGCTTTACTTTAAAGAGTTTTAAGCAAGTTCTGTTTAAAAAAAATACTGGCAGAGGAAAAAATGTGTATTATTCTTCATCATATTATCTAAAATGTTGTTGTTTCCAAAGCACGATTTTACAATATTTTCTAAATTAAAAAAAAATCATAGTTACCTCGTATCTACGCTTTCAACGCACTTATATCCGTAATATAAAACCAAGTAAAATTGATAAAATTTTGAAGAATAAGGTATTATCGAATAATGAAAACGGTGGTTATTTTATTTTTCCATTTTTAACCTACTTTTTTGAGACGCGCGCAAACTGTTGGTAGTTTCTTCTCTTTTACGCATACCAAGGTCGGCTGTGATAGCTGAGACGCATTGCTGGATGGACCTATGTCGCCCGCACTGCACCTACCTATCTAATTAATTAATTTCATAATCGTAAAGTAGGCGTGGCATAAAACATCGATCGCTCAAGGTCATCGACGCTTTTCAGCGTCTTGAAATGAAATCAATCTGCACTTTTGGCTCCATGTAAAATTTAATAAATACAAGGAGTATTATAATTCTTCAAAATAAATTATATTTGAAAATACTTGCACTTTTCTCAATATTTACTTAGATTAAATGTGATTGTGGCTTCTGCTAGACAAGCCTTTGGGTAGTTTTTGACTACTTAGATCATTGTCATGCTGACTGTACTTACTGTATGGAAGTTTAATAATTAAACTAACTAAGCATAATAAATATCAATGGTTGTGATATTATATCTCAGTTTTGTAGAATATTTGTTATAAGTTGAGTTTTATAGACCTTGTATTTCTACTCATCCGTAGAACAAAGATCTATCAAGACTACTTGTTCTCAGGATATAACACATTTCGTTAGTTCTTCTCCGCTGTGGATGTCAGATCGACCGATGTTAGATTTTATATTTCCGAAACGAAATAAGATATAAAAATTCTCAAAACACATTTACACAGGCCTTAGTTTGAATAACGAAATTATGTATTTATCTACTTTTCGCTGTATAATCACATCGGACTTTGTTCTTCGGATGAGTCGATCTGTTGCAATATTGTATTATTGCGAGTTTTTGTAAAATAACTCCAAGAGTGAGACTTGAACCCACGACTATGCTGCACCGTAGCATTGCTCTTTTAAACTGAGCCACAGCACAAGTTATCGAGCTGTCGAAATTCTTCTATGTGTTTTTATTACAGATCTTTGTACTGATAGATATATAAACACTGTTCACGGATATAATACAAATACAGATTAAGCACAAAAGAAAAAAAACATAACTTGATTGTCATAGCAGTGAAACGACGCTGACTCAGAATATGCCAAAGTTTTCTGAGACGCTGGGTTTCAGTCAGGACCAACGAGACGGATTAAGTTATTTGAAACCAAAAATATAACGACTATGCATAAAGTTATACATTAAGAATAATAATATACTTAGTAAAGTGTAAATAGTGCACCTAAAATAATCTATTTTATATGTAAGTGCATGAGCTAGTGTGAATATAATTACAGCTGTAGGAGTAAATTGTGATTGTAAAGAGGTTTCAATGTAGTATAATGTATTTAGTATATAACATAATTATACATTAAAGCGAATAGATCAAAGCAATAACAAAATTCGATTCTACACAGACTACGTTAAATAATAAACATACACTACAAAGATTTTTGAAGTGAAACTAGGTGTTGCCGGTACAATGCTTTGAATTTGGGTGACATCTAGTGAGAAATTTTTGAAAAACCTCCCTATAGCCGGTACCTTTACAGATGCCTCAACTGTCTCAATATTGATGTCTAGTCTGGAAATCTTTGGGGGAGGCCTATGTTCAGCAGTGGATTAGTAAATATTCTATTCGAATGAATATTCTTTTTTTTGTAAGTAAATTCATATACCCTGTACTATGAATGTTTTATTTCTTGGCTACCCACGGATAGAATTATAGTTAGGTAAACCATACAGTGCCAAAAGTTGCAACATTGAAGTCGTTGTCGTGCACCTGTATCAGAGTTGCCAAATGGTTACATTTTACGTAACTTTTGACCCTCTCGCGTAATATATAAAGCAGCTTTTGTTTTTAAGGCAATTTTCGTAACTTTCGGGGACGTTAAGATTTTGTAGATTCAACTATATTTGTTATTGTGAATTCTAAATGGTTTACGAACGCACCCAAATTAGATTAAAAAAATCTACCGAGAGATGGTGCAAATAAAATGAACTCAATGTATAACTGGTTAGAGTTAGATTTCTCTTGAGCATACTTAATTTTTGTTTGTTGGATTTAATCATTGACTTACAAATAAATGGACGACGGGTCTAATACAAAAACCACGAAAAAAATGTCCCAAGTCAACCTATTTAAACGTAGTGACATGTAAAGGAATATGGAAAAGCTAAAACGTTGAATTTAAATTGTAATGTCATCGCAGTACTGTCTAATTTTGCTTGCTTCGCTGTCAGTCGAACAAACGAAGGCTAAAGCGTGAATGACGCTCTGTATACGATTTTAACGCCCTATAAGTTCGGACACTTTTTAACGCGGACCCGACGTCCATATAATTGTAAGTCAATGGATTTAGTATTATCTTCTAAGATCTGTTACAGTTAGTATATTAAATTAAAAAAAACAAATTTGCAAAATGGAAGTTGATGCAAAAGTGTATCTTTGCAAGTAACGAAATGTAATTTTCGAAGTCAAAGTCAAACAATCATTTATTTCATATAGGATGGAAAAAAATAAAGGAATAGATTCCAAGCTCATTCCATTTGAAATTTTTACACTTGAAAACGTCATTTTTTAAGCTACAGCTCTTTCACTATGCTGATCTCCCTGAGACGAACGAGCAAGAAACTCTAGGGATAGTTATTTTCGAATAAACTTAAATGCTATTGCAATCTAGACTCATGTTGTCTTTCCATACATCTTTATCTAACACGTAATCATTGACTTCGGGTCCGCGCTAAAAAGTGTCCGCACTTGTAAGGCGCTAAAATCGTATACAGAGCGCCAAACTCCGCTTTAGTCTTCATTTGTTCTACTGACAGCGCGATACTGCGATGACATTACAATTTAAATTTCGAATAGGTTGACTTGGGACATTTTTTTCGTGGTTTTTGTATTAGACCCGTCGTCCATTTATTTGTAAGTCAATGCACGTAATCTACAATTTTGTAATATGACTTTTCAATTAAAATACTTTTAATGTAAGTTTTGGGCGTGGGGCAATCGACTTATAGGTCGTTTTGTATTTCCGTCTTCAAAGTAAGAATATGTTGATTTTTAAAAACAAATTATTTTGTTTTTAAAAACAAAATAATTTGGATTTTAAAAACAAAAATTATTTGGATTTTTAACGATGAATTTACACGTGTAAGATGATAACTAGGTTTCTAAAAGATCAGAGATTGGTAATATTACTGTATGTATGTACTTTACAGTAGTTTTGAAGATAATGAATATTCTCTAATACGTCCACTGGTGCCGTTGTAACATATATTCCGGAGGCAATTGTGACGTTACAATTGACCCACTGTTACAATATCTTCTACTAAAAACTTCATTTGCCCCGCAGCCAGAGAAGAAGTGAAAAGAATAAAAAGCACAGGTTTACATACAAGCCTTTCCTTAGAACATAGTCTGCAAACATTATAATGTTGTAATCTGTGATATGGTAACATACACTTTCATATCTCTGGGGGTAATAGTAGCAGAGGGGGCAGTTGTCGCAAACAACATCTCATTCAACCCAAAAACTAATTTTCGAATACAAAATTTTGCATTTAGGGTAATTGTGTTTAGATTAGGTATGTTAATACAAGTTTTCTGGGTAAATTTTAAATTGCTGGCCGTAAAAAGAGTTGGTGTTATATCTCGTTAAAACAAGACTGATATGAGGTTCCTTTTAATAATAAAGACACTCGTACTTTTCTATATTTTCGCTGCGTTTTATTTTTTTCAAATGGTGTTACTTTGTAACCGGGGTAGGGGGGCTTTAGGAACAAATCCTCCGTCTCACAAAACATTTAAAATCTACGTTTGCAAAGCATAATATCGAATACTCACTAACAAATATTTGTAGCCAAATATATTTACCTTACATTACACAGGAAATATTTTAATTATACGTTAAAGCAGTTCCATAATCGAAGCGTGAGTAAAAAGTGTTACTTTTTCCTCCAGTCTACCCTAAATGTACTGTGATGCCACAGTCATGATACCAGTCTCCTTAAACTTTTCTCTGAGAGATACCCGAGAGCCTAGACGGTACACAGAACGAATCGCTCGTTTTTGCAATCAAATATGGTTTGAATATACTCTTCTTCTTATAATATACTCTTTACCCCACATGAGAATCCCGTAGGACATTATACTATGGAAGTAACTAAAGTAAACTAGTCTAGCAGTACTAACATCGGTAAGCTCACGTGTTCTGCGGACTGCGTATGCAGCGGAGCTTAATCTGCTGGCCAGGGACGATATATGTGGAAACCACTGAAGTTTACTATCTAAGGTCACTCCCAAGAAGACTGCTTTATTAACAAGGTCTAACTTTTCTCCGTTTATTTCTATGCTTGGACTAGTCGATTTTACGTTAGGTAATTCAAATTTAACACATTTTGTCTTCTTGGCATTAAGCAATAAATTGTTAGCATTAAACATTGCATTTTTTTGTCTATTGTTGTATGTCAATAATTACGGAGCTTCGGATTCAAAAGTTAATTAGATGGTTGCACGGAGTATAATCACTCATTGAATATAACCAATACGAGGTGTAACAACAAAATGCATATTTTCAATGTGTATAATAAACCTTCAGTATATCAAACATTAGATTTAATGATTAAGTAACATAATTGACTAATAGTATAAGTATTTATTGATTAAGTAGAAGAAGTAGAAGTTAAGTATTTATAAATTAAAGGACACAGCGGCTCACGTGGCAATGATGCAGCAGATGAACTAGCCAGAAAAGGGTCGGAGACGGACGCTGTAGGACCAGAACCCATAGTGTCCCTCCCCTACCAATGGTTCAGAACAACTATACACAAAGGTACAAAATCGTCACATAATAACGCATGGACGACCCTTACGGTCTGTAGACAGGCTAGGGAAGCACTCCCAACACTCAACGCCAGTCTATCTCGTAAATTAATCAAACTTAAAAGACAAGAGCTTCGCACTCTGACTGCCGCCCTAACGGGTCATGGTCCATACAATAAACACCTTTTCAATTTAGGTACCACGGACAGCCCTCTATGCGTGCATGGAGGGGGAGGAAACGGCCGCGCACAACCTACTAGAGTGCTCCGGTACCTTATACCTTGTACCTTTGTTGTTGGAGTACCAAGGTCGCTCCCCGAAGTCTTCAGCAAACCGAAGAGGCTGCTGAGAATCCTGGAAGAGCTTATAGGCGCCTCGGCGTCGAGTTGCGGACACTAGTCCGTTATACCAAGTACCAAGTTACGCACACATTCAACATTACTACTAGGGAAACCGGGTACCATGGACGCACACATAGACAACCACAAATTACACCCAAACTCATGAGAAAATGCAAATACAAATATTTCTCATGGCCCGGGAATCGATTAGGACCTCAGCGTGGCAATCCGGCATGGCAACCGTGATGTATCTGTTACGTAGTAACTTTTAAGTAATCTGTGCTCAGACTCGCCAATGCCATGTAAAAATGACTAGTTATGATAGTTTCGTAAAAACTAATAGAAAAAAATATGGCGGACTACGCCATTAGCAAGACCGGTACCTCCAACAAACTCCTCTGCAGTGCTTCTACCAGCGGTTAGTTTGATTTTTTTTCCATCCTCATAAGGCTTGAAGGCCGGAATTTAAATTTGTTCTATCAGCGTATTGGGACGGTACCTTTTTTCTTCCATCTTCTTAACTTTTTTGAATGTGACAATTACATCAGAATACTGTCAAGGATTACAAAATTTTACGTCAAGCAAGCAAATTTACAATATTATTTTTTATTTATCTAAATTAAGATATGTGAATCAAAATTTCCGTATTATGATTTAACATCTAGTTATTTTATTAATTTGTCTAATTTAAATTGTTAAGTACAGTAAAAGTGGAATATTGTTAATGGGAAAATTGACGATAAGAAAGTTTGCTTATTCCAATGAGACATGGGATAACAGTTGATTAAAAGAGAAACTTGATGCAAATTACCGTAATAAATAAGGTATAGATGTAATCAATTTATTTTAGATACTACGAGAAAAAATGTTCAAATCATCCCAGGTCAAAAGCGCTGAAATACTGTTAGTTTGAATTTAATTGAATTAAAACTAGGTACGATACTGTAGCTGCGGAAATTCCCGAAACAAAACGAAAGTTTTTTGGCTGATATTAATTTTTTTTAATTTTATTTTTTATATATGGCACACTAACAGAGATCAGACACAAACAATTGAAAAAAAAAAAACTGAACACTTAATAAAATAAGCGTATCTGTGCTCAATTATGCAACATTCAAAAGTATAATTATATCGACCCGACGAATAGAAACAAAACAAAAAGAATACGCTATTCACCTTACAACAATGGTAGAAGTGACCTCTTAAATGCAGAGACACCTCAGTTAAGAATATCACAATTAATTCATATTTCGTTGGAATACTCACACAACCTATACAGAGGATTATTTTGTGGTACATTATTTTTTTGTAAGGGCTATAATCAGTAATCGTTGATTACACGGTTATTCTCATTTTATCCTCTACAAATGATTCACTACTAATTTAAAATCCCAACTGATCTTGTATACAATGATTGTATTAATAATTATAACAAACTAGTGGAGTAATTTCACAAAAAATAATTGAATATCAATTCAATAAAAATTTAATTAACACAGTGAATAGCGACATCTCTCGCCAGGAGTGGTAGCTGTAAAGGTATTAACTGGGTGATAAATCTGTAATAGATTTCTCATAGATGGCGCTACGACTAAAAAGTCGTTGAAAGACTAAGTACAAAGACACGACGCAAGCACATAGAGAAATTCGTGAGGTCCGTTGGTTCGTTCCGTGGCTTAGTTGGTATAGCGTCTGGCACGGTATGCAAGAAGACGTCGGTTCGAATCCGACCGGATCGAAGGAATTTTTTCTGAGTGTTCAATCTTTGTATTAATAATTATGACAAACTAGTGGAGTAATTTCACAAAAAATAATTGAATATCAATTCAATAAAAATTTAATTAAGAAGTTATAAAATTAAGTATTCATTTATCGAACAATAAAATTCTAATTAAATGTTATACTTAACACAGACAATGATTTTTTTTTGTAAAAGGTAATTAATATTGACATATTATTGCACATCACTAGTAACAAAAAATCAATCTTATGTAATATTTAAAATTTTCTAAACAGTGACTAACTGATATTCCCAGACAAAACTTGGTCAGTAACGTATTTGTGACATTTATCGATTGCTATTTCTTTTGTTAATCGTCGCTTTGCTATTGGGTTTGTTCGCTGTACTTTATATTCATTAATATGCATAATTTGCGTCATCACTCAGAGCTATTCAAAGATTTTATCGTTGACTGTACCACAGTACCTACCAAAAATAGGCTTGTAAGAACCAGGGTATCAGGTGGGAACAAAATGTAATTATTTATTCTTGATGCAGGGGATAGGGGATCCGATGGAAACTGAAAAGAATATGAAAATTCCAGGAGATCCGTTTAGATGTGGCTAAATGTAAATTTAGCCTGAATTAGGGTTGGGGGCAGGTCAATACGGTCTCTTTATTAAAATTTTTTTTTTTTAGTAAAGTTCAACAAGCTGAATCAACCATGCCAAAGCAGGGAGGTAAATACATGGGGCCCATTGTGGCAGCTCCCACCAGAGTAATTGACGTACCATTGCCTTATCGACTACCTGATCACATCAAATGTAACACTTTTCTGCCAACTGCGAATCATAATCGGTGGATGAGAATACTTGAAGATGCTCAGAAAATAGTAACGGAGGATGTTAACGTGCAGGTAAGCATTAAACTCGATCAACACGAGTTACTCCAACCGTTGTGGGACTCGTTAGTCAACTCAAGCAATTTGTTTATGAACTCGTGCTAACTCGGTTCGGTGCCCGCCCCGTCGAGCCGAATATTCCATTCATATAGCGCATCGAGTATATGTATAACTAGAATTAGAGACGAAATAAGGGCCATCCATCCTTCATCCCATCATCCCCAGTAATCTGTGATATTACTAAATATCATAGATTACTTAATACTTATTACGTAACAGATACATCACAAAATCGAAAATACCTACGCTATAAAAGAGATGAAAACAACGTTGCTCGCCGTGCGCAGTCGCGCGGAATCGAATGCTTGGGTTTGTCCAAGGATTGTAATGTAAATGAAAGACTTTTCTGAGCGCTTGTACTGTCGTCGATACATTCAGCGGTAGGCACTTATCGCGTAACTTCGAACGAGTGACGGAGTTCGAGATTATTAGTAGGTACTTATTTTCAAAAAACCCTTTCTAAGCGCAATACTGAAGCAGTTTCATGGGATATTATTTTTCAGAAAAGAGCTGCCAAAGGCGTTCGTATTCCGTCTAGAAAACTACCGCTGGATATGTTAGGTCGCACTTATGCACAATATTGCAATCTTATAAACAAAATCTACGAAAGTTACGTAAACGCTATGCAGTTGCAAAGAAATGAGTATATGCTGGAGATTGTTGCTATTATTTTGAAACGGTAAGTTATTTGATGAAGACAAACAAATATAGGTAATCAACAGGACCATGATGGATGAGGACTATTGTAGATTTAGTAGCAGTACAGCTCCTTGTGAAAGAGGTCGTCCAGTGAAGTACTGCCACCTTATCTATTTCTGCTGCCAAGCAGTAATAAAATAATAATAAATAAATAACGCACACACTCAACATAGTGCGAGCATTACGGCGTTCCGGTTTTGAAGGGTAAGAGTGTTGGTAAAATTACAGGCACATGGGACTTGTCAAATTATATGTCTCAGGGTGACGGGCGAAGTGGCAGTGCCCCTTCAGATCTTTACGATTTAAAGTTCTAAGTAGTTCTGCAACTGGTAGGCGTGTTGCTTACCACCAGGTGCTCGATTGTTCATCCCGTCACTAAATATCACAACAAAATAATTTGAAATAATAGCTGGCTTTACACAAACACTCTATCGCGCGTGATACAGCAATCGTGCGCGATTGAGCGCGCGTGTAACGATGTTTGAAGGAAAAGGGGCAGACCGCCAGTTTCACGCGGTCTATCTTGAGATATTAACCTTTACACGGATGCTCTTACCGTTGTAACAAAAATGAACACGAGCAATCATGCGCGAAAAAACATTAGGATTGCGCGTGCAGAATTTCCAGCGCGCAATTCCGTACGCTCCTGATCAATAGTGAATGAGAAAGGTGCTTTTAATTCTAATTTCCCTTCAGAATGTATGAGCTACGCAACGAGATAGTGCACTATGTTGTGAACGACTACATCTTCGTGGACGACGCTCTCATACAAATGCATATGACGCCGTACGACATCGAGGTAAATTTTAAGAACCAGTTCTGCCCTCCTTCTCATAACTAACGTAATCGAAATTTTTAGCAAAATTGAGTTACTAACATACACTGCTTTTATAAGACACGTGGTCACTTATTTTGGGCTTCATAAAAAGCTCAAATTCACTCAACGAGCTACGAAGCGGCAATGCTCGGCGTTTCTCTACGTGATCGAATCAGAATACAGATTTCAAAGGATTACCAAGTTGAAGTGGCAGTGGGCTGGGCACATAGCTCGTAGAACTGACAGCTGTTGGGGCAGAAGAAGTTTTCGAATGGAGACCACGGACCGGAAGGCGTAAAGTGGGACGGCACCTTACGAGATGGACGTACGTCCTGGTGAGGGCGGCGGGTAACCGATGGGTGCATGTCGCGTTCGACCGGCTAGTCTGGCAATCTTTGGGGAGACCTATGTTCAGCAGTGGACGTTTTCCGGCTGATATAAAAATACGTGAAATTCAAGATAACACCATTGTAACTGCCTCCGTAGCCGAATCTTTACCATGCTGAACTGCTACTCAGAGGTCCCGTGCCGGGAGAATATACGGCCTACAGTTTATTTCTTTCGTGAGTTTGGGCGTAATTTGTGGTTGTTTATGTGTATGTTCGTGACATCCGCGATAGAGGGTTTCCCTAGTGAGAGGAAGAAGAGGCTATAAGTGTATTTATTTAACTAAAACATAGTAAGACTTCTTTGATAGTCGTACATTTGTCTTTTAGATTGTGGTCCCGTATCATTTACCCTTAGAAGCTCGACCAGCCTCCAAAGAACATTTACTTCAAAAGATGTGGCTAAGCGCTACACGACGAAAAGCAAAAGCTGGGAAGCCAAAGAAGCAAAAGGTAAGTGTTGGATCCCGGCTGAATCCGTCTGGAAACGGACCGGACTTAACTTCAATAAAACTCGTAATCTTGCGTTTCATTGAAGCTTCTTATTCTTAACTGGAATGTATACATTTCTGTTCTTGAACGAACACCTTGTCCTAACAATTGTGATCTATATCCGTAATCTAACAAGTTACAAATATGAATGAACGAATCAACACATTACCTATTCCAAAATTCACTTATGTATGTAGCGATATGGTGTCTCCCACACAGTACTGGTCCTATCAATGCGCCGCGGACGCCACCCGACCAATCACAGCTTTTACGTAATTCTACTCATATTTGCACTAACCAGCTAGGCGCGTACGGCCATTCGTAACAGTAACTTTTGACCACCTTTATACTTTTATTTATATATTTATTTATTATTTAGTAGCAGTAGAACTGCTTGTGAAGATTTCGTCCACGGAAGTACTGCCACCTTACTTATTTCTGCCGCCAAGCAGTAATGTGACTTTTACTGCGTTTTGGTTTTGTCAACTTCTGCTTCAGGGTGACAGGCGCAGTAGTAATGCCCTTCAGATCTTTGATTTAAAGCTCTGAGTCATACTGCAACTGTTATGTGCGGGCGTGTCACTTACCACCAGGCGCACGACTTGTGTTCGTCCTGTCCCTTATTATCATAAAAAAAATTGAATTTAGAAAAATTGTAAACACGGAAGTAGTGATCGTAAAAGCTATTGTTCAGTAAAAATTTAAACTATCACTCCTTCGCACCGCGCAGCTACATCAGGAACCTGTATTGCCTATGGAACATAATTCACTGTCACGTCATCACTAAACTGTCACCCAGTGCCCGTACCAAATAACTAGGCAATGTACACTGCTATGCACGAAAACAAGATTTCCATATCTTGAAATGCTGTGATAGCCTCCAAACCTCGTTCAGTTTATTTTAACAAAAAGATTTTTTTTCTTCTACTTATTCCGGATAAAAATATTCGCCCAAACCGGATTCGAATTGACGTCTCTTAGCAAACCGTGCCATACGCTATGCCAATTAAGCCACGGAAGGAACCCGCGGACCTCACGAATTTTTCTATGTGCTTGTTGGCGGATCTTTGTATTTGATTTTCAACGACTTTTAGCCGTAGTGCCATCTATGAGAAAGCTATGAAAGTATTTCGTCACCCTGTACCTTTACAGCTACCGGCCCTGGCTAGAGATGGCCCTATAATAAAATTTTTATTGATCAAAATAAAACATAATGTAGCATCATTTACAAGAATCATACACTTGTTTAACACAAGAGAGTCCACTTTGAAAATCGTTGTATTATACAAAACGTATACTTGAAACTAGTATTTAAAACTTTTTTTCAGAAAGCACCGAGTAAGCCAGTGATTCTCGACGATAATGACGATGGACCATTAGATGGCGTCCAACCTGATACCAAAACTGCAGACGAGCAGGAAGGACAAGTTAAGGACGAAGTAGAAGAAGAAGAGTCGGAATCTGAAGACGGTACGAAAATAATATTTAAAAATGCTATCAAACTACGATGGACCATTTGTTGGCCCGAGACCAAATGGACGAATTTCGGTTGGGCTAAATGGAAACCGATTCTTTAAGAGGGAGTAGAGGAAAACTTCCTAATCTTCGATTTGATTTTAGAGGGGTATATCCACTTTAAAGTTAAAAATAAAATATTGTATGAGTTACTACACGATATATTCAAGCATAGACATTAATCAGAAACATAAAACAATAAAGTTTCCTCTATAGATAAAAATCACGAAATGACCTCTAATTTTCACATTTTTTCCATTCATCCTCGAAATGCTACAGGTTATTAGGACAAAAATTACATAATTAATTATATTTATGCAAGATCGAGATCGACACTGTCACTACGGATTTTTTTTTAATCCCTTTAGTTTTAGAGTTATTCCGCTAAAACGAATTTGGTACTTTAATGCGCAAAATTCAACACCTCCTGTCGCATGTCGCGCGAACTCCAGGCATATATTTGTTTCACAAATTTGGGCGGAGCCAACGTCAAAACTTTTTTGGCATGAGAGTTCTTAAGTTATCACGAAGTCTATTTTTCTTACACGAATACTAATCATAAACTGTCGAAATTGTTTAACCGTCGTGCAGATTTATTATTTATTTCAGTATCTCAAGTGTCGATTAAAAAGCCGTGGTAGCCTAAGCGCCCACACGGGGCGAAAGTTACCACGCCTTCATGTATATTAATGGCGAGTCTGAATTCTGTTTACTAGGCAACAACATTTAAATTCCTCTGAATAATACAACTGCGCGGGCCGCCGCATACACCAAATTCAAGCCAGGCTTGTCCGTGTGCCCTAACTACGCGCTGTTTAAGAGTTTATAGTGCCCCAATGTCATAGCCTGACAAGTATTACTCCCCGCATGCATGCTATCACTTCATTACATTATCACTTTATTATATTTTTATTTTAAGTAATTGTTTTAACATATTTGAAAGGTTTGAAAAGTAAAATATCGTAGAATTGATCTGCAAAATCATTTCAGAAATACAGTTTGCTTTTTATATTATTTTGTGGTTTGAAAGTAATGTGACTGTGTTTGACAATTCCGTGCTTAGAGCACAGTATTATCAGTTTTGGGCACGGAATTGTAAACTATGAAAATTTTATTTTGCAAACATGTTGAACTTAGAGGAAAATTTCGAGCAGCAACATCAACAGTGAGAAGGATAAGTTTGTGGAAAACGCGTACATACGAAAATGTCGAAATAATAAAGATAACCAAAAATTTCAAGATGGCTACCAAATATCGAAAGAATGTATCGACTCTCATTCATAGAGCTACTCTTCGAGCAAATCTTCCAGTTTTTTAAGAAAATAAGTAAAAGGAAGGTTTGCCGTTTGTGTTATTCATATATCTATTTGTTTAAATTTATTTATTGTTAACCTTTTAGGTTTTCTTGTAATTACAGATAAACGGCTCAAGTACAGCAATTTGTATGTAAACCAAGCGTGCCACATTTTTTGAACCCACTATGACTTTGCACTACTATGTACTATTTAGTGATGGAAACCTCCTTCCGCTCGCTCTAAATCGATTCATTCGATCGATTCAATCGATTCTCGATGGATAAAATTTTTGTTCAAGTTTTTGTTGATTATAAGTAGTCGTAATATTAACATAGTAGAAAAATACTAGAATAAGATAGTTAAGTCCTTCACTTTACTTGTTTTTAAATAAAATTGATTCCTTAAAAAAATTAAGACTTTAATTTTTAATCGACTTTAAGTATTAAAATCTCATTTATTCATTATTCATTAAGCTCATTTTATTGGAAGGATAATAATCCTTCCAATAAAATGAGCTTATTATACAACATCTTCTTGTACTTTTGTTCTTATCGATTAACTTAAACGATGAAAAAGCGCGTCAATGTATGAACTTAGACTGCCTTAATTATTTTATTAGATGGCTTTCTGTTGGTAGTTGATCAAATTGACGAATGGCAAGACAAATGAAAATGTTACTGCTGACAAAATATGGTAAAATCTTATTAATCAAAAGAGGTTTACTTAATGAAGGCCTCATGTGATATTTTTGTGTTTTGTTTATTTCTCGGATTTCTAACTCTGCTACTCTGCGTACTTGGATAGCATCTTAGGTGGGATAAACTAGACCAAATCTGATAATACTTTGCTCTGAGCACGGAACTGTCAAACACAGTCACTTTGCTTTCAAACCACAAAATAATATAAAAAGCAAACTATTTATATTTAAACTATTTATTTATATTTCTGAAATGATTTTGCAGATCAATTCTACGATATTTTACCTTTCAAACCTTTCAAATATGTTAAAACAATTACTTAAAATAAAAATGTAATGTGGCTCACCTTTTACCGAAAACACCCGCAAATTTATATTGAATAAGTTTGAAAACTTACAGCACGCTTCGTGTTCGAATGATCGCTCGATACGTGTAGCTAAATAAATTACCTACTTAAAACTTTAAATTTTGTTTTTATAAACCAAGCCTAAACTGTATTATAGGCCTTATTGCTTAAGAGCTCAGTAATACCCAACTCTAGCCTACTATAATACTCATTATAGTTCTATGTACAGAACAATAATGAAAATTTTCAGCTGAGTGGCGTGTACCTAAGAAAATAGAATTTTAATACAGAAGTAATAAGAACGCCTTTATGATATGGTTTATGAAATTATAATTGACAGACTAAAGTAGAAAAAATGTATTTATTAATAAGATAAATCACTTAACAATATTGGATAACTCGACATTATTAATCTTGTCACTGCAGACGATGCATATACATACAGCGATCATACCGTGATACCGCAGGAGTTTACTTTCGCTTTGCTTATACAGAGACATGAGCGGTACAGGTAAACAATTTGATTTGTTGTTGTCATCTTCATTAACATATCGTAGTCTATAGTCTACTTTAGCCAAATACGCTTAAATATTAGCAAACAGAAACATAGGATGATATTTACTTAATGTTTTCACCTCAGACTGTTTCATAATTTTCACAATATCCACATTTTCCCCCGAAATTCGATTAAAATAATAACAATAATAACTTTGAAATTGCATGAACCAATAACTCAAAAAGCCTGCATATCTCCATATTATATATCATAACTATGAGAAAGGTCAAAATCTTTTGCAAAATTCATCTTATATCTAAATTGCATTCATCGACAGCCTGGAAGTAGTTTATATTATGTAAATGGCCGTTGATATAAATTAATTCCTCTGATAATAAGGTATAACAATAAATGACATATTTTTGGTCGATATAACACTCAACGGATATAATTAATTTAAGGTATACAGACATTTCACATGTTTTTGCGTGAAATAAAGGTCATTGGGTATAACAGACGGTCGATATAACAACTTTCAATCTAATATACCGATGGCATAATGTACATAGGTACATTTTATATAAACGTTTCAGATATAACATTCACTGAGTATAATGTATTATAAATACAATCCCAGTGTTTTTTAGGTGCAATGACGAGCGCAGCGAGGAGCATTAAGCTCGAAAACACATAAAAATAATCTTACAGAACTGATACTTTCGTAATTAGGTATCTTTATAATCTAACCGTGTACTTCTCAGTACTGAAATGGTCTCTGGTCTAGATGTTTATGGTACCGTCGTTGTTTCTGATTTCCATAACACAAATGCTTTAGTTACTTACTTTGGGATCAGAGCAACTTATGTGATGTTATCTGTTGTCTAGTTCATTCCTTCATCTTCCCATTAACGCTGTTCACATGCAGAGAAAAGTAATACGTAGCCCGCATCTATGAATACATATAATATATCTTCAAAAGTAGAATAAACAAGCATCTCTAGTGTTACACTACCATCGAGCTCATCTTAACAATCTAGATTTTTATCAGTAAAGACTGCGGTGAAATTTGTACTTATTCTGTCTTTGGATTCAATGGAAGGCCACACTCTGATGTAGTTACAATTTCCAGGCAGTTCTATTTAGTCTACTACCTGGAGAAAGTCGCGAATTACAGACAATTCTTCAAACCTGCATTTACACCTCCCTCCGAGGAGTTGAAAGAAATGGCTGCTGCTTTAATACAAAAAATGTACAGGTAAGCAAGTACATTAAGTCATAGATCCTATATCGACATGATAGACCATAGTTTCCCAAAGTGATCCTTACCACTGTAAGTGCTGAAGAGTCCTAGCCATTTGTACGCTCAGGCGCGAGCGTGCGTCAACACGCCACGTTCTCCTTTTTTTTTTATTGTTTACATTAGGAGCCGCAATAAGGCGCTTGTAATATAAACACTTGAAACTCGAGAACCAATTGAGCAACGGCAAAAAAATATCGAGCGGCAAGAGCACTTACGTAGTTTCTGTTTAGACTACAGTTATGATTGTAATACGACTTTATTTGCTAACTGCCGAGTACTCTGAATACTCCTGAGAAATTTTCATAGTGTTTTACGATTTAAATCTTAACCACCTTACATATTACAAGAAAATATATACTCCCTAAAACAAATAATGTGTATGGTACTCGAAAACTAGATTATACAATACCTAAGTTATTAAATAATTTGCCTGGGTATATTCAAGACCTATATGTGGAAGGAAAATGTAAAAATAAATTAAGGAAGTACTTACTGGCTAGAGAGAATCGCTGTGGACAGATAAACCCTTAGTGGTTTTTGAGCTACAGCTGCTTGTAATATGTTTAAGTTTTTGTAAAAGTATTAAATAAATAAAAATAAAAAAAATATGACGAGCATATAAACACCTGTCGATTAACACTTAAGAATCATATGAAATATTTTTTTACTATTTTTAAAATAAATTAAAAACAATGACGATCACAATCAGTGTCGGAATTCGCGGAAAATTTGCGAAAATGGCGTGAGAAACTACAGGTCGCGAGAAAGAAAATTTACGAATCTTACCAAAATTCAAAATATAATGACCTACAAAAGGTTTTAATACAACCTATATTGAATAAAGTTATGTATTTGAGTGATATTTTACTCCAATACCTAAGTCTTTTAAGTAGGGGCCTTGCAAGCAATTCGGGGAGTTGAGATTTATTCACCTTGCCTAAATGGGTGGTGAACCAAAAAAATTGTCAACCTATATCATAGACGATAGTCGATAGACGGCAGATACTATTGGCGTGTAAACGAGATCAAATGTGGCGGATTACCCTTTGTTTACACCGCGGCCGCTGATACGTTGAAACTTGTTTGGTGGACCATATCGCTTGCCGAAGGCGACCGATTCGCCCGATAGTAATTACACCTAGTTGACAAGAGAAGGCGACCTGTAGACCTAGTGTAAATGCGCCATAACGGTAGACGACATTCAGACTGCTTGTGGAGGTCTAATAGCAGTAGAGCTCTTTGCGAAAGAATTCTGTCGCCAAGTATGAGCATTACCCACTGTTGGGGAATTTTCCGAAAAATTTCAAATAGTGGCTTATAATAGCTTTTCAATTTAGTTCCACCCTCACCGTTTCTCCTTCGGTCGACTAGAAGATCCGGAACTTACTTACTTATTACTTCATCCTTATGTTGTTGATATACCACCTATTCGCACTAAGCGCTTTGCTTCCTGCTTTCTGATGGGTACAGCAAAAGAGTAGAATGCTCTGAATAATCTGTGTTTAGGGCTATCCAAGTCTAGAGTGAATAGGCATTTTTTAGGCAAACGTGTCCCATCGGCGGTCATATCGTCGCTTAACATCAGGTGAGATTGTGGCCAAGCGTGTGCCTATTATATTATTAAAAAAAAGTGGAAAATTTTCCGGAAAAAATCCTGAACAATTGGATAAATGTAATGCTCATATTATGTTGTACGCTTAGAAATATTTTTTGAAGTTTTATTTAGGGTGAATAATAAAATAAACTAAAACCCACCTAAACAAAAAGGAGATTTAAAATGATTTCACAACAGCGAAAGAAAAAACCTTTTTAATGGCTCCATCGTTTTCATTCAGTGTCAACGTAATATGTGGAAAATTAAAGTGGTAAATTAATTTGGTAAAATATCGGGGAAAATATTTATTTTTCTGAATTTTTTTTTTCCAAATGGAAATTTTTCCATGACCCAACACTAGCATTACCGCGTTCCAGCTTTGAAGGGTGAGGGTGCTAATGAAACAACAGGTACGGACAACGGCACATCAGACTACACATTTTTGTTTGAAAATCGCCTCCAGTGCAACGAAACAAGATAACGTGTGTAGCTTGATGCGCTGGCGTGTATACATAACACTGTCTTGTCAACTCGTGTTTGCGGGTGTCAAGCGCAGAGATTGGTAGTGCCTCTCAGATCTTTCCGATATAAAACTCTGCGGATCACTACAACTGCTTTGGAAAGAAATACGCCAAATCGTATGATAAACCGCTAATTTAATCTTTAATTGTAGGAAATTCATGTGTATCAAGAGAGAAAATGCAAAGCAACATAAAAGGGATATTCTTCTGGGCATGATTCCAGACGTTGACAGAAGGCCGTTGGTTTATGCCAAAGAAACAGAACTGGTAATATTTGTTACATATCAATTAACTCGGCTACATGATAACAGTTTTCGTGTTTCTTTTGTTTATTCTAATGTCATTTAGACATATCGATAGTTAAGCTTAAGTGAGTAAAAACAATGGCTACGGTAATTAGGCTGAGGACACCCGTTGTCGATGTGAGGATGGCCGCTATCACAGTAAACTTGTGGTAGAGACACTGGTATTCTGTGTTTTGTTCTTTAACCGTTTGCACGGTGTTCGTGGGTGGTATGATTTTAGCTAAATCAACGCCACTACAAAGAGAAAGAGCATGTAAAGGAATATCTCAGGCAAAAGTCGGAGAAGACAAACAAAAGATTACTGTGGCTGAGAAAAGGCGAACTTATTGAAGACATTACAGAAGAAATTGTGGAGTGGTTTAAGGAATGGTAAGTGCTTTTGCGAATCAATTTATTTCTAAAACAGTGTTATTCTCTAAGGTGACGCAGAGTTGAGCGCTGTCAACGTAGCGTCAACGCTAAGAATCGAGTATATAACCAGAAATAGAGACGAAATAGGGGCCATCCATCCCTGGCAACTCATCAGCCAAATGGGCATTATATCACTTTTAAATATCATCTTTCGTTTGCGCTGAAATCATAAATTAGAAAACTGAAATAGTACATCGCCAACAACTGCCTGTGTGTACGTCTCCGCATATTCCAAAAATATTAAGTATTTTTTGTAATAAAGATAATTATCGTTAACTATCGGGGGCTATTCCATTCGGTGGTGTGGGAAAAAGAGCAAAACATCTAATTACAACACAAACAGAATCACCTTTCATCGGTAATTAAATAGTAAATATGAATTTTTCAAGTTTCGTCCATTATACCACCCCTCAAGTTAATGTTGTCGATTTGAAGTGAAACAATTGACGACACCCGTCAATTGTTTCGAATTCGGGTTGGCCAATCGGAGCGTAGTTGTCACAGTAATGATCATCATCAATGATGAGGAATACTTTTCAAACAAATTAAATTACATTTCGTTTCTTTTTCTGATTATATACAAGATAACAAAGTTACTTTAAGGCGAAGTATTTTAACACAAGCCTAGGTTTAAAGAGGTGAGGTTTTTTAATACTTATTTGTCTTAGTTTTGAGGCTGAACAAGAAACTAACTAAGTTAATTTATACAAATTAAATGTTAGCTCAGAACAGATTAAAATATTTTGATTTAAAAAGCTGAAAGTGTCGGTGATCTTGAGCGATCGATGTTTTATGCCACGCCTACCATATAACAAGTATGAAATGTATTAGCTAACTAGGTGCAATGCGGGCGACATAAATCCACCCAGCAACGCGTCTCAGCTATCACAGTCGACCTTCGTATGCGTAAAAGAGAAGAAACTACCAACAGTTTGCGCGCCTCTCAAAAAAAGGTTTATTTCCAAAATTAGGTTAAAAATGGAAAAAAATAAAACAACCACGGTTTTCATTATTAGATAATACCTTATTCTACAAATTATATCAATTTTACTTGGTATACATATTACGAATATAAGTGCGTTGAAACATTTTTTCCACTGCCACAAGTTGAACAGATCTTGCTAAAAACGCTTTAAAGTTAAGCGTAATTGACGTCTATTCATTTAAATACACGCCTTCAAGTATTTTACGCAACTAAAAATTGTTTTCTTCTAATGTTCGCTTCTTGGTGTAACAAGACCACATCATCAAAATGGCAACTTAACTCAACTGAACTAGTGTTAGAAAAATCACTTATACATAATTTGTTTCATGTATGGAGAATTGTTTGTTTTTAGAGGTGTGATAATTCCAGGTATTATGGATATGGATTCTTCCCGCTTTATCCTTACGAACTGGAAGGAGGCACTGTTATAGTTGTCAAAGGCGAATATCCATCAATAGAAGAACAACAGCTCGAGGATGAAAGATACGCAAAGAACACCAAGGGAAAAACTAAGGAACAGGTAATGGAAAGTGATAATAAAATTTAATCGTATAGTGGAACGACACTTCGCAGCTAATGAATAAGGTCCATGATACACCAAACCAGAACGCGTATAACAAATCGCTTTCTGTATACAATTAATTTACCCCAAGGAGAGGTGAGTAAGGAAAATTTTTCTAGACCACGTCGCCTTCGACAGGCGAAGTAGTCTGCTGAAAGCTGCAAACGACTCGATGTAAATGGCGAGAAGACTGCGTCGCCTTCTGCAGGCGAAGTAGTATGCTAAAAGCGGCAAACGGCTCAGTGTAAATGGCCGGTAGACTCCGTCGCCTTCGGCAGGTGAAGTAGTTTGCTAAAAGCGACAAACGCCTCGGTGTAAATGGCGAGTCGATTGCGTCGCTTTCGGCAGACGAAATGTAAATGCGCCATTATGTGCGTTTCTTGCGAAAATTTGTGCCTTATTAATCCCTTAGTGGATGTACTAATCGCGCTTTTCTAATGGATTTTTATATACATATATTAGGTATACGGTAGCTTTTTCTTCTTATCGTACCGATGGCATACACTGGCATACACTATCGTGGTGAACGTGTTTGCCATTCGTTGTGAGGTAGTTACCCAGGCTGCGCAATTTCGGAGCTGTAGTAGTCTATTATACGCTGGTTGGAATGCATATATCTAATAATTTAAATTCGTCGCTTCGAGGGGACATGCTGTGTGTGATATTTCAGTTGTTTATGCCAATAGAAAAACGTACGTAAACGTACTTAACTCATATCTCTTTGGGGAGTGTTTTGTATACCGCGTCGATAACCAGAAATAGAGACGAAATTAAGGGCCATCCATCCCTGGCAACTCATCAGGCCAATGGGCCTTATATCACTTTTAAATATCAACTCTCTTTTGCGCTGAGATCACAAATTAGAAAGCTGAAGTAGTACAGCGCCAACAACTGACTACTATTAAAGAGGCAAAGTTGTGAGTCCATTTGCGTTCAAATTCAAATTCATATTCAAAATAATCTTTATTTCATAGGTAAGCATTATTAGACTTGAAATCGTCACAATGGTTAAACTCTACCGCTCATTCGTCAGGCAGATTCCCCTGAGAAGAATGAGCAACAAACTCTAGGGATTGCTCTTTGTAAATAACATTTGTACACATTCACCATTTACAATATTTTTTATTGTTTTGAAACATCAGAGGTCGAGACTACCTCCATGAGCTAAACGGGTTACTACCACAGATTTTTGTCATCCAAATACGCAGAGGTGTACAATAAACCTTTAGTATAAACTTTTTGTTTCACAATATAAATTAAACCTTGTACATGGCAAATTTTGGAAATAAATCGGAATCTTATTATAGAAGCGTATATATACTTTGCCTCTTAATGAATTTGAGACTTTACGAAGACGAGTGTCAAGAACAGCTACTTTATTTTTATTCCTCGTATTAATGTTATGTCTGTCACTATTTTTCATAAAAATATAATATTTTTCTTAACATAAATAACATTTTCATAAATGTACTGTGACGTTAGTGTAAGAATGTTATTCTCTTTAAACTTATCTCTCATAGGCACTCTGGGGACCAGATCGTAAATTGCCCTAACCGCACGTTTCTGCAGGACAAAGATTCTATTAATATCGGTGGCATTGCCTCAACATTAATAAATATCTTGCAAACTTATTCAGTTAAAACAAGATAGAGAGAAGGCTAGAGAAGAGGAAAAAATGAAAGCAGAACAGATGAAAGAAATGCTTAAGAAGGAAAAGGCAAACCTCGTGAAAGCGAGATGTAATCCGTCCACTGACCCGGGGTACGACATGAAAATTTCGGAGTACCAGGATGAACTTTGCAATGTGAGTATATTTTTTAAGGCGAGGTATTTGATTTTAGGGGATGAGGTATGGAGCAATCTGCGCTCTTGAAATTAATATGGATAATATAAGGCTGGTGACCTGACGTCGACAAACGTCCGATAGCGACTAGCAGGGCAGTGGGCGCCGCGGCGTGTCGTTAAACCGTTGGCCAATTTTCAAGTTTTGGAATAAATGTGAATTTAATACCTATAAGGCTTTAGTTGGAAACCAAAATTTAGTACGTTCTCTATAGTATTTATTGAGATTAATTTCCATAATATAAAAATTATTTCCAAAGTTAGTTATTATTAAATAATTCGTACTAGACTTTTATTTTTGCTTGTTTTCGGGAGCTTATATGATCGAGTAAAGTACATCCTATCGTGTAACGAATTAGTACATTGTTTAGACAATATTCTTAGATGTATCGTATAGGTTTTGTAAGACCGCTTTTAATAGTAAATATTTCAGCCATATTCGATCTAGCAAAACAGTTATTCCCGCTTCACCTCCGATGTCGCCTTAACTTTTTCTAAGCTTCCGGTTGCATTACATAAGAAAAAAAATAAAACATTAGGTTTTTGTATAGTAAACTCGATTCTTGCAAACGAGACATCCTCAGGGACTGTTGACTGCTCGACACTCGGCCGAAGAGTCGTGGAGAGGCGAAACAAGTGTCGGGTGTATTTCTAGTGGTGGTTTGTGACTGTAGTCGCGCTTGTGTTATTTATTTTATTAATTTTATGCGGAGAGAGGGTGGGATAATTAACTGCATGAAAAAATATTCAACACAAGCGCTAGCTGCACGATTTAACCTTCAATGGGTTCGCGGAGTAACAAATTAATTTACTGCCATTTTTATTAACAAAGTAACGCCTGAATCTATTGATTCTTGCAAATGTTTTGATGTTACAATTGTGGGTAATCAGTTTGAAAGATAAGACAATTAATAACGAAATGTATATGATTGCTGATGATTCATGGAACAGGCTCTTCGCCGGTACCGCCAAGCATGGACCTTGATTGATACTTTGCCGCCTGAGAGATGGGGCGATGCGATATATGGGTTCATGGCCCCCATACTCTCTGAGGAACTGATGGAGAAGATACAGCTCGAGGCGAGAGTTTACGTTGATGAAATGATGAGGTTTGTATGATTATTAATATAGTAGAATTGTCTACGATCAATCTGCGATAAAACTAAAGAAACTTTTGAAAAATTTTAATTGGTGATTATGCCTTTCATAAATCGTGGCGTGCGTGCGTGTGTGTGTCGTCTATATTTGATACTAATTTTTCATACAATATCCGGAAGCGCAGTTTCAGCGCCAGTGCCACTGTCGTAACACGCAAGCGCCGATTTAGCAGTAACAATTCATGAAACCAAAATATACCCTACGAAGTTCATCCTTGGTAGCGAAAAAATAAACAAACAGTCGAATTAAGAACCTCATCCTTTTTTTAAGTCGGTTAAAAACAGTTGAGTCTATCCTATTACGTATTTTTTATCGACTAACAGGCACATGGGACTTATCAACTTATATCTCAGGGTGCCAGGCGCAGCGGCAGTGCCCCTCAGATCTTTGCGCTTTAAAGCTTTGAGTGGCACTGCAACTGTTATGGACAGGCGTGTAGCTTAACATCAACAACTTGTTCGTCCCGTCACTTGATATTATAAAAAAATATCTACTCTTATTATTAGTTATTTTTTTGAAACAGACATTTTTCAGTTCAGTGGCGAATACAATAGACAATAGAATTTTAGTTCAGAACCAAAAAAAGCACCTTTGTGATATCGTTTTTGAAATTATAATTTACAGAGATTAACGCACAGGAGTAGAAAAAAACAATTTTGATTCGCTTGAAAAAAAATTTAGAGGTATTAAAAATTATTTGCTAAAATAATAGGTTAGCATAGTATAGACATGTCATGCGAAGGGAAGAATGTCACGGGACGATAAGAGTGTTAGATATGAATGTCGAGGGGAGATATAAGGGTAGAGGAAGTCCAAAGAAAAGATGGGTGGATTGTGTGAAAGATGACATGGATAAGAAAGGTGCGAGTACAGAAATGACCCCTGATAGGGTGGAAAAAAAAATACATCTTGTGCCGACCCCACCTAGAGTGTGATAAGGACAGGAAGAAGAAGAAGTTTGTTATCATAAGGACGAACGCACACCGCATTTTAATTTTCTCATCAATTTACTCAGGTTAGAATTAAAGACGTTCACTAAAGCCCAAAAAGCGATGTACAGCCGATTGGGATGGCGATGGCCGAAAAGAAGACCGAGGAAGAGGCCCAAACCACCTCCACTCCCACCCGATCCTTTCATTGTTGATAACACGTTGTTGAAAAGTATTGAGGTACCTGCTCTCATCCATACATCTATTACCTACGAGGGTACGTAAAACTCGCTCAGCGAGCTATGGGGTGACCTATGCTCGGAATTTCTCTGAAGGACAAGATACGAAATGAGACCGACAACCAAAGTCATCGATATAGCTGGTAGAATAAGCGAGCTACTGGCGACTGGCTGGCCATATATGTCGAACAACCGATAACCGAATGGGGAAGCGAGTTCTTGAGTGGAGACTACGGCTCGACAAACGTAGTGTAGAACGTCCTCATCAGCAGCGGCAGCAGATGTTTTGGTATTCTGCTCTTCAATAATGAGCTTTACACATACACTCTATAAGGCGTGATACAGTAATCGTGTGCGATTAGCGCTCTTTACACAGTCACTCTATAACGCGTGATCAGTAGCGTACAGGATTTCGTGCGGGAAAGTCTATACGCACAATCGTGCGCGATCACCTGTTTGATTTTTTTTTAAGCTAACGTTCTTACGCGCGCGATTGCTCGTGTTCGTTTTTGTTACAACGGCAAGAGCGTCTGTGTAAAGGCTAATATAGCGCAGGATAGACTGATGATGCAAACGCGCGATCTTTTCCTTTTCCTTCCAACGTCTTTACACGAGCGCCCAATTGCGCACGATTGCAGTATCACGCGCGATAGTGTCTGTGTAAAGTGCGCTACTACTTTTTCTCAATTCTAGTTTCTGTTTTAGTTTCTTTACTCATTAGGTGCTTTTTTTAAACTGGAAGTTCTTTGTAGTAAAATACCGACAGCCGACTCTTTACCGATGATTAGACTAGATAAAAATGAAAATCGACTAACATGTCGTGGCTCAAATTTTAACAATAAAAAACGACATTCAAATCAAAATACAGCAAGGTTCAACACAGTGTTTTGTAATTTTATAATAACTAGAATCTATCGGCCGTTAACGAGGGAAAATAAATTTATTCGTTTTTTAAGAGAAATAATTTAATTTCCAAAGTAAAATTAAAACGCCTAGATAGATTTCTTTAACATCTAACGTACATTGTAAGTTAAATGTATCTGTTTATGTTATTACTCTCAAAAATTACAATAAACAGAAAAATCCTTTACGCAGTTTTTTCTCATAAATGATATTTTTGATATTTCATTATTTTCCTTTGTTTTTGGAAGATCTTGTCAGCTTCTATATATTGATATCGTTTTGAAACCCACATTTTCCTGTTCTCGGCAATAATGCTTACTAATTGTTTCCAGCCAATCTTCGATTTAAACATAATGTCGCGTCCGACAACGAAAATTTGCGATATCGTCGGTGACTACAGTTTCATAGCTTACTCCGCAAATGTGCAGGATCCCGATGCTAAGTACGTAGTCTTTAGTTTAGTGTATCAGCTCATATGATGCATGATCAACGCGTTAGTTCTTGTTAAAAACGGAGCACTGAAACACTCACAGAAACAACGACGTTGTAAATTAACACTTCAAATAGGAACTAATACAGGAGAAAAGACGCGCGCATATGAAAACTGCCTATCTCGAACAAACGTTTATGGTGGACTCTCGAATACTAATTAAGGCACTAGGGGGTGAGGGTCGGTATTCACACTTAAGACGAAGTTACCGGAAGTCGTTTTGTTATTACCATATTTGGCCATGCAAAAGATCACATTTGGTAAAACAGGGTCGATGGCAACAAGCGCCATCTATATTCAAAGACTAAGAGCGCGTTCTCGTTAGGTCGTGACGACAGATAGTTGTGCAGTTTAAAGTTTCGTGGCTTGTATATTTAAATGAAGTTGTTCACACATGGAACAACACCATTAACTGTCGTTCACGACTTTTTTGACCTTACAACGACAGACTGTCCTGACAATGGGAAAAGCTAGATCGACAGTCGTTCGACGATAAATAAGACGTCACACTAAAAATGTGACGACAGATAGTCGCAGCTTCAAACGAGTCTGTTGTGGAAACGACAAGGCGGCTGCCGTGAACTGATATATTGTCGTCACTGTCTAGTGGGAACAGCAAGACGCGACAGTCGTCTAACGATAAAAAAAACGTTAAAACGAATTGGTCATATCACTCGGGAAGTGTGATCATCGCGACATTGTGTCGAATGCTTGCTAGTATGCTTTGGGGCACTATTCCTCGTTCATTTTCGTCATCTATCCATGGTAGATACGCCGTAAAAACTTAAATTTTTCCCCATTTTTCTTCAGATACCCTTCACCCGGTTATGGTGACATCCGGCGCCGGTTACTTTTATCCTGCGTCTTCGCTTCAGGTCTGGAGCAACCCCCTCCAAAGAGAAACAAAGCAGTGCTGCTGCTCGGAATACCTAGGAATGGAAAGTCTTTTATGGTGGACGCTATTGCTGGAGAAATGAGTATGTTTTAAAATAGAGTATAACAAAAAGAAGCAACCATACTTTTGGGTGTGAAATTGGCAAGACTGATCATTGAACAACTTTTAGTCGTCTAAACTAATATTATAAATGCGAAAGTAACTCTTGTCCGCTACGTTTTTACGCCTAAACCGCTGAACCAAATTTGATGAATATTGGTATAGAGATAGATCGGACCTAGAAAAATTATGTAATTTACCTTTTGTGAAAAAAAAATCTTAAAGGGGGTGAAATAGGGGATGAAAGTTTGTATGGAGGTCCTACGAAGTACTTATTCTCTGTACTCTACGCTCTAGCTTTACATATCGAGGCCTTACTTTATAAAACTCGTATCGTTTAAAGAGTGATTATTCAGGAGATTGCAAAAATTTCTATTTATTTTAAATTTCTTATCAAGGATGTTAATTTGGATGCATTACTTTAAGAATAGGTAAAAGTCTCTGTGTGAATATGAAGGAAATTTGATGTTAAATCATCCTGCATATATACAACGCATTTTTTGCATTTCAGTTACTTTGTTTTTTAAGATACGAGTTTGAGAAACTAAGGCGACGATATGGTGCATTTTATCCAGCGCCATAAAACCTTCTATCAATATACAGGATTTCAATGTATACAAAATTGATTTTTACTAGGAACCAGAAACTGAATCTGGACCTACTATATTTTTCACCTGCATTGACAGCTCGTATCCATTTCTTTCTTCACCTTTTGTCAAATTAACCAGAACGAATTTTCTACGTGTATCATGCACCATAATCTTTGTACCAACAGATGCAGTAAAATTTGACATTTCTCCCGACGTATTCAGCGCCAAAATAAAAAAGGTGCCCAAGTATCTGAACTTAGTCTTCCAAGCCGCCCGAGTCTTCCAGCCTTCTGTCATATTTTGCAAGAATATCGAACGTGTGTTCTACAAGAAGGTTTGGTATTAATTTAATTTTGTTAAATACAATTTCCCTTTCATTTATAACTATTTATAACATTGAATTTATAACGTGTCTAAAGAACAACAAAAAAATCAAAGTAGTAAGTAATATAGCTGCCGAAACACAGTTCTTCGCTCCGATTTTTTATAAGACATTCTGGATCTGGAAAATCTGGATTTCGTTCACTGGTCGGCGTAAATAGTGACATCACTTAGTACTAAACAATTATTGCACTTTGTTTTGGCAAATGACTGGCTGTATGATTCAAAGCGATTTCCACACAAGAATAATGTCATTATTTTGTTATCTAGTCGTAAACAATGAATTAGTATTGGTTTGTGAAATATAGTTCCACTTTCATAATAGACCTTAATGCTTTCATAAAGGAATTTAAAAAAGAGGTTTTTTTATTTGTACTGTTTTGTTTATTCACCGCTTAATACATTTTTACTAGCCTTAAGGGGTACCACAGGGCAGCTTTCTGTGATTACGATGTTATCGAAAGCTTTGCACGAATCCAAAGTAACAGATTGATATAATATAAAGTATTGTTGGTCTTGGCATTTAGGTACCTCCAGCCGAAAAGAAGGAAAAGGCAAAATCGTTAAAGAAGCCGTTACAAAAGTTGCTCAAGTCTATTCCAGTTGACGAGAAAATTATATTTATCGGTAAATAAATACCTATTTACAATTTATTTATAATCCCCAGTTTGATATCAACCAGGATCAATTAAGGATTTTTAATAAATTATCTTTCGCCTGATCAGCCAGGGAATATTTTAATTTGCTTATGTGGATCAGGAATTGGAGACAAATAGCATTTATAACTTAGTTAGAATAATGCTTGCTTTCTGTTTAGAAGGTTCTAACTTCGGTTCCCACCAGAGCAAACGATGATGGTTTGATTTAGAATTAAATCATGCATGCCGTCACATGCTCTTCGTGATATATCCTGTAGAATACCGATAAGCAGGCAACTTTACGGCAGTGTTGAAGGCTCTGTAGCTTCGTCTCTACTAAATCCGAGTCACCTATATGCCTCTTGACATGCTTTTTTAACTGAATCCAAGGTGGCCAGTTGGTATTTAATTTGAATCATGTGGCATTTTTCTAATTTTCCTTGTTTTAACCATGAAAAATGTAACCTCTGTGTTTAATGATTTATCTGACTCACCGTAACAGATTTGGAGCCAAGATGGTGGCCTATAAACTTGTAAACCGGGTGGTAAACCTGTCTGTAGAGAAACTTTGACAAGAAGTGATTAATTGATAATGAATTTGTTTCATTGAATGGCACTTCTCATTCTAGCGACATGCTCCAATCCATGGGTAGCAAAGGCGCGTGGAATGATAAAAACGTTCGACGAGACCATTTTGGTGCCTTGGCCGGACTATGGCAGCATACAACAGTTTTTTTATTGGGCTTTTCAGAAGTGAGTATACAATAAGTAATGAAACTATTTTTTCGAACTAAAGTCAGTGTTTCTCGTTGGCCAGATTGTTGGTCAGACTTTTTATTTTATTTAGACATTTATTTCAGGCCACATGACCCATCTAATATATAGGTACCTTAAGCTCACCCCCGGACACTCCATACAACAGTCGAAAATTATTTACCTACTACTACTACATACAGCAAGGCGCTATCTGCACACGCGCAAATGTGTGCGTCTAGTGGTAGGGTTACCCATCACTTTCTTGCACTATTACGTTACGTGATCAGAGCGGTAACATAGAGATATGATTATATTAATAGAATCCAGAATCCTAATAATTACACATTTCTATAATGTATTTATGTCGATATAATATCATATTTTTCATTAACTCACTAACTAGAGTAATATTGAAGATTTGTTTATAAAATATATTAAAAGCACTTAAAATTTTGTATTTTGGACATGTACTTTTAAATAAGGTAACCAAGGTATTTGAAATTGAGTGTCCAAGTTCATCATCATTAATTAGGTATATTCGCTACTTACGTACTATTTATCGGCAATGTGAATTGAAAATTCGAAAACCCTTGTCTGCTAGGTCACGAAGTCATGGCGCCTCATTATATTGATATAATAAATCTGTATTTTTTATACATACATATATTACTCTGCAGTAAATAAATGAAGAAAACAATAACTGAATGAGTCTCAAACATAAGTTTAATACTTACTTCGTTTCATCTTTCGGAAATTGATGATAAACAGCCGTCCACAGCACAATTCACGACCATTATAAATAGTAACGTACAATGATGTTTTATATTAACGTACAAGTATCGTAATGAATAAATAAAAACTATATTCAAATAGCCATGTTGTCGTTCAGTCAATGCGATCGGCAACTAGAGATGGTTAATATAATATATAGCTGAAATTATATCGTTAATTTAAAAAAATAATTATAGCAATTATAATTTGAAAGACATAAAGGTGATAAAATTATAACGAACTTTTTTTTTACTTTGGATTGGAATATGTTAAGAAAATTAAACCAAATGCCGACATAATTGCGACAAAATAGCGACATGATTTTACAATATTTCAATGCCATACCATCAGTCTATCCATGCTTTACTTACGCAGCTAACAAACAAAATCCTTCTTTGTCCTGAGTTATCTCCCTTAATAGATGGCACTATATTCTATGTGAAAATTGCGGCTCTTGTCATTGGTTGAAACAATTATAACGTGAAATACTTTCACATACTATTTGTAGCAAACGTTTGGTGCGAAATAGCTGATTGGTTTATTGATGTTAAACTTCACGTTTGAGTGCGCTAAGCGCTAATGCTATATTTAGCACTTAGCATGTGTTATAATTGTAGTTATATTATAAATTATAATTTAGGTTACGTTTTAATACGATTTTGAGCGAATGGTGGAACGTTAGCAAAATTTCATCTGGTGAAGCGATTTAAATTAAGATATAATTAAGTACTTGCAGTTATTTAGTTAGTTTAGCGTTTGTTTAATTAATAAATCGTTGTAATATTTGTATATAAAAGTACGAGTGTGTGCGTTATTATTAATTATTACTAGTGCAATTTACTGTAAATAACCAGTGTTAAGTTTTGTGCAAACTGTAAATAGTAAATTGTTAAAGTATGAAGGGAAGCTCATTGATTTATCATATATAACCTGTAATCACCATATTATGTAATAGTTACAAAACAAATGAAGTCGGTCGTAACTAACCATAAAAAACTGTAAACTATTCTATAGATAGACAATAGATGCTTGCTGTACTTAACAAGTTAGCGCACGTCAACTATTTCACGTTGCTTACCATTCGTTACATTATCACACGAGCTTGAGCTGCAAAAAATTATAATTTTAGCACTTTAAATAGCGCGCTATAAAAATTTTGCATTTAGCATTTAGCGTGCTATGCGAATATAGTAGTTGATCTGTATCGGCAATCTGTCGATCTTCCTTCATAAAGGTCGACAGATGTCCGGTCGGCACTCTCACTACAAACGAATTAAAATTCACGTTGTGGCGGGACTCCAACCGCTCGACCCTCAGGGTGTATCCGGATTTTAGTCTGATGTACCCCACTATCTCTTTAGACTTGGTGGAGTAATGTAGTCGCCTTAGGTACAGCAGCGTTGTCGTATATTTGTTTTTTCAAACTAACCAACGCTTCGCGATCTTTACAGGGGTCCTACTCTAGAAGCAGGAAATCTGTAGTTGCGACCAATTTCCCGCAATGGATGACCAACAGACTTGAGTTTCGTTCGGGGCTAGAACTAAGAATGTATGACAACGCGATTTGACAGTTTCGGGTGGGCCCATCTTTTCGTTGACGGACTTCGAGAGTAGTTCCTGACCATGGCATGGGATCTGTAAAGAGCTTAAAACATTGTTTTTTTCAAAAGTAGCGTCGCGGGCGATGACTTGCTTAAGAATACGGTCTATCTATATTTTTTTAACGAACGCCAATTCTGTTTTCATATTTGATCGTTAGTTTGTGTTTAGAAGTAATGTCAAAATCGTGAATTTACATATTTTTCGAATTAAAATCTCTTACCGTAAATAGCTATATAACTTTAGAGATGCAAAAAAAAAAATTATAGTTTTCATAATGTTCACAAAATTCCTTATCATCCACATTGCAGTTTAACAGTAGTCACAATTATGTTAACACCATCGGTTATCTTATGTTTCAGGATAAGAAGTATGCCCCGGGATTTTTGCACGCAAGCGCTTGCGCAGATCTTCAAAGGACTCGGCATGGGCGCCATAATGGACGTGTTTCACAGTGTTCTTAATTCGGAGAGAATTTGCAAGTATGTTTATTTCAACGCATTGCATTACCATCCACTGCTGCTGTGAACACGATCTATTTTACGATAGACCACAACGCTGGCTCTCTGCGGATGGGAGACTTCACATAATTATGTAGCGTTATTTGCAAGACTCATACACTTTTTTAATACAAGAGAGTCCACTTTAAAAATTGTGCAGAACGTATACCTGAGACTATTTCTTAATAATTTTTCAGAAAGTACAGAGTAAGCCAGTGATTGTCAATGATATTGCCGATGAACCATTTGACGCCTTTCATTATTAATCTTTCTATTAATAACTGTAACAAATTAGTGGAGTAATTGCACAAAAAATAATTGAATATCAATTTTAAATAAAACAATTTAAATAATTATGTTCATTAAAATTTTTATTGAATCGATATTCAATTATTTTTTGTGAAATTACTCCGCTAGTTTGTTATAATTATTAATACAAAGTTCGAACACTCAGAAAAAATTCCTTCGATCGGGCCGGATTCGAATCGACGTCTTCTAGCTTACCGTGTCAGACGCTATACCAACTAAGTCACGGAACGAACCAGCGCACCTCACTTTTACTTATATAAATAAATAAATACTGTTGTTTACTGTACTTTTAAATTGTAGGAAGATGAATCGTTACCGAACTGATTTCAGATTGAACGTAACACGATTAGATCAGTCCGAGTTTGTGGAATACATGATTGAAAATGAAATTGAGCAGTTGTCGATCTTCGTAAGTAGACAAACTTTTGTTTGAAACTATATTTTTCTAATTATTCAAATATTTCCCATTTTCGAGAATTTTTCCGGAAAAATTTCCACTATTTGAAAGTTTTCAAAAGGAAAACGTCATGATTAAATCTACACGTCGAAACTCTCTATAGCCTGAGAGAAGACCCGTGTCCAGCAGTGGGACGTATAAATGGATCGATGACGATAAGTTCTACCTTATACCTTTATCTTGCATATATAAGCACTGCTGGGCCACAGAGGTGGTCAAAATCTGAGTTATAGATTATGAACCTTTGTTTTATCGAGACGATACGAGGTTCAAGAATCTTACTAAGAATCTTAGGGTCGTATTCTAGAACTCTACTCAATACTCAAGTCAGGATTGCACTGGAAACACAAGCACTGGAAATACGACCCTAATGGCAGGGACTTGAGTATGATTTCGAATGCTTTAAACCATACTCAGATCCTGACTTGAGCATTGAGTAGAGTTCTAGAATACTACCCTTACTCTGCTAAGAGTATTTAAACCTTTCATATTTTGGTTCCATTTCATTTGCTTCATGGAAGAATGGCATAAGTGGATCAAGTGAAGAGTTATTCATATCCCTTCCTCTCCTTTCCATCAGCGGACCACCCGTGCCGGACTGCGTTGCCACAGTTGGACGGTCAGTTCAATACCGTCCCGCACTAAAAAGTTTGGCAATTCGTTTTTATGCCGAACCATCAAATTGTGGAACCAACTCCCGGCGCATGTATTCCCTCCCCTCTATAACATCGGGTCCTTCAAACGTAGTGTGAAGAAGCATTGGGCCAGACCGGCAAAATGATAGTGACGGAGTGAAGATATTTGTGTTTTCCATCCGTTACTCTCATCTCTGGACTGTATTCGCACTTTCCATCAGGCGCGGTGCAGTCATTTTGCCGAGTCACAATAAAAAAAAAAACGCTAATTGCTTCATTAGAATATACTGAAAAATATAACCCACATCCTCTTCAATTCTTGTAACTTTGTCTACAATATTAGTCGATAGAGTTACAAGAATTGGAGAGGATGTGGGTTATATTTTTCTGTATCTAATAGAGCAATAAACATTTTTGACGTAACACCACTTAGGCCATTCTTCCATTGTAGATGTACAAGCGATAATCGTATTTTCTCGGACTTTAATGCACAAGCGATAGCCGAAATGCGTCCGAGTTTTGTATGTTCGTGTAATCTCGGATTCCGAACGAATACGAACCGGATGCAGTGCACAAGCGCGCTTATAAGTACTAAAGTTGGACGTAGTTAAGCAAAAATTATCCAATCCACAAAATTACCGAAACATAAAGTTCCTAAAGTTTAACCTCTTACATCAGCTAAAGAAAAATCCAACATATAAACATAAATAAATATATCTGGAGTTACATGACATTATAAGTTTTGAAAATAAAACAAGAGTGAGAAACATATTTAAACTTTAAACTGCCATATCTCGAAAGTGACTGGATGTGCATTGAATCCTTTTTGTTTAACTACGTCCAATTAATTTAAGATGATCTCTGTGATAGTTTATAAAAATCTGTACAATATAATCTTGTAACGACGTGCACTAATATACATATTTCATAAAGCATTTTTATAAGATGCGCTTTTAAATGCCTTTGTTTAAGTAAATACATTAAATTAAAGTAAAAATGAAATGGGAAATGAGCGGGAAAACAATTTTTTTAATTCATTAACTTTTTACGACAAGGTGCGATGAGGTATATGAATAAAAACTTTTCGATAATTTAATTAATAATTAGTTCGGGTATTTATTCAAAAAAGTATGAATTTTAACAATATGCACTGAATTAACATGACAGTGTTATTACTTTTTTGAAACTTGTAAGTTAAGGATATGTAAATGTTTTTAAGGATATGAAATTTTCTTAAAAAAATAGCTATTGAAATTGTATTTGAATTACCTATAGTTGTGTATTTTATGCCTTCAATATAATGCAAAACACTTCCACATGTCTATACATCGTTCAGAATAAGTCAGTAAAATAAATAAGAGAGAATTTGTGCTTCAAAAATTAAAAAAATACACTAAAAATCTGTCGACTTTACCTCATCCCTATGACAAACAACAAAGGAAGTGTCATATGGGATCATCTTTTTTTTATAATTTAATAAATAACAAATCGTTCTACTATTCTCAGGATCTTGAAAAGTACACAGATTTCGCATTGCGATATTCGCCCCTAAAAGCCGAAAGGGCGGAATATGAGATGATCAACACTACGCGAGCTGAGGCGTACGCAGCACTCCGTAAGAAGGCCGAAGAAGCAGCGCAGAAGGCTGCAAAAAAAGGCTAAATTATAATATTTCTTCAGTGTCGCTACATATGAGAATACAACAACCAAAGGTCGTCATTCATGAAAATATACTTACAGAGAAGGTGCTGTAAAATATCGTATTCCACGGTAAGAACTCACGGAGCGATTTTCACCCGTACACACAGTGGTTGCGGGACCGCGCTCTCCGTAGAATGTAGATATGTATGTGAGATTTAGTGCATATTTCACGACGCGTTATAGGCGGACGGTTACTAGAACGGCTAGAACCTCCCGGGACGCGATCATCAGCGTGGTTTGCGGTCGACGCCCGTGCACTCTGCGATTGGTGCGCCCGCGACGATCTCTATCAATCCTAAATAGCGGCGCGAGTTGCGATCATCTCCCGCCAAGTTGCGGGCTGTTCCGCAACCACGGCGGCTACATGTCCGGACAAACCTGCGTTGCCGTGAGTATTGAAATAAAAGGGCTGTCCCCTGGCCCGCGGTCGGCGGGTGCGGGTGGAAACCATTCCGTGCGTTCTTAGCCTTAGATTGGAAACTGGACGACTGCGGGTAGCTTGCGCGACTTGATCAAAATAAAATGCCAAGTTTACATAGGCTATTCTCGACGGCAGCGGCCCGCGCGGCGGTACATGTCGCGTTTCAGTCGAGCTATGAATGCGCGTTCGAATGGTTTTGTTGCATACCCATACCTATTTTTCGATCAATCAAATTTAGAGATGTCGTCGGAGGAAATAATTTCAGCTTAGAAAGACCACCAATATGGCACAGCATACATGTCGACCATAAATATTATTAAACGCTATAAAGAGAAGAATAGAGATATTAAGTATTCGTTCAGAACTAGAGTGCGATTCCAATTCTGGTTTGACATTTGTAAGAATATAGTCAAACGTTGCCACGGTCATTGTAGCACATCATAGAACTTATCCGGATTTTGTCTTTGGTCTTCGTAATTACGGCGATTTTTGTTTGTAGTACGTCTACGTTGTACGTCACGTTATTTGCGTCTGGTCTTGCGCCCATAATAACTCATACTCAATAAAAGAACCAGGAACTATAAAAAGGTCACGTCACTATGTCGACATCGCGCTCACACTCTCATCACATCACTTTTACCGTCGCAAACTAAGCGATCTGGTCGCTGGCGTTAGGAACACAGAGGTCTTACTATGAACTACGATCCAGTTTACAGTCCGACTTTTTTTGAAGACGGAGTAAAATGACACTGACAGGATTGCCAGTTTTTATAAAATTTTAAATAATCATGTAGTTGTTGTCGATTATTTTATCGATAGATTGTGAAAGAAGGTAACATTTGTCTGAATTTTGAATGTTTCTACTTTCTAATTATTACTAATTGCGTTACTATAAAATATATAACATTAAAATATGTCTTCTCTTTGTATTTTTAATAGACATTATTCTAAATGTAGTGTATGTATGTAAGAACTTACAAAAATGGACAATACAAATGAACTTCTGCCCAGTAGTTAAACAAATTTATTGCGTAACCAATATTCAATCGATAGTCGATGGAATATTTATCGACTGCAATCACTAGCTGCTTGCAAGCGGGCAACACTTGCGTGATGAACTGTCATTTTACTCCATTTTAAAAAACAGACAGACTAGATATAGGAAATAAAAAGAATCGTTGTGAGACAGCGCTACATGAAGTGTATAACACCATCACGGTTTTTTGCCGTTACGAACTTATACTAAAGTGTAATAAGAGTCCATGGTACTCAGAGCACTTTTACGCGGCCGCGCGCATCTCGTTGTCGTCCACTCGCTGTGGTCTACTTTGTGTCCTAATGTTTGATTCGTTGCCGCTTTTTAACCCACCATGAAGTTAAATTCAGGAACGAGATCTTGTTTGATGAAATAAATGATCGATGCAATAAGAAAACTTTAAATTTGATTATGGTTAATGTCTTTTTAGCAGTTAGGTAATTGTTTGTAAAAAAAAAATTGTAACACGTTCTAATGTTTAAGTTATCGTTCAACTTGTAACGCGTAAGTTATAATTTGTATTCTGATATTTATGTATATCTAATTAATTAATAAAAAGTTTGAAATATTGCCCTATAAAAAAGTCTTTTAATAATGAATAAGTTTTTTTTTCTAAAAAACAATCGCAAGGTGCAATGACCTTCATTTTGACGACCTTTTTTCAATATGATGGTGATTCCTATATGATATCGAATGTTAAAGTTTTAACACCATCGGAAAAAGCATATCCTGACATCATTTTGATAGGATTGCAAAAATAAATAGTAATGGCATTCATTAGTCGAAATCTTCAGCTAACACTCAACGTCAACAATCGCGCCACAAGTTGTAATTTTGACATTTATTTTCTATTTTATCTTTGCTTGGTAGGGATGTCCGTTAATTTCAAGTGATTACCTGTTATATTGAGAAATACTAGTAAAAATTTGAAGGGTATTCGAGGTACCGCACTAGAAAAAGTAGAAAAAAAGTGGACAGTTTTTGTTTCGCAACCATAGTTGCCAATAACTTTTGGTGCAACAACGTCGTTGGCAACTATAGTTGCCAATGACTGTTTAATGGCCATAAAAAAAATGTGTTATTTATTTACGCAAAAATGTCGGTAATATTTAATGTAGAGAGAGAGAGAGAGAGAGAAAGGATAATGGACGCCCCGTGGCAGCTTGACCTACCTCTCAAGTAGTGGCTGTGGGTTCGCACCATAGATATAGAAAAAAAGGGGAGATATGGTATGGGGGCGTGGTTCGCGTCGCCTCGATATGGTCAAAATGACCATATCGAGGTGACACGCCTACAAACATCGCCACAGTGACATGGCGATCGTTGTACGTACAAGATCTCTTGTAAAACGTGAAAATGTCAAGTTGTAGCGATACACCTTGTAAAAATTGGAGTGAAACATTGACTTACAAATAAATGGACGTCGGGTCCGCGCTAAAATTTATTACATCAATGAGTGAACTGTGCATAGAAAGGAGAGAATACAGAAATTTATCCAGGAAACATAGCTTGAACTTAAGAAGGAAGTGACAAGTATTAACAGAGAACATCTTACATCGCCAAAATGCATTAAAAATAAAAAGTTGGATGAATGACAAAATATACCAACTTAAGAAACAAAGAAGGTAATTGAAGCAGACTGACAGTGCAAATGAAATAATTTTTTTTTTAAAAGTTTAAGCAATTTGTAGCTTTCACGTGCAAACAATGCATAAATACAATACAAATAGTACAACCTTGATAGCCTAACGGTTTGCATTGTGGGCACTGGATGAGAAGTTCCCGGGTTCGATACCGGTAGGATCAATTTAACAAATTAACTTCTAAATGGTTCTGGTCTTGGAATTCTATTGTAAGACAATCACCTGGTCTGAAACTAGGGAACTCTCTGTACATACTCCCCATGAGTATCAGAGCAACAGAATCCCAGAGCAGAATCAATTTACAAAAATTCATTTCCCAAATTGGTTCTACTGGGAATCGAACCTGGGATCAAGAACGATGGAATTTATTCCGGGGCATAACTTAGAACACCCAGGCCAAAACAACTTTCAAAAGTTCACATTTAGTTTTATAGTTGATTGAGCTGATTTTTTACGGTTTTTAAAAAAATTCTCGAATAACTCGAGAAATCGGGTACGAGAATTCTCGAAAGTAAAAAAAAAGTCAGACACCCTAGCTCGTAATAAATGGCATTGTATAAAATTCAACATTTACGTATAAAATTTATTTATAAATAATAAAGGCTACTCCATTATACCTGTGTTCAAGTAGTTTTCACTAGAAACTATTCGTGGTTTTTGTATTAGACCCGTCGTCCATTTATTTGTAAGTCAATGGAGTGAAAACCAAAAATTTTTAAACCAGTGAGATTACATTCCACCGGCTATTTGCATTTTTAGTTACTATTTCTATTATTATTCAATGTTTTCTTTTTGTCTCCATAGAAATTTCTAGACTCAAATATAGTGATGTTCATTTACGAAGAGTGATGTTTATCGACAATAAATTTTTACTGAAATGTTCGAGTTTCTTACTATGATTTTTGTAATTAAAGTCCCTAAAATATCGAAGCGAAAAACATACACGTTAAATTGATTTCTTTTATTTTATTATTATTATTATTACTAAACATTTTATTTCGAGTAACTTTAACACAACTCATATTTCGGATAACCGTTTCAATTTCATGTCAATTTGGATGTTGCTGTTTTTGAAGAAAAATTTGTGTTTTAGATATTTAAGATATTTAAATTCCATTATACTCGTAGATTAAACGTAGAGTATTTTAAATTTTTAAGTTTTTCCAATGAGTTTAAAATAAAAGAAGGTTGGATTGAAGCTGCAGGAAAATCGAAAGATTGGTTTTTTATTACTATTTCTGACTTTGTTTCAATTTTCATAGCAATTGCATTTAAAAAATAAATAAAATAAAATCGGCTTTATTTTACATGTGCTTGCAAAATAAATTAGAAACAATTATAGAAAATTACATCAATCCTTCATAAAAAACAACATAATTTAATTTATTAAATTCGTTGATGGTTCGAGTTTACTCTTGACAGTGACAGCTCCAACAACCCGTGGTACCGTATAATCGAAAATTGACACAGGCGACGATCGCCATATTTTTTATATTATTCTTATAAAATTGACACTGGTCCAAGCCTAGTGGCCGCTATTAAGAAAATAATAATAATTTATATTAATATATTAATTTAATAATACACCAGTACCAGTGTATGTACCTATAGTATGAAAAATGGAATATTTTTTTTAATATTAAAAACAGCCATATGGTTTCCAACTATCGATTAGGTAGGACCACATCCCTCGTTGAGTAGCGTCAGTTTAAGGTTAATAAGGTTAACAATTTACGGAGCGGTTTCTATCCGCGCCCGCCGGTGCTGCTAGACAGCGGTTTTATTTCAGTACTCACGACCCTGCAAGCTTGTGCGGGCACGAAACCGTTGCGGTTGCGAAACGGACCGCGAAATTAGTGGGAGTTAATTTTAAAAAGTCGCGCGGTTAATAGAGAACTTACCCTGCGTGCGCCTGCACCACATTGCGCCTGAACCGACCGCCAAAGTGTGCGGGCGACGACGGCCGCCAAGCGCGCAGGTCATCGCGTCCTGCGCGGTTCTACTAGTACCCCGCCGCGGCAACCGCGAGCAACCGTCACCATTACAGGCGTAAAACGCGCCGTGAAATGTGCTACTAATTTTACATACTTAACTGTTACATTCTACAGATGCCGCGGTCCCGCGGCAGACGCGGGTGAAAACCGCACCGTGAGTTCTTAGTGTAACGAAAAAAAGCTACTATCACCTTCTCGTAGTGCCATAGGATGGTAGGTAAACAATGGGGACTTTCACCCAAGATAACACTATGGCTCTACAAAACGGTGATAAGACCCATGATCAGTTACGGCGCGATAGTAAGGTGGCCACGAACTAAGCTGACGACCACAACCGTCAAGCTGGACAAATTCCAAAGACTAGCCTGCATGGCGACGATTGGCTGCATGAGGACAACTCCAACTGCGGCCTCGAAGCGATGCTGGACCTGCAACCCCTCCCACGTTACAGCACTAACGTTATCTTCAAGCGATGGAAGTCTTTCTAGATTTTTTATCACTTCACTAAATTTTACCACTTTGGCCATAGCCCGTTTTTTTGCGCACTTACGTTTTTCAGGTTTTTTCTTTTCGTATCTAGGCACCTGTTAAGAAGATAGTTTTCTTAATTTTTTTCTTCCTCGGGGATATATCTTGATCGAGATCGTTTGCTATAGAGCTACTGGGTACTGGCGATATATCTCTGTACACATATGAAGATACCTTGCGTCTTGGCTTCAGTGTAACCTACAAACAAATATAACTATTGTAATTATTGTATGATATGATGACATAGAAGTGCATCACAGCAGTGAATTTGCAGATAAGTAATAGAACCAAAAAACCGGACAAGTGCGAGATGAACTCGCGCGGAGAGGTTTCCGTACAAACTTACCATTGTAGTTGAAGAATATGTTCTCCAATAGATTCCAACAGCAAATATAGGTTTATTCGCACAATAGTGAGATTTAAAGACAATTTCTGTATTTTTTTCAAAACTTTAGGCTCAGTAGTTTCGAAGATAAAGGGGAGAATGATCAATTTTCGTCTATTTTCCTAAAAAACAACTTAAAAATATTTATATTTCAAAATTATAAAAAATATATACTTGAGAACTTTCCCTCCCAATAGTGACTTCAAATTCAGAATTAATATACGTAATATACGTTTCACGTTTTAGTCACACAATTGCATATGTGTACCAAATTTCAAAATAATCAGTCCAGTAGGTTTGGAGTAAATTGGCTGTAACAGACGGACAGATGGACACACAAGTGATCCTATATGAGTATCGTATTTCGGAACGGAACAGAACTCTAACAACAACAAATCAGCGATTTGTTGTAATTGTAAGTGGCATGAATAATGCGGGTACAGAACCAGAACGTAGCTTTACTCTTTGGTTGCCTCTAAAGGAAAAGCATTTTTCCTCAAAGTGTTTGCTGCATATTTTTGAAAATTTTTTGGGAACCCTGTCTTCTCTCTTAGCATTATAAGCCATTTCTGTCGTACTTCAATGTTTTGAGGAAATCTGAATCAACAACAATAATTAACATAAAAAAATGGGTGCCTCAACTACGCTATTAAAATAAATTTTCGTTTTAATGTAGGCAAAAAATAATGCACTAATACAATATTAATTAAATATAAAGTACTAAAACCAGAAATTTCTGATTCAATAATATTAAGTATGAAGATGATTTCGGCTGTATGCAAGCCACGCCTTTGCCTTTCTTTTTTTCAGGTAATGACATCTCGATAACATATTATTGATTGCGTCAATCTCTATGAAAGTGGGGTTATGAATTTCAGAAATTCACGTATTTGATAAATGTTTTAATTGAATTCGTATATAGGAAATGAAACTATTTTTCCGGATTTAAATCGCGTATATTTGTTTTTTCAAGCAAACCGACATTTCGGGCCCTTTACAGGTCCCATGGTCACGGTTGACTGAGGTGGTACAGTCTTCAACCAGTTATTTCTAATATTAATGCAAACCACCCTATTTTTTCACTATAGTTTCAATAGTTATTCGCTTCGTTTGTCCAATATAAGAGAGACCGCACTCACAGTCAAGCTTGTAAACAGGATCCAGGAGTTAATAAAAATGTATTCAATAAAATAATTTGTAAAACTTAATATAGCGTAAATTGGAATGTTTTCTTTGTAAAATTAAAAATAAGGTATGTAATTAATAACTATTGTAACTATAGTGAAAAATAGGGTGGTTTGCATTAATATTAGACATAACTGGTTGAAGACTGTACCACCTCAGTCAACCGTGACCATGGGACCTGTAAAGGGCCCGAAACGTCGGTTTGTTTGAAAAAACAAATATACGCGATTTAAATCCGGAAAAATAGTTTCATTTCCTATGTGTAACAATCGCGAAAACCTAAGAACTCGATATGAATTCGTATACATTTGGGTTATTAATGCACTTGAATGGTATGGTTTTACGGATATATTTATGTAAAAAACTTAAGTGGTAGTGCTTTTAGACAGCTAAAAATTTAAATAGTACTTACATGTGAAATGTACAATTCTCTGAGTTTTCCTTTTTAGATGAGTTACTGAACACGTTACCATGACTAATAAACGTCCGTTTAGCACTATTTCACATTTTGAAACCGATTATTTTTCAAAAATAAACGAAATTTATTTCGTTGTCAGCTGACCCTAGGTTCATACAGGCTCATAGCGTATAATGAAGTGGTCTCGTCTACCCATCTCGCTCTAACATACGTGTATACTAACGCTCTTTTACTTGCATTGCCAATCTATGGGTACCTATATACTAAATCTATGCGGAAGACTTGCGCCTTTGCGTGGATGGCAGATTTCTACGCCGTGACCCAGCCAACGCAAGCAAACGAAAAACGCAAGTGGACAACTCGTGCACCCGGCATAATAGTTGCAGTGTCACTCAAACTTTAAATCGCAAAGATCTGACGGGTATTGCCACTGCGCTCGTCACCCTGAGACATTAGTTGACAAGTCTCATGTGCTTGAGATTTCAACCTTCAAAATGCAGTAATGCTGACATTACTGCTTGGCGGCAAAAATAAGGTGGCAACATTATCTGGACGAACTTTTTCACTAGAGCTCTACTGCTACTAAATATTTATAATTAGTGGACGCCCTCAACGTGTCATCAACTTGAAGAGCTAGTAGCTCGATGGGTAGCTTTTCCATCCTTTATGGTAAGCCACTGACAAGTCGTAATCTTAACTTTTAGCATAATACCAAGTCGAGCCATTAGCACGCTATCAATAGACCACTGAGATGATTTAGAATTAGCATATTTGGTAATTGGTGTGATTGTCTGAGCATATAATTATTATTAGACTTCCTTGACAATAGTAATTGCTATTAGGTACAAGTAGAATTTTAACCAAAACATGAAGGAATTATGATGTACCTAGTACTGGTAAATTGAAATATTTATATATTAAAACATAATATTATTTGACCGATGACGTTGGTATTATAACAAACTTATTGGGTGGATACATCGAGTGCATATATACATAAATAGAGACGAAACAAGGGCCATCCATTACTGGTAATTCATCAGGTAAATGGGGTCTTAAATCACTTTTAAATATCAACTCTCGTTTGCGCTGAAATCATAAATTAGAAAGCTGAAATAGTACAGGCGCCAACGACAGACCTGTGTGCGGGCTAGCAGTGAGGGGGCATTTCCATTCGGTGGTGTGGGAAAAACAGCAAAACATCTAATTACAAAACAAACGGAATCATATTTCATCGGTAATTAAATATGTAATTTTCAATTTTCGTCCATTATAGCAAAGTTCAAGTTAAACTGGTCATTTTGAAGTGAAACAATAAACGACACCCGTGAAATGTTTCGAATTCGGGTTGGCCAATCGGAGCGCATGTGTCACCGTAATAATTTTCCAGAATAGTTTTCAAACAAATTAAATGACATTTCGTCTCTATTTCTGGTTACATCCACACATCGGGGTAGATCATATGATGACGTCAATAAAAACTAAGGAATTTTATACACCGCTATACCTCACACCACTTCTACGGTAAATCCGTTAAAAAAACAGCCCATATCTTTCTACATTAGTTTTGATTATACTGACCCTCTCTACCAACCCTTAGGGTGTATGAGAAGGGCGCTATAACCTGTGCAAGTACAGGGACCTTCTGCGTTCAGGTCCTGACCCCGGATCAGCCAGTGTACAGGGTTGCCACAGACTGTTGTTACTGTCTTCATCCGGTTCTCAAGAGGCCAGTGCCGCGGGTGAGCCACCTCGGGTGCATTTACAGTACTTTCCCTATTTTCCAGACAGGTACTTGCATTACGCAAACTTCCTTTTGTGCCTTGCTCAACGTTGACTTTAAAGTCCACTACCAAATCTTCCCTTTGGTGACGGAGCTGTAGGCACGCTCACTTTCCGACGCCCCGACGCCGTTAAAAACAGCAGGAAAGACAAACTGTTGTAGCAGTAGAGCTCCTTGTGAAAGGCCTGTTTCTGGCGCCTAGTAGTAATGTGAGAATTACTGCGTTGCGATTTTGAAGTTGCTGGTGAAATTACAGGCACATGGGACTTGTCAACTTATGTCTCAGGGTGACGGGTGCAGTGGCTCTCAGATGTTTGCGATAAAAAATTTTAAGTGGCATTGCAATTCTGCCGCCGCCGTTAGTTGTAAGGGCGCGTGTGACAAAAACTCAGAACCTAGAAAATAATGTTTAAAGAAACGACATTAACAAAATGTCTCCGGCCTTTTTCAGTGATCACGGCGGTATTGTTATGTATACTATAATTTTTTTTTAAAAGTCACACATTCAACTAATGACGCGGTGGCAGAATTGATTTTTATGGACAGCCGTGTCATTTACCACCAGGCGCACAACTTGTTCGTCCCGACAGTAAAAATAAACCAACTTCGAAAGTTGGTGGAATTACGTCTATTTGCCAGGTTTTATTGAGAACGGCTGACGAGAAGTGGTTAAAATCCAATACAGCTGATTTAACCCATAATTTACTACACCTTTTTTTCTAATTTAAATGGGATCAATACTGAGGTATCCTCTTTTCAACGAAACAAGAATAGGTAATCGCGTGACATATACACAACAAATAAGCCATATTGAGAACCTCCTTTTTTAAAGTCGGTTAAAAAGTGTACGCCACGATTAAATGGTTCTATAACATTTTGTCTAAATTATAGTTGACGTAATTTGAGTGTACTTGTTTAATCATACAATCAGTTTTGTAGTAACATTTTGTTTAATAATAAGTAATGATGTAATAATCAAGTGACGTAGTGGCATTGTCTAGGTCCGTACAGTGTTTAGTTGTTAATCGTCGTACGCTTTTTATAGAGGGAACACTAAAATTCAGTATCGTGTAGTAATTTGCAACATATGAATATATTACGGTAAGTGTAATCTTATAATAAACTTTTTCAGAAGACAATCCTACAAGCGCGCTATAAGCAATCTGTCCGGAGGTGTTGTAATAAAATTTTTAACAGCGTTAAGGCGAGTTACGGCATGAGAAGCGGGAGGTGTTGCATTGGATCAAATGTTTCAGGTATTTCTTATTAAACAACAGTGTTACAAAAAATGATCGATTATATAACCAGAAATAGAGACGAAATAAAGGTAATCCATCCTTGGCAACTCATCGGGCAAAACGGGCCTTACATCATTTTGAAATAAAATAAATTCTCGTGTGTACTGAAATCAAAATTAGAAAGCTGAAATAGTACAGCGCCAACAAATGACCTGTGTGCACGTCTCCTTATATTCCAAAAATATTCTGTATTTATTGTAGTAAAGATAATATCTCTAACTATGGGTGGCTGTTCCATTCGGTGGTGTGGGAAAAATAACAAAACATCTAAATTAGAAAACGAACGGAATCACATTTCATCGATAATTAAATATTAAATGTAGTTTTTCACTTTTCGTCCATTATAACAAAGCTCAAGTTAAAGTGGTCGATTTGAAGTGAAACAATTGACGACACCTATCAAATACAAATACAAATATCCTTTATTGCCACAATGACACTTTTTGACATAAATAACATGTTAAGCCAAAACGTAAACAACCAATAAACGGTACGCCAAACATGTCAGAGGGCAAAGGAGGTGTCTCAGCTTGTGTGTCTGAAACCGTTGTTGTCGCAGACAGACCTGTATTTCAGCCAACTCCTTTCCTAAAAAACAATGATAAAATTTTGAAAACCGTTATTCTATATTATTTAATAATTCAATGTTATTATACATATTAGGTGAAAATAAACTAATTTTAACGAAAAAAAAGAACAAAAAATAAGATTAAAAAAACAACATCAATAGGTTACTCTATGAGGATACAGAGAATTTATTTATTATCGTAAAATAAATGTTGTCTTGTTTAAGTGTACATTTTTTTGATTGGCAATTTATTGTTTAATTGTTTAATTTTATTTCATAAGATTCTCCTAAAAAGTATTTATAATATTAATAGTATCCACGTTTATAATTAGTAGTACTTTTCACCTGAAATACAGGAATTTCCTAGTTCAGGTACATGTGTTATTTTTACATTAAACCGCATAAGTAGTCTTTAGTTTTCTCTGTACATTATGTTACTGAATAAACAATTTATTTATTTATTTTTATTTACTCTAACCAATACTATGTGTGTGTGTATGAATGTTCGAATTCGGGCTGGCCAATCGTAGCGCAATTGTCACCATAATGATATGGCAGAACAGTTAGTTTTCAAACAAATTAAATGACATTTCGTCTCTATTTCAGGTTATATATTCGATGACCGTGACTTGTACATTTAAACGAAGTTGTTCACATATAGTACAACATGATTAACTGCCGTTCACGACTTTTTTGACGTTACGACAATTAGCGACCGATAAATTGTCGTTACGGTCTAGTGGGAACAGCTAGACACGATAGTCGTTCAACTATAAAATGAACGTCCACGTCACAGTCACGACAGTCGTTATATGGGTATAGGCTAGACGCGACTATCGTCCAACGATAAATAAAACATTACGACATGATAGGAACGCGCCCTTATATCGGCTACGAACAGGTGATATTCCGCCTTACGTCTGCATGTCTGATGGTAAAAGGGGCGGGAAGAATGAGTGGAACGAGGAACGGGAGAGAGTGAGAATGAGGAATGGTCGTTCTCCGAAGTGTATTTTCTGTAGCATTGTTTCGTCCGCAAACGGGTTAATACCAATCAGCCTCGCTAACAAATAAAAAGCGGTTACATTTCTGTGTAGTGTTGCTTCCAGCATAAATGCAGAAAGCGGTCCTGCTCGATACGGCACTGAGTCCCTGACCTCGACCGACTGTGCCATTGCCGGGAAATACCGTCTCTCTCATTTAAAAACTCAAAGTTAATATTTTAAGCCACGGGTAATAGATATTCTGAATATTAATAATAACATGGATCAATACTCAAGGACTGCTAATAGCAATTCGAGTCAGCGTAGTCGGGTATGTAGTACCAATTGGTATACCAGATGTCGCGACCAGTACCAATAGAATAAAAGATATCTCCGTCAATTGTGGACCGATTTTGAAAATTATTTTTTGTTTGAAAGGAGTCACTATCGTGGTAGTCCCATTGTGTACCGATTTCAAAGAAAAAAGGAGGAGGTTATACGTCCGGCTGTATGTATGTTTTCAGATATCTCCGTCAGTTGTGGACCGATTTTGAAAATTCTTTTTTGTTTGAAAGGAGGCACTATCGTGTAGTCCCATTGTCACCAACTCAGAATCTGATGATATGATCTGAAGATATCTGATGATATCCCATGAAAATCGAAGGAAATCCTCAAATTTTATAGGCATGTCTGTGTATTCATCAATTTCTCCATCAATTGTGCACCGAATTTGAAAATTCTTCTTTTGTTTGAAAGGGTATCTCGAGGTGGTCCCTGATGCTGTTCTGGGTTTGTTTCGGCTGTCATAAATTACTAATTATTATTATTTTTCGCAAATACAAGGCGACTTTTCACTTGACATAATACATGTAATGAACTAATCAGTGTCACCATGACAACCAGATAAAGAAAATATACAATGTACAAAGAAGTCCGTAACAGCCGAAAAGTAAACTTTTGAGGACGGTTTTTTTTTTCAATGAAAAAGTTATTGTAATAAATTTGTTTTACATTGACAAGCTGCAATTTGTCAAAGCTTCTTTCTAGTGATAACAAACAAATCAACTAGATGGCGCTTATTGATTCTTGTGGATAGTGCAAGTATTCTTCTACTTTGTTTTGGATTTAATGCCATCTCTTGATACGCATATTGTAAAATTTCATGATCCATTATCATCCACAGTCCGACGTCACCCACTGCTGGGGGTAATTTGTGCCATTCACCACGATCCTGTGCTCATCTCACCCATATACTGCCCGCAACTTTGACAATGTCGTCCATCCATTTTGCTACAGAACGTCTCACGTGTGCTCGTAATTTCACCAGCAGCCTTACCCTTCTAAACCGCAACGCAGTAATGCTAACATGGTTGGCGACATAAATAGGTAAGGTGGCAGTACTTCCCTGGACGAACTCTTTAACAAGGAGCTCTGCTGTTATTAGTTTCTTTCTCACTCCTGGTTTCTGAATGCATTTACATTTACAACTGCCTCTGTGGCCGAACGGTTACCATGCCGGACGGCCACGCTGAGGTCCCAAGTTAGATAGAGACAGGATTCTCGGGCGGCGTGGAATATTTGTATAGCCTACATTTACGTTTCATATTTTACTAAACGTATATACAGTTTCGGAAATGTAGTAGAATCTAGTGCTAATGTAAAGTATAGAGCCTCGGTAGCCCGCTTTTCAGGTTCCACCTTGATATATAGATTTCACATCAATTGTGACTCATTAATTTATACACTTATTTGATTGTACAGATACGATAATGGAAAGAAGTCACGGAATAATCAACGAAGCGTTTCAATTTGAAGACGATGACATACAGATTGTTCCAATAGATATAAAAATAGATGTAGGTATGGTTAATTTAAAAACTAAGCTTAATCTATTTGAAATAGAGAATAATCACAAGTATCAAGATAGAGAACTCAGTCAAGAAGATGTTGATAAAGATCAAATTTATACTAAACAAACTGTACATGGTGAAGAAATATATGTAAATTTACCGGAAAACGTTGTTAGAGATATCACAAATGATTTTTTGGCTGATTTTACAGTGAATGGTTTCACTTATGAAGATAATTTACTACAATCAAATAAACAGTCATACGACGTTGTTTTCAACAACAGCGTATCGGTTGAAGAGAATCTTTATACAGATTTCAATTATTTTAGAATGTATCATTATGAATCACTAGACACAAATACAGATGATATAAACAAAGAATATGCATTTTCAAATGCTGATAACGAATCTGATAATTTCAAAGTTCTATTCGACGAAATGTTAAATAATACTAAAATTCCTTTCGAAAAAAGCTGTGAAGAATTAGCACCTATAAGTGGTTTACAGCATTATCACAACATTTTGCCTGAAAATGACGTTAATGAGACAAAACAGGTGCTTGGTATTCATAACTTTGTCGGAAATGTTGATAGTAGACACAATATTGATGCAAATGCGATTGATCAAACAAACGAGGGCTGTTTCGAGTTAAAACTCGACGTAGGTGACACTAAAGGTGTTAACGCTTGTACGAACATTGGAAATTCACGTTTGAACGAAATTGGCAGTGATATAAGTGAAATAATGATTAATGATAAGACGAACGGTGCGGCGAAAAATTTTAGTAAAACTACTGTTGAAAAATCAATAATTTTCGATGATAATTCTTTGAAGAAACGTATTGGTGAGAGTGTGATTTGCAGTAGTAACTATGATGAAATCAAATATAGATTTAAAGGACCTGTGTTTAGAAGTTTTTGTGAGAAAAAAACAAAGAAGAACTGGAAAAGAAGATCGCTTGGTGGAGAACTAAAGCTGGTGTTAAACGTGTAAGTATATTATGTTTTTATATATTGTGAACTTGGTCTAATAAAATCACACGTGGTCCAACAACAAAAGTGTTTTTATCTCAAGTGATAAAAGTTATATCAATTACATGAAACCAATTATGTATTTGTGAAATTTTAGAAGTCTCCTATTTAAGTATAAAAAATTATCTAGTAATTTCGTTCATACAACTCTCTAAAAAGTTGGAAGCTTGTGATCTTATTACATCAAGAATACGATTTGTTAGTTTTATTTTAATTTTCGTTGCGTGTATATGTTTAACAATATACTTAAAATGTGATCATGATCTTCAACGTTAAAATTGTGCAAAAACAGACATCAACTCGATTTACATTTTCTTTTTATATATATCGTGAGGGAAACTGGACTATGTTTATCAAATTGTGTCTGTACGAGTATAACATATAATTTTACTGTACATTCACTTGGTGCCATTGTGTTTTGATTGCACTTGTCGGCTTATGCCATTTAAAGTAGCTGATCCAACGTTTTGCCTTTTTCGAAAGGTCAAGGCTTAGCAGTAACAGTGATACTTGTAGTTTATTATGTCTTTGATCCATAAACCTACATTGAAGATACCTAACGCAGGATAACAATATCTTATTATAAATTGAAAATGAAGTATCGTAACGCCTGCAAAAACGTTAAGAGCAATTTATTATTATAATGTGCGTTGGTGTTGCACGCTTATTTAATTTTCAGGCGCTTTGTGGAACGTGTTTATTATGATGATGTTATATGAGGTCGTTTATTATCAGTAAAAAGTACTATAGGGCCAAATTTATGAAAGCTAACAAGTTTTCCTATAGCCACTGTGGACTTAGAAAGGTTGTTCTATTTACAACGGTAAGACAAGCGACGAAGGTAAATATACAAGGACACAGGAAAATCGTAAAACAGTCTGTCACACTTTACTCTCAGTCTAATAAACAAATTATCTTTTACCACTCATAAAATATTCAAGGTAAATCTAGTTGTGATTACGTACGGTAAATTACGCGCGCGCAATCACACTTGATCATTTTAAACTTCAATGCAAGTGGCTTGTGAGCTTATTTTTACGCATATTTACAAACTTCACGACTACCAAATGCGATTGCGCGTGCTCGCGTCTTGTCGAATAACTAGTCTTTCCTACAATTTGTGTTATTTCATCTTACGCCCAATGCATTGTTTACCTTAAAAACATTGACTTATCTTAAAAACATTGCCGAAACCTTTCTTTGGGTTTCAAATTTTAAAGGTCATGGCCTACCAAAGTATAAAAACAATACCCACGACGTACAGAAATGACATAATGGCTAGATAGTAAGCAGTAGCTCCTTGTAAAAGAGTTCGTCCAGAGAAGTACTGCCACCTTACCAATTTCTACCGCCAAGCAGTAATGTCAGCATTGCTGTGTTCTGGTTTTGAAGGGTAAGGGTGCTGGTGAAATTACAGGCACATGGGACTTGTCGACTTATGTCTCAGGGTGACGGCCGCAGCGGCAGTGCCCCTAAGATCTTTGCGATTTAAAGCTCTGAGTGGCACTGCAACTGTTATGGATAGGCGCATGACTTGTTCGTCCCGTAAGTTGTAAGTATAAAAAAATTATAAAAAAAAAGATTTATAGAAAAATATTGTGTTCTTTACAATGATATGTGTCGCTTAACTATGGATACTAGGAATTAATAAGGCATAAAAAATGTATTATTATATAAAAAATGTATGTTAGTGCAAAATATATTTCATCACACCTGCGCGTAATAGTTATTTGTTATGCAAGGTTGCAAAGTAGTTGTTTGACGCAAGTGCTTGAATTGAAAACATTCCCAGCCGTGGGGTCGTATTTTAGAAGTCTACTTAATGCTCAAGTCAGGATTTGAGTATGGTTTAAAGCACTCGAAATCATACTCTAGTCCCTGCCATTAGGGTCGTATTTCCAGTGCTTGAAATCATACTCAGATCCTGACTTGAGCATTGAGTAGAGTTCTAGAATACGACTCTAAGGGTCGTATTCCAGAACTCTACTCAATACTCAAATCAAGACTTGAGTATTGCAGTGAGCACTGAAAATCATACTCAAGTCTTGCCATTAGGGTCGTATTTCCAGTGCTTGAAATCATACTCAAGTCCGCTCAAATCCTGACTTGAGCATTGAGTAGAGTCCTGGAATACGACCATAAGATTAGACTCGCTTCGCTTCGTGGTTCAAAAATAGAATTCTGAGCGTAGCGAGAGCTTCAAGACACGAGACGCAAAACCACTTTGTTGCCGAGCAAAATCACAATTTTTCACCTCACTATAGCGAGGAAAATGGTAGATGATAAAAAAAACAGTTGAACTATAACAAATCAGTTAATAAATAAAATTAGCTATTGTTGTCAATTAAATGTCAACAATAATAAGAGTAAAATATTCCAACGGATTTCTATTACACAAATAATATACGACAAATCGAGTAGTTGGACGTGTCGTGATTTTTTTTCATTGAAAGAAAAACTTAGGCGTACCACAGTCCATCGTCAAGTTCGAATGTCGTAAATCTTTTGTACGCTAGCGCGCAAAAAACGCTTTTGCGCGTAGATTTCTAATGAGAAAGAAAGCCTTTCCGAGTTTGAGGTAAAAAAAATTTTTCGGAAAATTGTAACATGCTTCAACTAACGGCGCAGCATGTATATATGTTTATAAAGCAGACCCACGCCCAGCTGTGGGCTGTAACGTGAATTGATGATAGAAATTACGGTTTTATCACCTACGGGTGTTTATAAAATATTTTATTGTGTTTTAATAACCATTTAGACGCTCGTTCGTTGAGCACGTGCAGTTTATAGTCCATTATTAGTTTATTAGTATTTTCTAGACTCTAGATCCGTGAACAAAGTCTGTGCTTTGTTATCCTTTGTCTTATAGTAAACACCCAATAGGTACTAGATTCATAATTTATTGTATATATACAGCTCAACTGGACTGGGGGCCTACCATAACCTTTCAAAAAACAATCTTATTTCAATGTAAGCTTATATATAGTAAGCTTATTATAATATTATTCATATTCGTACAGTCAAGAGCACATCAAGCTTTACACTTTGTACTTTGCACCGTTCTTATCGTAAGCGGCATAGAGCTGTGTTTAAGTGTTAAGTGTCTTGATGTGCTCTTGACCCTGTACCATGACAAACCTATCAACCAACTAATGTATTATTGCTAAAGTGACTGAAAGAACGAATGAACGAATGCACACCTAAATAATGTCTATTCACTCTCGCCTTGAAAAGGTCCAAGTTATAGTTATAGCGTTCGGGGAACAAGTCTGCAGGCAGGGAATTCCACTCCCGAGCCTCTTGCCTTACAAAATATGTGGAAGCGAATGGTTCGTGCGAATCCTGGGAATATCCACAACATAGGGGTGGAACCCCCGCCCACGTCTAGTCTCCCGAAGATGGAAAGGGGAAGGCGGAATCAAATTATCAATGCCATCGCACACTCTCCGTGATATATCCTGTAGGATATCGATAAGCTGGGAACTCTAGGGCGGTATTCAAGGCTCTGCAGCTTCGCCTCTACTAGTTCCGAGTCACCTATAAGCCTCTTAGCACGCCTGTCTATTGAATCCAAGGTGGCCAGTTGGTATTTAGCAGAGCCATCCCATAAGTGGCAGCAGTACTCCATACACGACCGGATTTGTGCTTGTACAGCTGAAGCAACTATCCCGGTGTGAAATATCGCCTCACCTTGGAAAGGATGCCAAGATGGATTCAATGTAACTGCCGAAGTTCAGATTGGACGAGATCCATTCCAAGTAGGTGAAGACGTTCGGGTATCGGTATGAATATATCACGAAAAGTCGGAGTCAGGTGAAAGGGACTCCGTTGAGTGGAGAAAAGACACGCCAGCGTCTTGGTAGCATTAAATTTGACAAGATTGGCATCGCCCCAATCGGAGACTGCCTTAAGTGTCAAATTCAAACGACTAATCATGGACTCTCGACAAGACTGGATTTCTTGTCCACTGACCCTTGCATTTATCAAGTACCTGTCCACAACTGTGCTGTCATCAGCATACCCAATGGTACCTGGAATCAACATATTGTTTATATGCAGCAGAAAGAGGGTTGCGGACAGTACAGTACCTTGAGGAACTCTCGGCATCTATCGCCCGATGTTCGGAAGAGTAGCCTTCTAAGACCACTCGAATCGAACGTTCACTCAAGAAATCCGAAATCCAATTGCAAAGGTCAGTGTGAAGTCCATAAGAGGGAAGCTTGCTTAAAAGACTTGCGTGCCAGACTCTGTCAAAGGCCTTAGAAATGTCTATAAACACTGCAATGGCTTCGCCATGCTCTTCTATAGCCTCGCTCTACAAGTGAGAGGCATACACAAGAAAATCCCCAGTAGATCGCCCTCTTCGGAATCCGTACTGGCGATCACTGAGGAGATCGTTGTCTTCAAGGTACGGCGGGAGACGGTTGTTAAGTACACGTTTCATAGTCTTGCGGAGTATGAAAGTGACTGAGATAGGTCTATAGTTGACAGGGTCAGCTCTACTTCCTTTTTTAGGCACTAGTTGCACATTTGCAACCTTCCACGACCTGGGAACTACACCAGTCTCAAGCGAGAGGCAATACAGGCGTGTGAGAATAGGAGACAACTTAGGCGCACAGTTGCGCAGGGCTATTGCTGGAATTCCATCTGGCCCGCTAGCTTTCTGCACGTCTAGACTTCGCAGAGTTCTGAATACCACTTTTTGGCGTATGCGAACTGGCGCCATAGTACATCCAGTCTGAGGTAAAGAAGGTAGTAGGTATCCTGCGGCATCCAGACGCGAGATCTCTGCAAAGAGTGAGGCGAAGAGATTTGCCTTCTCTTCCGCAGTATGGACCAGCGAGCCGTCTGGCCTCAGCAGAGATGGTAATGAATGGCTACTAAAGTTTTTTACGACTACTTTGGCCAGGGACCAAAAGGACTTGCTGCCTGCTGAAAAAGAGGCAAGTTTGGCCCCTATGCAGCGCACATGGTCGAACTTGGCCCTGCGTAACACATCGGATCCCGCTAGCCTCCAGAACCGAGTGCTCAGTGCAGTACAAGCAGCTAGTACTCATCGTTCGACGCAATGCAACTGTTCAGACCCGACCTCCTAATGGCAACGCCCGAACACGAGCCGGAACACGGATAAACCATTTGGCGACTCGACGGCGTCGGTAGGGTGGTTACCAGTCACGGCCGAGGCCTACCACCGGTAAGTGTTGCTCTTTAGCACCACCCAGGGGTGACTTGTAGGATCTCGAGAGTAAACCTACGGAATCGAGCAACATCAACCCCTATAATGAAGAACGATTTCCCAATATTGTCTATTCCTTACTAAAAATAGGAAAGAAATAACGCTATATGAACTGTATAATGCCATCACTTTCTTTTTTGATGTTCCGAATCGTTCTATCGTAGTATAACTTAATATTATTTACATTCAGTTTAACTGCCAAAAAAAAAGAAAAGTATGTAATAATGAAATCTATTAAAATTACGTTGTTTTCAATTATTTTTCAGCATTTTCATAAAGAAATATAAATAAAACAAGCTGAGTCTTGATTGTCACGTTGTGAATTCGGAGTCATAGTCTAGTGTCAACTGTTCACCAAGGAGCATATAGATGGCGCTGTCATAATTTTACGAAATAAACATAGCGTATTTTTATTTAACGAGATATTATTTCCTATGTACTATTAAATAAAAAAATAAACAAAATATTGAAGAGATGTATTTAAATAAATAAGTTCAACTTAACTTTTAATCCTTTCAAGTCAATATTAAGACAATAAAACTGAAAATAATATTGTTCCCATTGCATCCGTGTAACTATTTTAAGATTGCTAAATTTGACTTATGAGCATAAGAGCAATATTACTTTAATGTCAAAATCACGTCATACTACGAACTGAGTGAATGAATAGTCACAAAGGTGCCAATAAAACATCGTAGTTGTAACATTATAATAAGCCCACTTTAAGCGTGTCATGGTACGAAAAATCAACGTAAGGTTAAAGTAATATTGTTTTAAGAGGTAGTGGTAGGCCCCCTGGACTGAGGAACACCTAACTTTTTTTCCGATGAAGAAAAAGATATAATGACATGTTCAACTACGCGATTTGTAGTACGTTACTTATTTATGTAATATAAATCCGTTGGTATATTTTTATTCTATTATTGTTGATAACTAATTGTGTTTGTGTGTGTGTACAAGCGAGAATAAAAATTGATGAGGTGCAAATTCAGAACACATCCGAAGATAAACATTTTTTTTAACTGATTTTTTATAGTTCAACTGTTTTTCTTTCATCGACCATTTTCCTCGCGATAGTGAGGTGAAATGTTGAATGTTTCGCTCGGCATAACTTCAATTAATATTGAATTGTATTTTAACACCCTGTATAAACATACTAACATAAATAATTATTTACGTACTGATAACACTGATACTTGTGCAGATAAGGTTAACAAACATAAAACAACACTATGCGCATGTTATTTAGTAACACTCGGCACGTGAAACGGAACGCACGCGTTCTACATTCAAAAATAAAAACGTTTGCTGTAAACAATTGTTTTCGTTCACGATTAAAAAAAAAACATTTTTCAAATTCCGAATAAAAATTTAATAGTGACGTGACTGTGAAAAAATATCTGTATTTAACAGTGTTGTTAAAAAACAAAGGTTTTGTTTTGGTGAGCAGTGGCGCGTGCCAAGTTTTATCTGCTGGGGTTCTTCCTATTATATTTATCAATTATTTTGTTGGTTAAATTTAACTTTAAACAGCTGTTTCAAGTTCAATGTACTTTTGTAGATCATTGTACTGTCTTTATTTTTGGTATTCAATAGTAATATGCACCTATAGGTTACTTATTGCTAGTAACACGGTTATAAATCGAAGTGTAAGTAAAAACTATTACTTTAAATTATAAATTGAGCTCTGAGTAAAGTTTGATTACGATGACGTAAGCTTTGATTGTTTTGATTGAAAACTTTTGACTCTGGTTTTGGTTTGGTGAGGTAATGAAAAATCGTTTTTTAAGTATAGCGTCAGAGCCTTTATTTAGTAAGGAGAAGCAGTGGTGGGGTGAGTATGGTAGTCGCCATGGATCACGCAATCCTATAAAAGATTATACAGGGTGTAACCCTTAGGAGTGCCAATATAAGCCAAAGTCAAATAATCATTTATTCCACAGGTAAAATTTTTACACTTGAAAACGTCATTTTTTTAAGCTACTGCTCGTTCACTACGCTGACCTCCCTGAGAAGAACGAGCAAGAAACTCTATGGATTGCTCTTTTCAAATAAACTTAAATGCTATAGAATACATTTAGAATCATATTTGTGAAAAATCTAGACTCACGTTGTCTTTCCATACGTCTTATCTAACACGTAGTATACAATTTTGTAATATGACTTTTCAATTAAAATACTTTTAATGTAAGTTTTAAACTTAGGAAATGGTAATTTTAATATATACTCTGGAATTTTATTGTAAAAACGTATACAGTTACACATAAAATAATCGTTTACCTTAGTTAAACGAAAACATGGTACCATGAGTTTGGACTTAGTTCTAAGGTTAATATTATGGATATCTTTATTAACGAAAGAAAAGATAAAACTGATTGCGAAAGTACGTTATCTACAGTACTGGCACGCTGTGATGGCCGTTTTGATAGATTACAATAGTGAATTCAAAACCTAATTCATTATCGAAAAAAAATTAATCAAATGCGAATCTATAAGATTTTAGATTCATAGCTGGTATTGCAAGGGGTAGCTGATTAAAAAGTTTTAATAAATAGGAAATGAAACTATTTTTCCGGATTTAAATCGCGTATATTTGTTTTTTCAAACAAGCCGACGTTTCGGATCCTTTACAGGTGGTTTCTCCGTACCACCAGTTTGGGATCCAGTATTTCCTCTAATGAAAAATCCCAAACAGACATAAGAGTGCAGTACTAATTAATATGTTTTAGTTTATTCTAATTTCTATTCATAATTAATAATAAATTAAACTTAATAAAAATTCATTCAATAAAATAATTTGTAAACCTGAATGTAGCGTAAATTGGAATGTTTTCTTTGTAAAATTAAAAATAAGGTATTTAATTAATAACTATTGTAACTATAGTGAAAAAATAGGGTGGTTTGCATTAATATTAGACATAACTGGTTGAAGACTGTACCACCTCAGTCAACCGTGACCATGGGACCTGTAAAGGGCCCGAAACGTCGGTTTGTTTGAAAAAACAAATATACGCGATTTAAATCCGGAAAAATAGTTTCATTTCCTATGTGTAACAATCGCGAAAACCTAAGAACTCGAAGTTTTAATAAAATTAAAATAAAATAAAGGTAGAAATCGCCCTTATACTGGGAAAAACAATTATTTCACAAAATATCGATCTTGAAATAAATGCATTTGAAATTTCAACGACGATTTTTTCTTGGGCATACCATGGTCATCCTACGTAAATTTGTAACTGTGATTCCACATTTTATATTTTACCGAAATTTAAAAATGTTTGCATTTTACATATACAATTTTGTCGCGTTATCCTAAATTAAGTAATTTTCTGTTAAAATTCCAGATAATTGGTTTTCGCAGTATAACGACGAAATTGTGCTGGACAGCGATCCTTTAAGTGACGATCGTAATAGATTTCATTTTTAAAAATTTCGAATTTCGGAAGACAAATGCCGACTTGCGTTGTAAAATTATACATTCTATAAATTTTACTGCACGTCACTATTGACAATAATGGACATCAATTAATTCCTTCAACGTAGCTATGAATTAATCTTATTTTTTTCCATTCTCTAAGGAATGAATGCGAAACTTGATGAGCAAACGGACAAACGTCAAAACGGTCATCGTAGCGAGCCGGCACTATAATGAGTAAAACGACATCAATAACATTTTTAAAATAAAACTAAAAATATTTAAAATTTTGAACATTTAACGCTCGCATATTTAATATGACATACGTGGAGAGTCTTCAGTTTCCCTACTCTTAAAGGTAACAATAAGTTTACAGATAACGTAACTGTTATAAATAAAGTAATAAAACTATCTTTTGATTGAATAATAACAAAGCGAATTGCAAAATTTTGTATTTAAACATTGACTTACAATTATATGGACGTCGGGTCCGCGCTAAAAAGTGTCCGAACTTATAGGGCGTTAAAATCGTATACAGAGCGTCATTCACGCTTTAGTCTTCGTTTGTTCGACTGACAGCGAAGCAAGCAAAATTAGACAGTACTGCGATAACATTACAATTTAAATTCAACGTTTTAGCTTTTTCATATTCCTTTACATGTCACTACGTTTAAATAGGTTGACTTGGGACATTTTTTTCGTGGTTTTTGTATTAGATCCGTCGTCCATTTATTTGTAAGTCAATGTATTTAAAGCAGTTGTTCAAAACTAAGGCCTCTGTACAAGAGAGCGTTTAACGTGAAATTTTTGGATATTTCTAGTTTTATTTTGAAAAAGTTTTTAATGTCGTTTTACTCATTAGGTAACGTACTTTAGACACCAGTTTAAAGGCTTTTGATATCTTTTATATTCACGGAAAAATACCTGGGCAAACTTAATAATTACAACCTGTATATACATTCCATTGCAATGTTGGGCACGGCTTTAAGTTCAAATTTCGCCACCTGAAACTACCAATTGTATTTTTAAATAGACATCCCATTTCAATTTCAGTATTTACTGCCGTATTAACGGCAGTAAATACTGTTTCCAGTTTCTTTTTATGTTCATTTAATTTTATTTAGAATGGATAGCGAATACAAAACATAATTATTAATTACACAGGTTATAGCTAATAAGGTACAGACGGCAGCACATCCAGTTTAGTAGCTAGAGCTCCTTACCAAGTGACGGAACGAACAAGTGGTGCGCCTGATATGGTAAGCTACACGCCTGTCCATAACAGCTGTAGTGCCACTCATAGCTTTAAATCGTAAAGATCTGAGGGGCACTGCCAATGCGCTTGTCACCTTGAAACATAAATCCCATGTGCCTATAATGTCACCAGCAACCTTACCCTTCAAGACCGGAAGGCAATAATGTTCATTTTAACAGTTTGGCGGCAGAAATAGGCAAGGAAGTACTGTCTTGGACGTTTTCGATAAATTACATCTATTAAATAACTGATTATCATAGACGATGTCGTGGTCATGGCAGGATCATTGGAAGAGCTTGGCACCAAGCTCGGTGACCTCAATAGAGTTTCCCAGCAGGTGGGTCTAAAAATGAACATGGACAAAACGAAACTGATGTCGAATGTCCATGCTGTACCCACCCCTATAACAGTGGGAACCTCTATTCTTCGAAGTTGTTGTCGAGTATGTCTACCTCGGATAAAACGTCCAATTAGGCAGAGCCAACTTCGAAGAAGAGGCGACTCGTTGAATCCGACTCGGTTTGACAGCTTTCGGGAAGCTCTGGGACGTCTTCTCGTCCGCAATACCGCAGTTCTTGAATATAAAAACCTTCGAGCAACGCGTGTTGCCAGCGATGATCTACGGCTCTGAGACGTGGTCACTTACTATGAGCCTATAAAAAAGTACAAAGTCACTCGACGCAGCGAGCAATGCCCGGCATTTCTCTACGTGATCAAATCAGAAACGAGGAGATCCGTAGAAGATCGAAAGTCACAGACATAGCTCAAAGGATTAGCAAGTTGAAGTGGCAGTGGGCAGGGCACATAGCATGTAGAACTGACAGCCGTTGGGGCAGAAAGGTTCTTGAATGGAGACCTCGAACCGGAAGGCGCCCTACTAGATGGACGGATGACCTGGTAAGGGTGACGGGTAATCGATGGATGCACGTCGCGTCTAACGGGCTAGTCTAGCAATCTTTGGGGGTGGCCTATGTTCAGCAGTGGACGTCTTCCGGCTGATATGATGATGGTGATAGATTATCTTTATTGTACTTATATAATTACTAAAATCTTAAGAGGGAGCAGCAAAAGTTTTGACGTTGGCTCCGCCCAAATTTGTGAAACAAATATATGCCTGAAGTTCGCGTGACATGCGACAGGAGATGTTGAATTTTGCGCATTACAAGTACCAAATTCGTTTTAGCGGAATAACTCTAAAACTAAAGGGATAAAAAAAATCCGTAGTGACAGTTGTCGATAATGCATAAATATAATTAATTATCTAATTTTTGTCCTAATAACCTGTAGCATTTCGAGGATAAATCGAAAAAATGTGAAAATTAGTGGTCATATCATGATTTTTATCTATCGAGGAAACTTTATTGTTTTATGTTTCTGATTAATGTCTATGATTGAATATATCGTGTAGTTACTCATACAATATTTTATTTTAAACTTTAAAGTGGATATACCCCTCTAAAATCAAATTGAAGATTAGGAATTTTTCCTCTGCTCCCTCTTAAAGGACACTAGAGCAAAATAGCGGCACGTACTATCAGCTAAGTTAAATTCTTACCACGTCCAAAGCAGTTTGAGAGCGGATATTGTGGCAAATTTGTACTTATTTTGTTCACCCTTTATTTAGCGAAAAACCTGTTGTTTATAATCTAGCGAATTTTCATAACCATAGCATAATGAAATGTACTGACTAGATTTTTTTATTTTTTTATTTTTATGACACTAAGTGACAGGACGAACAAGTCTTGCGTCTAGTGGTAGTTGCAGACGACATGTCTTTTCATAACAGGCACTGCAATGCCTGATCTGAGGGGCACTGCGGCTGCGCTCGTCTCCCTGAGACATAACTTAAAAAGTCTCATGTGCCTGACACAAGCGAAAATACGTATCGCGCGTCTTCTAGCGAATTTGCACGCAGTCTCGGGATTCTCGCAGCTACCGGATCATACGTTACACAATTTAATTGACATAAAGTTGATTATGTTACGTACAATTTCGTAAAAATTCGCTTCCATTGAAATGTAAATTGAGCATTAAATACCATTGGTTGACAAGAACGAGGTAGTTGCGGGTGCCCGCTACTAGTTAAATAAATCGATAGTACTTATAAGTTCTGTTAGGCTCAACTTACACTGGCGCAGAGTCGAAGCTTCGCGACGCGTCATGTTTTTCGTAGCATAGTATAGCATATTCATCTCTATTTTCACATTGTTAAGGTACAAATTTGTGTTATGCAAATATGAAGTCGTTACTTGGGCGCAGTGAGGCATCAGACGCCGACTACACGAGATGTGGTTGAAAAACAGGACGCGACGCGACGCTTCGACTCGGCGCCAGTGTGTGGCCTGTGTGTGTTGAGCTTTACATAGGTACACCCTCGCGCGCATATACATACACACACACGCATTAACGCACACGCGTTAATTTTGTTTTAAATTTGAGCGTAATGATCGTATTTTTTCATTTTTCTCATTAATTAACTTTAATTTCCTAAAGGATATTAAAAATGTAACTTGGAAAAGCGGGGCACACTGCGCGTGCCTTCGCGCCATTACCCGCGGATTCGGCAGAATTCCGCGGAAGACGCGTGACGTGATTTTTGGCTAATATCTAGTTTATACGTTACACAATTGACCATAAATTTCATTACGCTAAGTACAATATTGTTTCAAAAGTTCGCTCCCATTCCGTTCCGACGCAATATAAATTGAGCCTTAAGATGGTATCGCGTCGGCATTGGTAACAGTACAGGAATTGATACTGTTACACACACTAGTGCGGTAGATAATGTAATTACTATTTATTTATTATCTATCATCTTTAGCGCCGAGCCGTTTCATTGGAATACGTGTGTCTATATAGATAAGATAAAACTATAATTTTCAAACCAATAAGGTAATTTTCTACAGGATTACTTTGCAAACAAACTAAACATTCATTATGGATTAAATTAAGTATTTAACAAAGTTTGAAAGCTGTCTTATTGTTTTACAACTTAAGAAGGGTGATCCGAATATTCGTTTTAAGATAGCAAAACTAATTCTATAAAAACTTCTTCTTTTTAACGTTTTTATTGTATGTATGTCACGCGATAACTCTTTACTATTACTTACTACTAATTTGTGAACCGATTTTGATGACTCTTTTTTTGTTAGAAAGAGGGTACTTCAGAAGTGGTCCCATTTAGAGAACATATTCTACCTCTAAGGGTGGGAAACTAGGGGATGAATGACTTTTGAGATTGGTTTTTTAGTACTGTGTATTGAATTATTCTTTTTTATAATATTATAGCTCCATCGATATCACTGGTGATTTCGCCAACTGTTTTTCCCAATTAGCGCCATGTTGATTCAACATTTTGACAGATGTGACGTCAGTGTGTTTTCGAATTCACTCAATGAACGTATAAAATTGTGTTTCTCCTTTACCGATTCGGTGTTGTCACTTAAGAATATGAGACAAGTTGAATATTTTTTATATAAATGGTAACACATGCTGCCCACGTCGCCTGCGACTGAGTCTACTACCCTGAAACTTACAATCATATTTATAATTTTATTTTTTCTACTGTAGTAGTAGTCTTTAGAATAATAATAATAATAATAATAACGCACACACTCAACATAGCCCCGCACTAGGGAAACCCTATGTCGCGGGTGCCATGGACACACAGAGACAACCACAAATCACACCCAAATTCACGAGAGAAATAAATGTAGGCCATACAAATATTTCTCCCGGCCCGGGAATCGAACCCGGGGGCCTCTGTGTGGCAGTCCGGTATGGCAACCGTTCGACCACGGAGGCAGAATGAATTTGGATTTAATCGGAATTTACAAAATATTCGGAATTGACGATCATTGGACTTGACGTATCCTCGGAATTAAAATTTTACCCGGAATTGGAACTATACGTCCTGATTTGACCCTATTCTGATATGGCCCACCGAAGACGACACTTCTCGTCTCGCTTGTCGCGTCACGCTTGTACGCTACCCCGCTGTTTATTAATTCACGACCATCATAAATAGTAACGTTTAAATTTGTAAGAATAAATTAAAACTATTCAAATATCAAAGCCGTCCTTAGAGAACGCCTCGTTGACAGGCTTGTTGCCGTTCTGTCAATGTGACCGTCAATATGTGAGGCGCGGTGGGGTATCTAAAGCCAGAGAGTCACCCTCTCTGGCTTTCTCGTTATTTTTTTATTCTCTATCAGAACGCACGCTAACTCCATTAGTTCCAATATAATAAAAAATGTAGGCAATTTCCTAGTCTGAGATTAGATAAAAAAAGAAATGCTTATCATTTATGAAGTGACTAAGCATCGTATTCAGTACTCTACTCAATGCTCAAGTCAGGACTTGAGTATGATTTCAATCACTGGAAATACGACCCTAATGGCAAGGACTTGAGTATGATTTCTAGTGCTTGAAATCATATTCAACTCATGACTTGAGCATTGAGTAGAGTTCTGGAATACGACCCTATGGTGTACTCATTATGAAAGAGATTTGGTTATAATGGGTCACGTGTAGGAAAAAGTGACCTTGTAAATAAAATTAATTATTACAATCTGTTTTAAGTTACCACATGGCACATAATGGCACTCCTTGTTATGTTAATTTTAAAATAATGACGATATTAATCATATCACCACAACATTCCATGTTAAAAATGGGCCAGTTTCTTTTTTTGCTAAGTAATAATAATAATAATAACGGACACACTCATAGCCTCGCTCTAGGGAAATCCTGTATCGCGGGTGCCATGGACACACGCATAGACAACCACAAATTACAATCAAACTCACGAGAGAAATAAATGCAGACCAGCTGGTAACCGTCTGGCTACGAAGGCAGCGGATTTTATAGCGGAGTTGGTAGAGACTACTGATCGTTATTTTGCTCAATCCTGACAAACCTGTCTTGCTTTAGTGACATTTTCATATTCTGCTATTGTTCTCACTACATATTCTAGCCTTTTTAAGAACATTCTCGACTTGTGTTTGTTTGTTGATGTTCCATACTTGGAAAAGGGACAGAATAGCCTACTGGCTATTCTGTCCCTTCCATACCCCGCGATATTTATTATTCGGAGGCCTTGAATATTCTTTGTATATGTATATATTTATAAAATTTTTATATATGTTTTTATTCCATCTATATTTTTTTATAAATTCAAATGACGGGACGGACAAGTGCGCCTGATGGTAAGCGACACACCTGTCCTTAACAGTTGCAATGCCACTCAGCTCCTTAAAGCGCAAATATCTGAGGCGCACTGCCCCTGCACCCGTCACCCTGAGACATTAGTTGACAAGTCCCATGTGCTCCTAACTTCACCAGCACCCTTACCTTTCGAAACCGTAATACGGTCTACTTATATCAACACGCTATCGTCCACTGCTGGACATAGGCCTCTCCAAATACGCGCCATTTCAGCTGATCCTCGGCTTATAGCATCCATCTGGCACTATGATTGCCCAGCCGTGTTCAAGGCTCAAGAACTCGCTTTCTCCATCAGTTATCGATTTTTGGACAGATATGGACAGTCTACTGTCACTTCTGCTTATTCTGTTAGCTATGTCGACGGTCTTGGTTCTTTGTCGGATAACTACATTCCTTACCTTGTTCTTCAGAGAAACTCCGAGCATAGCTCGTTCCACGGTTCGATGACCGATTTTTAACTGGTGGTTAGTGTAAGAGTTATATGAAATGTAAAAAAAATTATTTGTTTTTTTCGAACAAATCAACGTTTCGGGCTCTGTACAGGTCGCAGGTCACGGTAGACTCAGTCAACTGTCTTTCAAAACCGTCACCTGTTAACTCAGTCAACCGTGACCATGGAACCTATAAAGGGCCCGATACGTTGGTTTATTTGAAAAAACAAGTATACGCGATTTTGATCCGGAAAAATAGTTTCATTTCTAATGTGTAACAATAGCAAAAACCGAAGAACGCGATATATAAAAAAAAGTGTGAAATAATAAATTTTATTTATTAAAGTACAATAAATAAAATGTCGAATTGTAAAATTGTGACGTGTTAATGTGATTATTCCTAAACTAAAATTTATAAAAATAAAATTAATAATCGAATAAAATAAATTAAATAACATTGAATTCGAATCCGAGCTGAGATTTTCGGAATTTATGTGCGAAATTTCGTTTGAAATTTCATAATAAATCATCAATCATGATGATCATGATGATATTTGAAAGTGTCAAAACATGTCCTTAACAAATTTCCTTTCGTATTACACTTATAGAGGGCGCCACTTCCCATCAATTTATCTCATACGGAAGCCTTTCTGTCCTATTTTAGCATGGCTTTCTTTATACATCTTTTTCGCCAACTCTAACAATTGACGGGTGTCGTCAATTGTTTCACTTCAAAAACGGCCAGTTTAACTTGAGCTTTGCTATAATGGACGAAAATTTAAAAAATACATAATTTAATATTTAATTACCGACGAAATGTGATTCCGTTTGTTTTGTAATTAGATGGAACAGCAGAATGGAACAGCCCGCCATAGTTAGAGATATTGTCTTTATTACAATAAATACAGAATATTTTTGGAACATACGGAGACGTACACACAGGTCAGTTGTTGGCGCTGTACCATTTCAGCTTTGATATTTAAAAGTGATATCAGCACCATTTGACTGATGAGTTGCCACGGCTGAATGGCCCTTATTTCGTCTCTTTTCTGATTATATACTCGATGTTACTGACACAATTACCATTGTATTATCCAGATATACGATCACAGCTTAAGAATCGAAACACTGACTTTATTACAGAATTAACTTTTTTACAAACGTAATTTCAAGACATTTGAAAAATGTATATTGTATACTATACGTGCTGTATTTAGTTCAGTTGATATAAAAAAAATCATTGGTTACATTGACTTACAAATAAATGAACGACGGGTCTAATACAAAAACCACGAAAAAATGTCCCAAGTCAACCTATTTAAACGTAGTGACATTTCAAGGAATATGAAAAAGCTAAAACGTTGAATTTAAATTGTAATGTCATCGCAGTACTGTCTAATTTTGCTTGCTTCGCTGTCAGAAGAAACAAACGAAGACTAAAGTGTGAATGACGCTCTGCATACGATTTTAACGCCCTATAAGTTCGGACACTTTTTAGCGCGGAGCCGACGTCCATATAATTGTAAGTCAATGGGCTCTCGAGATTTTCTTGTAAAATCTCGAGGTAAGTTTATGTTTTTTTTTCTATCGTGAAAATAATAACGCACACACGCACTCACTCAATATAGCCCCGCACTAGGGGTAACTCTGTATCGCTGGTGCCATGGACACACACATGGACGACCACAAATTACACCCAAACACACGAGAGAAATAAACGTAGGCTATACAAATATTAAATTTTATACAAATACAAAATTAATATTACTATGTATTTATGCAATTCTAAACTTTCGCTGTTATGCGCAACCTGTTATATAAAATACCAAAATTAGAGCTGCGTTAAATGGATACAATTGGTTTCCTTTGGCAGAGTGCCCAAAATGGCTCTGCTTATACGTTGGGCAAGGCAATGGCCCATTTTTTTTACATTATTTAATAAAAAGAATCCGAGAATTAGTGAGAATATATAGACGGAAAGAAGGTCTCGGTACGTTGCTAGATATGATAAGAAAGGTTCATAGTTCACAATTTACGCCTCAGTGTACTTATGACCTTACTTACATTGGAATATGGAAATATAGTCAGAAAAAAAGACGTATTGTATTTTTTACGTTGCATCCAAATTTGTTGTGACTGCTAATAAAAAACCGATGGTTTTTTTATGATAAAATAAATGCGCATTTGACCTCCATCTCACCTGATTAAAAGTGATGATAAGGTCAACAATGGAGCATGCATGTTGTTTTGGTTCATAATCTCAGTACAAAGAGTCTAAAAAACCGACCTCAAAAGTAATTCATCTCCTGCTTCGTCGCCCTTAGAAGTGGAATAGTTTCTTCAAATTTAAAACTACTACTGAAGTACCCTCTTTCTAACAAAAAAAGAATCATCAAAATCGGTTCTCAAGTTATAACATACATACAAAAAAAAAACCGCCCAGTCGAATTGAGAACCTACTTCCGTCGGTCTACTTTATTAACTAGAAGAGAACTTGGATGGTTTCACATGAAACTCGAAATTGTAATTATATTTATTTAATTAGTCAACCGATGAAACTTCAAATTGTCAATCTGAATAAACCTTGCTGAGGAGTTCTTCCCGTCTCATCATCATTTCCATCATTGGATCAGCTCTAGGTCCCACTCTGTTCATCAAAATTGGCAACTAAGAGTTCAAGAAACAAAGAAAATAAGATATGACTCCAATGTATTGCAATGCAATGTACGCAACACCCACTGCCTTGTGATAAGTTACTTTATAAGGTTTCAATAGTAAACAGAACTTGACATCAGGACACAGCCTGTTAAATACAGTAAGTTATGTAGGAAAATGTAAGAAAAAAAACTATACTAAAACGTCTAAACGTGCATTTGGAAAATATTACAGGAGAACCATTTAAAGTATTGTTTTAAAGAAAAAAACATAGCTCTAGTTGTATTTGTTTTAAGGAAATCTAGACAGTGTCAGCTTTTCCTTGTGTGTAGTGCCTTAGAGTGAATTCCGTTGCTCTGGTACTCATAGTACAGGGGATTTCCTAGTTTGAAACCAGGCGTTTGACGTGGTTGTTTGACACTTTATTGTTATTTATTGTTATTTTCTTATCATCGTCGTAACTATAGGTTGGTGCTACATTTAAACAAGAAGAATTAATGTTATGTCTATTACTATTTGTCATAAAATCTTTTACTATTCTGAGCAGAATTCCAAGAAGAATAAGTTTTACTTTTAGTAATTTTTATCTTTAATAACGCACACACTCAACATAGCATGGCACTAGGGAAACTCTGTGTTGCGGGCGCCATGGACACACACATAGACAATCACAAATTACACCCAAATTCTCGAGAGAAATACCATGTAAAACATACAAATATTTGAATGTAGGCCATACAAATATGTCTCCCGGCCCGGGAATCGAACCTGGGACCTCTGCGAGGCAGTCTGGCATGGTAACCGTTCGGCCACGGAGGCAGTCAAAATGTTTAGGAATCGTATATTCACACAGTATAGTAATCGGTATATATCCTCAATTTTACTATGTATTTTTCCAAAGTTTTTCAACACTTTGGAAAAATACATAGTAAAACCTGCTTCATACAACAGGTTCCATAATGTTACATTTACATTTTACTTGACAAATTGCTTATATTTACACTGTAACGGGTAAGTAGAGTCACGTTTTAAGCACTTGATCAAATGGCTAATGGTCAAGACATTAAGATAAGTCTGACAACTTGTTTTGAAAATTATGCATATTATAAGTACTTATAATAGTAAAGTATAGTCTTAAATTGAGAGTGATGCTTGGGATGACTCTTAGTACTACCTCAGTTTGAATTCAATTTTTTTCCCATACTAATACGGTTTATTTTGCTTTGATCGAGCGGCAGGGACACTGGCTTTATTACAGAATTTATTTTCTTACAAACGAAACTAAAGTCATTTGAAAAATGTGTATCGAACTTATACGTGTTCTATTTAGTTCAGTTGATTTAAAAAAAAAATCATTGGTATATATAAAGTATCTATTGAATGGTTTTCTTGCAAAATGTCGATGTGAGTTTGTGTGTTTTTTTCTATTGAATCGTCTTTCCACACCATATATTTTCAATTTTACTATATACTTTTTTCCAAAGTGATTCATTCAAAACTTACACTGTTTTGTTGTATTAACACTTAATTTTTGTATCACGGAAGAATTAAAATATATGTAATTATGATGTCATCCACTCCAAATCTGTAAGCTAACCACGCAAAATTATGGTGTAAAATATGTAGACTTTAAGATATTTATTTCTGAATATGACCCACGACGAGAATCCTTGAGGAAGTGGTCTTCTTTTAACTGGATGAGTAAATGTACAAAAGTGTTTTTTTTTTAATTAACCGACTTAAAACGTACCAAGTCTCAATTCGACTGTATTTTTTTGTGTGTGGCATACAACGATTACTTTGACATTTGTAAAATAACGTGTGCATGGGACTTGTCAAACTTATTATGTCTTAGGGTGACTGACGCAGTGGCAGTGTTCTGATCATTGCGATTTCAAGCTTTGAGTGGCACCGCAACTGTTATGGATGTTTTTTGTAATTTCAAGTGACGACACGAACAAGTCGTTCGCCTAATGGTACTGTCATTCACTTATTAAGCCTCGGCTAAGTGACAAATGGTCCAATATCCGTTTTAAATAGCATAACACAGAGAACGAGATTCTCTTTTTTTTTTCTCTTTTAATATGTTCGACTTATTGGAACTTGCCCTAGCAATAGCTGAAATATCATTATGGCATTTCAATATTCTATAATCTCAGTACAGAGAACTAAAAAATCAACCTCAAAAGTACGTGGAATTACGTCTATTTGCTAAGTTTTATTGAAATATCCTTAAATTCGCCACTATACAGGACTTGACACTGGAGATAATAAAAATCGATTCTCAAAGTATATTGAGAGAAAAACGCCTTGAATTGGAGAAATAGCAAAATCAACCATTAAAATAATTGCTCCTTACGTAAAATTTAGGCGCTATTTATAAAAATGAATCTTCATGCGTGAACAGCCATCCTTAGAGGTGGACGATTTTCTTCAAAATGAAATGGGACCACTATGGAAGTACTCCCTTTCCAACAAAAAAAGAATCATGGAAATCGGTTCACAAATACCGGAGTTATCGCGTAACATACATACAAAAAAAAACCATACAGTCGAATTGAGAACCTCCTCCTATTTTGAAGTCGGTTAAAAATTGGCGGACGGTAGAGTAAGCGACACGTCTGTCCGTAACAGTTGCAGTGCCACTCAGAGCTTTAAATCACAAAGATCTTAGGGTCACTGAAACTGCGCCTGATACCCTAAGACATAAGTTGACAAGTCCCATGTGCCTATAATTTCACTAGCACCCTTCTAAACCGTTCAGTAATGCTCACACTACTGCTTGGCAGCACAAATAGGTAAGGTGGCAGTACTTCCCTGGACGAACTCTTTCACAAGGAGCTCTACTGCTGCCTAAACATATACTTCTAGATATCCCACCTTCAACAATCAGCAAGTACGTTTCATCGAATCGCAAATCCTTCCATCACGAGTGCAAACATGTCTCGCACTTCAACATGGCGTCTAATATTAGTAACTTCTGAAGCATAGTAATATAGTGTACACCATAGATACGATACGAAGTGGACCGCGGTCCCGGTAACCTCGATCGCAATATCATTGCATGATGTAATTTCGCCGTACCCTTTCTATCATCGGGGGCGTAGGCTGGGGTTCCAATCTTATATTTTTTTCTTTTTATTGAGGAACAAACAGTCTTATACAAATTATAAAATAAAAATACATTTAACTTATTACTAAACCTATAGTTCCCTGTACTTATACGTAAACAAGTAAACGGTATAAGTAAAGACGTGCAATGCTTGTTTAGTTTTTTTTACTATAATTATGTAAGTAATAATAATAATAATAATAAGTAAGTATCTCGACCTGGCGCACGAGATCACCGACATGTGGGATGTGGCCTCCACTGAAATAATCCCAATTGTTTTGTCCGCAAATGGGTTAATTCCAGTCAGCATTTCTAACAGCTTGAGGCGGTTGGATTTCTGTGGCGTGTCGCTTCCAGCACAAATGCAGAAGGCGGTCCTGCTCGATACGGCACGTATTGTTCGCCGATTCTTGGACCTGAGTCCCTGACCCCGGCCGACTGTGCCATTGCCTGGAAATACCGCCTCTCCCATTTAAAAATTCAAAATTAATCTTTTAGACCTTGGTAGAGGCGAGAGTTTAAAATAAATGTAATAATAATAATAATAAACTATATATACCTAATGAAGTTAAACAAAACAAAGGATTTAACAATTAATAATGAGCGTACGAAACTATTTTGAAATCTGATTTGCTGATGTGACTTTTAAACTCCTGCAAAGAAGAATCAAATAGTTAACTTCACTACACTTTGCATTATATAACTGTTGCTACCGTAACATGTTTTACTTAACTTAACATCAAAAAAATCTTTTTTACGATTTGCTCTTTCATTGTTTCGCGGCACATGAATGAATATATTTTCCTACAAATAAGGGGTCTACAGTATTATGCAAATTTTATATAAATATGTTAGATCAATTAGAGAACGATGATGCTGCAATGAAGCAATATTGTACAATGTTCAATGTACAGTGTTCAAGGCGAGAGTAAATAGGCATTATTTGTGCATGCTCCATCGTCGACCTCATCGTCGCTTTCAGGTGAGATGAAGGTCAAATGCGCATTTATTTTTCATTAAAAAAAATCTGGCCTATGATTAGTTGTTTATCTACAATTATTTTCCCTGCCCGTGGTCACTGCTCTGCGACAGCTCATTCCATGTTTTGTCTTTCCGTTTTATCTAGTGACCTACGTATCTCTACTTTTAGTGATACGTTCGTCTGCTATTGTTTACGTCGTAAAAGTTTCCGAGCTCAATGGCCGCACCATTCGGCTCCGGATGTGGAGATCAGAGTTCCGTTTCCGGTAGAATCGAGAAAGAAAGAAAGAAAGAAAATAAATTTATTCACCACAAACACAAGACATGTTACAAGTACAATATGATTTTATTCTTAATGTGTATTGCACTGAAAAGGGCACTACTCAGCAAATACTGCAGCGGAGCCACAACTCAGGTTTTCAGTGGACCCTTTTTGAATCGGTCGATTTAAAAATAGAAATTACAAATATAATTAAAACGAAAATGAAAAAATGAAACTTTGTGGAAGCGCATTAAATTAGGTATAAACATATAAATAACTTAATTTGATCAGAAAAATAAAATTTTATGTTTATCTTTGGGTTATACAAACAAAATTTCTCCAGGCGTATTTTGCAGCATTAAAATGTGCTATCTGAGTTTATTTTCGAAAGTATAAACGGATCAATATAGGACATTAATTTTTTAATTTTTTTTAAACGACTTTTGTATTTTTTTTTGTACGTATGTTAGGCGATAATTTGTGAACCGATTTTAGCGATTCTTTTTTTGTTGGAAATCTGTAATGGTCCCGTTGAAATTTGAAGAAAATATTCCACCTCTACGGGTGGTAAACTAAGGGATGAACCCGGTTTCACGCACTTTCCGGCAACCGATTTCAATAAAAGTAGATGTAATTCCACGAATTTTGGAGTCGGTTTTTTTTGGACCCTGTACTGAGATTATTTCGATACCTCCAATGAACACTAAGCCAACTTAATTTTTGGACCTGTTCTGTTTTTATTTTGTTTTTTGTTTCTTTTTTTTACAAAATTCGTTTTTTTTGTTCTTGTTTCTTTTTTTCACAGAATTCGGGGAGCACAACTAAGATTATATTTATATTAAACAGCCATATTTATTTACTAAGGCAAATAAATATGGCTGTTTACAAAAATAACAGAAGACGACCAAAAAATAAAGATGGCGTAGTGTTCATTGGAGGTATCGATTTATGATACATGTGATGGAACGAACAAGTCGTGTTCCTATTGGTCAACGAAACGCCTGCCCATAGCAATTGTAGTGCCACTCAGAGCTTTAAATCGCAAAGTCTTGAAGGGCACAGCTGCTGTGCCCGTCACCCCGAGACAAGTTGATAGGTTTCATATGCCTGTAATTTCACCAACTAGCACCCTTAACATTCAATATAATAATATGCCCGTAAAAATTTACATAATTTCAATAAGAAAGAAGATATCCATAATATTAACCTTAGAGCTAAGTCCAAACTCATGGTACCACGATTTCGTTTAACCAAGGTAAACAACTCTTTTATGGGGAACTGTATACGTTTTTACAATAAGATTCCGGAGCATATATTAAGTTTATCATTGCCTAAGTTTAAAAACTACATTAAAAATATTTTGATCGAAAAATCATATTACAAAATTGAAGACTACGTGTTAGATAAAGATGTATGGAAAGACGACATGGATCCAGAATCCACACAAATTTGATTCAAAGTGTATTCCATAGCATTTAAGTTTATTTGAAAAGAGCAATCCCTAGAGTTTCTTGCTCGTTCTTCTCAGGGAGGTCAGCGTAGTGAACGAGCAGTAGCTTAAATGTAGCTTAAATGTGACATTTTCAAGTGTAAATTTATTTTACCTATGGAATAAATAATCTTTGACTTTGACTTTGACTTCAAAACCGGAATTAAATGAATGTTTCGCCACCATATTTTTTTTTATGAAATTTCTCCTCTAGTTTATTATAATTATTAATCACAGATTGAACACTTAGAATTCAATTCGTTCTGCTGGATTTGAACCAACGTCTCCTAGCAAACCGTGCCAGACGCTATGCTAACTAGGCGTGCATAGCGTCTGGCATAATTATTCAAAACCGGAATTCTGTAGTGTTTACAAATTGGTTCTGGTTTGGATGTCCTGGGTGGTGCTTAGAATTTCATTGCTCTAGTGATTTTCTACTTTGAGACTAGGTATTTGGTGTTTTTGTGTGGCACATTATTATTATTTGGAAGAAGTAATACACAGAGTTAATAATGCCACCCTCTGAAGCTCTGGAATCTTTGTATTGTTCTTTGCTATATACTTTTAATGTGTAATTAGCAGTTACTTTATTACGGTAATGTATTTAGAAGAGTTTTGTAACTCGTCTTTTGTTTGTAGGCATTTTACGCGATTACCACGGCATCCAAATGCCTCCGAAATACACTGTGTGTTTGTACATGAACATTATTGTGTATGATCCCCACAACAGCATTCCGTGGAAGAGATTCATCTAAAAATAAATACCTTGCTGCTACCTAAACGTTGGCGTTTTTTATCAATACTAACCATCGAGTACCTATGTATAGGGCGCATTATAAATTTACGGAACTAGCCACTTACATAAACAATATTTAAAAAGTAATGACAACGTTTGAAAATGAAACTCTTTGGCTGTAGAATACAGTTTGATTCATTTGACTGTCACTTGTTTTTACAATGTGGCGTCATTTTAGAAATTATCTGTCTATATCACCATAGATTTAACTCGTGAAAATTTTCGTAGTGTGATTTTCTACGACTTTAAGTGTAATTTAACAGCTCAGCGGAGCTTCATTCGGCTTCAAACTGCTTTCGGTGATAAAGCACCATGCAAGACGACTATTTATAGCTGGTTTGCAGAATTCAAACGCGGTCGTGTGAATCTTAATGACGAATTTCGTGATGGTAGCCCGTCCACTGCTGTGAACAACGAAAACATCGATGCTGTGCGTCGTATGATCAAAACAGATAGGCATGTAACATACTATGAGATTCGGGCATCTTTAGGCATAAGTGTGAGTCAAATACAATCAATACTACACAAACATTTGGTGTGTAAAAGCTGTGCTCTTGGTGGATCCACATAATTTGACTGACCCTCAAAAAACCAGATTCAACGGAGGGCCTTCAAATTTGGTGTGGGTCATAGTAACAGGTGACGAAACATGGATTTATAGTTACATCCCAAAACAGCAATCGAGCGTATGGGTCTTTCGAGATGAGCCGAAACCAACCAAATGGCGCGCGTGCAAAGTGCCTCTAAGCGGATGATTGCTTCCTTTTTAATAAAAGTGGACACGTGGCTACTATTGCTTTGGAGAATCATTGTACCGTGAATAGTGATTGGTACACGACCATTTGTTTGCCGGAAGTTCTTGACAAACTCCGTAAAAATAACTGTAAACATCATGTAGCATCTTGCACCACGATAATGCCAGTTCTCACACGGTCAGACAGACAAATGATTTTTTGAAGGTGAACAACGTTGACCTTATGAGCCCTCCCACATACAGTCCCGACCTGGCACCTTGTGACTTTTATTTATTTAAAAAAATTAAGAACCATTTACGCGGTCAACGATTTTCATCACCTGAAGAGGCTGTCGAAGAGTATGAAAAGTATGTTTTAGAGATTTTCACGGAGGAGTGGCATAAATGTTTTCAAAATTGGTTCGTATGAAAAAGCGCATTAACGCTAACGGAGAATGTTTTGAGAAACAATAAATTCATTTCTTACCATTTATAGTATTATTTCTTATTAATTCCGGAAACTTATAGTGCGCCTCACGTATAGCCATAAATAGAGACGAAATGTCTTGTAATTTGTTTGAAAACTATTCTTCTAAATTATTACGGGGACAACTGCGCTCCGATTGGCCAGCACGAATTCGAAACAATTGACGGGTGTCTCACTTCATTTCGACCAGTTTAACTTGAGGTTTGCTGTAATGGACGAAAATAGAAGAATTACATATTTAATTACCGATGAAACGTGATTCCGTTGTTTTGTAATTAGATGTTTTGCTGTTTTTCCCACACCACCGAATGGAACAGCCTCCAATTGTTAGAGATATTATCTTTATTACATTAAATACAGACCAGGTGTTGGCGCTGTACTATTTCAGCTTTCTAATTTGTGATTTCAGCGCAAACGGGAATTGATATTTAAAAGTGATATAAGGCCCATTTGCCTGATGAGTGGCCAGGGTTGGATGGCCCTTATTTCGTCTGTATTTCTGGTTATATACTCGATGATATTAACTGGCAACATTAATCGAAACTGACACTGGCCCAAGGCTAGTGGCCGTCATTAAAGGAAGTTGAATAGAATATAATGACGTGGATGGAGCCTTAGCACTATCTACACTCTGCGTTTCCGGTTCCGCCTTGATACATTCGTTACTGCCTATTATTAGACTTCACAACAGTTATAAATTTTGATGAGCATAGGAACATATATACTTTGCAAATAAAAGAACTTTAAATAACAGGTACAAAAGGTTATATACTTGTAATACATATCTGAACGATAATTTACTATTATATTATTTTCATTTGGATGATGAATATTCAACTAAGTGTTAGATAATGATCATTTACTAATTGCTTTTTGTCAAGCGATTGTGCACGTCTTCGGTGGGTTTTTTTATAGTACGAACAAGTCGTTTGCCTGGTGGTAAACGACACGTATGTCCTTAGTAGGTGCAGTGCCACTTAGAGCTTTAAGACTGCGGTGAGGTAGCGACACATAACTGCGAAACAATTGCGTTCGTTTGATCCCTTCTTCTTCATCTTAAGGTGCCTCTCCAACAAGTGAAGGATGGCAGTCAGCTTAGCATATTTATCTTTATTCCTGGCGAGGCTGAACAGTCGGGCGGCACTCACTATCCCAGTCCACCCTCGTATGTTCCTCAGCCACGATTTTTTCCTACGACCAGCTTTCCTTTTACCAACGACTTTTCCCATTATTACCAGTTGCAGAAGCTCGTATCTGTCATGCCTAAGTACATGACCCAGATATGCAACTTCTGATCCTGATTTGATCCCTTGTTGTATCGTTATTACTAAAGGTTTAGTTATGGAATTAATATATAAGATATTAAAGAATTCACTCTATAAATCACACTCTTTAGAAACACGATTACTTGTAGTTCCCTCTATAGGAAAAAAATACGAAGTTATCTCTAAAAAACAAAATAAACCCTCATTACGTCGTAAACACTTCACGGAAGGTCATCAGTTTTTGAATAATAATAAAACTGTATCTTTTCTATAACACATTATAGTATTAATTAAATTTTTATTGAATTGATATTCAATTATTTTTTGTGAAATTACTCAGAAAAAACACTTGTGTTTGTGTTTTTTCTGAGTGTTCGATCTTTGTATTAATAATTATAACATTATAGTATATTTTCAAAATATATATGTATACACATTTTATATATATTCAATATGTTTTAATAATACGAAGGAAGTACCTAAATTCGCACGCGGTCCGCCCATACTAGCCAGAGCCGACACGCTTCCCCCCTGTCCACTTTAGTCCTGCTTGTCCGACGTGGAGGTTGTGTCGCTAGGGCTTACACTGCAGCTATACAAACGTATGCCACACATACACGGAGCTCATGGAATACCTAAAATCAATTAGCGCCAGAAGCTCGGTACCCTCTTAAATCGCAAAGATCTGAGGGGCATTGCCCCTGCGCCTGTTACCTTGAGACATAAGATGACAAGTCCCATGTGCTGTCATTTCACCGACACCCTTACCCTGCATTTTGGCAAATACAGCACTAGGCTAGAACCTTTTGGCTTGCTGCAGTACGCGAAAGCTATTATTATCTACTTAGTATGTGTTAATATATTTATTTAATGTGATTGTTTTGTTTTTGTAACTTGTTTATTTTCATTTTATTTTTATATTTTGTGTTTGTTTCTTCTCTTAATTGTTTTATTCACGTTTAATCTATACACTATTCTAGCTATCTACTCTTCAGAGCCGGAACACAGTAAAACTCACATTACCGCTTAGCGGCAGAAATAGGTGGTTCCAAAGACGAGTTGCCTGGACCTAAAAAGTAAATTAATAAAATAATAATTGTAACGTTTTATTAAAAAAAACACAATTGACCACAAAAGTTTCTGGAATTACGTCTATTTGCTAAGTTTGAAATCGGTTAACGGGAAGTGGGTTAAATCCAATAAACCGTATTTGTCGTTTAATTTTGCACTCTCATGGTCGTATTCCAGAACTCTACTCAATGCTCAAGTCAGGATTTAAGTATGATGTAAAGCACTCGAAATCATACTCAAGTCCCTGCCATTAGGGTCGTATTTCCAGTGCTTGTGTTTCCAGTGCAATCCTGACTTGCGTAGAGTTCTAGAATACGACCCTTAGAGGTGGAATTGCTTTGTTGGAAAAATCGCGTAATATACACACAAAGCACAAGTCCGATCTTGCATCTTTGATCTTGATGGAGTACTGCAGTCACCCGTGGGATGGCTCTGCGAAGTATCAACGTGAGGCTCTTGATTCGATGCAGAGCGCAGAGCCAGGAGACTTATTGGCGGAGATAAGCTCGAATGTAAACTTCATAGTTTAGCTTACCTGCTCAAAGTCGGTTTTATACAGAATATATTTCGGTGAGTGTGCCTATGAGTTCCATCAGCTCATCTCTCCCGCCACCTTTCACCATCGGACATCCAGATGTACGGTGGGATATCATCCTTACTTGGTCGATATTCCCTTCAGGCGTAATAAGCGCTTTTCATCATCTTTTTTTATGCGCATAGCCCAGGAATGGAATTCCCTGCCTGCTACTGTATTTCCGAACTCATACATCCCGAGTGTCTTTAAGAGGCGACTGAACAGGCATCTTCTGGGTGAGTTTGTTCCATAGTAGATCCTATCTTTGCTTCATAGCTAGGTTCAGAACCTCCGACTTCTTTTGAAGTCGGTTAAAAAGACGGAATGTTTTGTATTTTGTGAGTCAAAATGTAACAATTTTGTTTTAATTAAATTTTTATTAAATTGGTATTCAATTATTTTTTGTGAAATTACTCCACTAGTTTGTTATAATTATTAATACAAAGATCGAACACTCAGAACAAAATTCTTTCGATCCGGTCGGATTCGAACCGACGTCTTCTTGCATACCGTGCCAGACGATATACCAACTAAGCCACGGAACGAACCAACGGACCTCACGAATTTTTCTATGTGCTTGCGTCGTGTCTTTCTATTTGGTCTTTCAACGACTTTTTAGTCGTAGCGACATCTATGACAAATCTATGAAAGATTTATCACCCAGTTAGTACCTTTACAGCTACCAGTCCTGGCGAGAGATGTCGCTATTCATTGTATTAATTAAATTTTTATTGAATTGATATTTAATTATTTTTTGTGAAATTACTCCACTAGATTGTTATAATTATTAATACAAAGATATTTTATTTTAATTAACTTTATTTTTATTTTGATAATTCCGGGTTTCAAAAGGAGGAAATTATCAATCATTCATATATGACATATTGTTGAAGTTTGGATGAATATACAGTGTATCGCGATGTTGCGATCTCTCGTAATAAATGATAAGCATGATACCACTTTTACAAGGTTAAGTGAAGGAAAACGATCTTCTTGTACTATAATATTAAAGGCTATATATGCTACGACTTAACATCCAACACACGTTTTCTAGTTGACCTTTAGTATATTTTTACCTGCGGTCTATTAATATAACTATAAACTTCTATTTATTAAATATTTAACAACCTGAGTGACCTAACGGTTTGCACTGAGGTCCCGGATTCGACTCCTGGTAGGACCAGTTTGGGAAATGACATGAATCCCACATTTGGTGCTACACTGACGTAATCGTATGTCTTGTACAGGATATGTTACAGGAAATGGATTTCAATTTCTTTCAAATTTGAACGTGTGAATAAATCTTTGTGCATTTTTACAATATATATAAATTAAAAATTACTGCCATCTTTCTTCAAACGTAATGTCTTCTTACAGATGTGTTAACATACTTAATTCTTCTTCTTCTTTAGCCACTCTCAAACTCTAAGGTGTAGACCTCCTTCAGTTCATGCCGTTTTTCCCTTTCTTGAAATATTTCTAACCACGAAGTTGCCGCCAGTGTTCGGGCGTTTCTCGCCCCACGACCTCCATTCTACCACTGCCTTGCACCAAGGGCCAGCCCACTACCACTTCAATTATGCGCCCGTTTAGTATCATCGCTTACTTTACTTTGCTCTCTGACCCATTTGTTTCTTTTACGGTCTTTCAGTGTAACTTCTACCAGTTTCCTTTCGACTGCACTTTGAGCCACCTGAAGTTTGTGTAGGATGTCCTTACTAAAAACCCAGGTGTCAGCTCCATACGTAAGCACCGGCAAAATACACTGTTCCTTAATGCAAGCATTTTGCTCGACATTGATTTTCATGTTCAACAGGAATTTGAGTTTCGAGTAATTTACAATCATGTCACGTGTAATAAATAAAAAATAAATATAACCTCAGTACAGAGTACTAAAAAAAAGATCTCAAAAGTCATTCATCCCCTAGTTTGCCACCCTTAGAGGTGGAATATTATATTCAAATTTAAATGGGACCACTACTGAAGAATCTTCTTTCCAACAAAAAAAAAATCATCAAAATAGTTATCGCGTAACATACATACAAAAATAACAGAAAAATACATACACTCGAATTGAGAACCTCCTCCTTTTTAGTCAGTTAATAAGACATTACATACTTTGCTCAAATCCCAAAGTAAGTAACTAAAGTATTTGTGTCATGGAAATTGGAAACAGCGATTTAATGATTATTTTGAAGAAAAATACGACTGATAAACTATAGTCTATCCTTGTCTTTTGTGGATGCTTTAGTATGAGAGCAGTGTGAAATCCATTTTACCGCCTAAATTCACGTTTTAATGAGACGCATAGATGTTGTGCCGGATGGGGAATGTGCCAGTTACGAGGTTTTTTTCTCTAGCATCTCTACTTTCCGAAAAATTTCAAATAGTGAATATTTTTCCGCAGAAATTCCCGAAACATTGGAATTTTAAAAATATAATTTCGAAGGCCCATATTATTATAGTTCTACGTTTATAAATATCTTTTGAAGTATTATTTAGTGTGAATTATAAAATAAACTTGTTTAGCAAAAAGCCACGTATACCCGTAACCTTTCTAATGGCTCCATCGTTTTCGTTCAGTAACTTTTGACAGATGTCAACGTCAAATGTGGAAAATTAAAGGAAAAATATCCGGAAAAATATTTATTTTTTCAATATAATTCTTTTCCAAAACGGAAAATTTTCCATGACACTAGACAAAGCATCCCTGAGCGGGAACTTACCAGACATTTTTTTGCGAAAAATGGCGGCGCCAGACGAAGAGTTAAGAGCGATCTAATTAAATATCTATATTTTTGTATGAAAGTCAAATTTTATGAAAGCTATGGAACAAAAGTTATAGCTTATGATATTTGTTATATAGTCCTGCATTTTTTTTTTGTTAGTATTCTACAAATAATCTTGTATAAGTATGGGCTAACATTTATTTTTATTATCATATGTTTAGTACATTTCGAAGAAAATTATTTGGGCCGATAAATGTTACTTATCAGCCTTAGCGGCTTATCTATGTTACAAGACGTTAATAAAAACTTAAACTTCTGTTTCTACAAATAATGGAAACAGAACAAACTGAACGCAGGTTTTTAACTGATAGATGGATAGCTAAAACGTTTATTGTTTTGCAGTTCCGTTCGGCCATGGAGGCAGTTTAATAAAACTAAAACTTAGGCAGTTTAATAAACTAAAACTAAAGAGACTATAAAATATATACAAAAGAGATTTGAAGCGACCGTTGCGATTCGCTACATCTCGTATTAATGTTGCATTGATCATGCATTGGTCACTATTGTTCATGAACATAAATACTTGGTACTTGGTACTTGGTGTAACGGGCTGGTGTCCGCAACTCGACGTCAAGGCGCCTATTTTGCGTATGAACATAAATAATGAATTTATTAAAATTGGAAAGTGGGTGAAATTCTATACACTGGATTCATCCCATAAATTGATACTCTTAAAGTTGGAATATCTTCTTCAAATTTGAATAGGACCACCATTGAAGTACCCCCTTTGCAACAATAAAATAATTATGGAAATCAGTTCACATATGTCGGAGTCACATATACTCTGAAACATACAGTCGAATTAGTTAGTCGAAAATACAGTCGAAGAAAAACCTCCTCCTTTTTCTGAAGTCGATTAAAATGACACGGACGGGTGAATTTCCAACACTATCGCGTTTGCAACACGACTGAATCGATGTAGACGCGTTGTTTGTAGTCACCGTGTCTACCGCGCTTATTTATACAGTTTCTTGACAAAACAGCAATATTAAAAAGTCATTAAAATCATATTTTTATACGTGCGAACAGTCGCGTGAGACTATATTTCTAATGTAGCAATTATTTACTCGTAAGAATAAAGTGTTTCGTGTAGGGTCAGGAAAAAACCATGAAATGAAAATATATTACATAATAACTTTAGTTATAATGGCAGTAAGTACTATAGTCAAATTCGGTTTAGAAAGTAATGGGTTAGACAAATGTTTTTTTTTGTTATTAGCTAACTTTCACTAAAAAAAAACTTTCTACTCCTTTACTTCAATCTGTCAATTACAATTTCATAAATCATAACTGCTATTACAATAGTGTTGTAACTCAAAATACGTGAAATTCAATATGAAACCATTGCTGAACGTAAAATTCTATTCTCTACACGTCAATACAACCGTTGTTCGAATATTGTAAGAAACAATTAAAATATTTAATAGATTCAGGCGTTACTTTGCGGAAATTCATGTTAATAAAAATGGAAGTAAATTAATTTGCTACCCCGCGAACCCAGTGAAGGTTAAATCGTGCAAAATAGCAGCGCTTGTGTTGAATATTTTATATTTTATTATTCGGGAAAAATGTTTTTTCAAACCGCCTTTTTGTTTAAAGAACAGTTTAGATTTAATACAAAGGATCAATGACATCAACATACCACATAACGCAAAATTACTTTCTCTGGATGTAGACAGCTTGTTCACTAATGTTCCCTACATCTTAAAGAAGAAAAGCGACGACTACATCCAGGGGAAGTTGATGAGTTGATAGAAGTGACATCTCTTTGCATGAAACAAAACTACTTCAGGTTTAACGGACAATATTACTTGCAATGTGATGGCCTAGCAATGGGTTCTTCTCTCAGTCCTTTAATGGTAGACATATCTATGGATCATTTTGAAACTCAATACATTGCAGGTAATAGATATATACTACATTACTTTCGGTTTGTTGACGATTTGATACTTTGTTGGACAGGTAGCATGAGACAGATGGACAATTTCGTAAACAACCTTAATAACAAACACCCAAAAATTAAGTTTAAGAAAGAATTAATTAATTTTAGTTTCCGTCTCACGCAAAATATTGTATGCAATCATTACTTAATTAGGTTTTAAAATCTCGTACCTGTTTATTAAAACACGGTACTCACTTTAAGAACCCTTATTATGCAACGATTGACTAATTACTTCCTTACTTACTTATTAAATAACTACTTTTCTATTAAACGTTATATTGTGTACCTCACCTACGGTTGGGTCGGTCCCGGCCTGCGGTGCGAGGTCGGTTTTAAATTACTTGGTGGGCTTATACTCTTCGGTGGCACAGAGGTTAGTATTATGGGCGCTTGATGAGGATCTCGAGGAGGCGCATATTCATATTCATTTATTGCATTTCACATATCGTATAATACAGGATAATATGCCGTATCTCCCGACATGCACCCCTTAAGTCGTCCGCCGGGCCTTTGCCACTATTAACGTGCCACTATTCTCGAGCCAAGCGGCATGTCGATTGAGAACTGCCTCATTTTTTGAAGTCGCTTAAAAATACCTTGTATTACCGGAGTAACACCTCTGCTATTTAAACAAAAAAACTTCTTTTTCTTCGAATTCTTTATAATAAACTTTGATGTAAATTTTTCTTTATATCGGCATCCACGGTACTTTCGACTTCTAATTTTATACAACTTCAACAGTCACATTAAGTAATGCGACGAACAAGTCGTGCGCCTGATGGTAAGCTACACGCCTGTCTATAACAGTTGTAGTGTCAGTCAGAGCTTTAAATCGCAAAGATTTGACTGCCACTGCGTCCGTCACCCTGAGACGTTAGTTCACAAGTCTCATGTGCCTGTAATTTCACCAGCACCCTTACCCTTCAAAACAGGAACACAGTAATACTGACATTACAGCTTGGTGGCAGAAATAGGTAGGACCCTGGACGATCTCTTTCGCAAGGAGCTCTACTGCTACTAAGCCCTTATTCGATTTTCCAATCACTTCCGCTTCTTTTTCTTTATCTTTGACTTCATTTTAACCAACCTAAAACAAAATTTGAGTCAATGCTCTATATAAAAAGTTTGGTTATTGGCTCTTTAAATTGACATCTTTGCTGGATAATTCAGAAACACCAAATCTGTCTTAAATCTTCTTTCACTCTGACATTTATGATAATTTGTTTCTCTAATTTTCAGTTATATTTTGCAACGAATATCTTAAATTATTATGTTTAATATTTTATTGTTATTCAAATGTATATATGGTTTAATGTACTCGTCTCTTATACTACGTCCGATCTTCGATTTATTAACACCTGAAAATAAATAACAAGTTATCAAATGTGAAAGTGGCATGGTAAATTTATATTAATCGGTTGCCCCATAACAAAACCTAGTAAGTGATTCAGACAAAAGTTTACAGGAGATTCCAAAAACACAAATCAAGGTTACCCTCAAACAGTTAATGCAAAAAAGTAATAGTATAATGTAGGGTACCAATCAACAAATATTGATGTCTTAGAATAATAACGCATAGAAACCTAGTCCGCACACGCTAAAGGCCCATTTAGATGGAGAGAGTTTCTCGTCTCGAAGATGCGATTATCGAAAGAATATAAAAAAACTTTCCTCGTCTAAACATTTGCGATTATCGACCGTCCACGTGAGCGATAATCTCCTCGCCTTTCAATATTGAACGTCTCCGTGTAAACAGAACTCGAAAGCAAAAATCGTATTTCGAGTTTCTGTGCCAGCCGTTTCTACCACGAGTGCAGTGCGCGAGGGTGTTTTTATTATCACTGCTTTTCTAAGACAAGAATTAATGGAACGAGGGCGAAAACAAAATTTCAAATAACGGTGAGTGAGTGAGTGCCTCTGTGGTCGAATATAGCGTGGGCAATATAGTATTTAGGGTGCTCTCGTAACGAATATGGCACTCCTTTCTAAATCCAGGATGAAAAGTAGTGCCCGCACTTTTCAAATAACGGCAAGTCGGGTATCGTTTTTGAGGTATTTGGGGGTGCTCATTACGAACATAGCATTTATTTCTAAATCCAAGATGGCCGACACGACTTTTCAAGTACTTTTCAATAAACACTCCTCACTAACTCCCCACTCACTCCCTACTCACTCCCTACTCACTCACTCACCCACTCACTCACCACTCACACACTCACTCACCACTCACTCACCACTCACTGACTCACTCACCACTCACTCACGCAGGCACGCACACCCGCGCGCACCCACGCACGCACGCACTCACTCACTCAGTAACTCTCGCACTCACTCGCCCTATAAATTTATCATAATTGTTAGTTTTTGTTTGTGTCAGTAGTTATAAAATTAAAAAAAAAATGATAAATCAAAATTATATTTTTATACAGTGCAATGAACTTAATATTATCAGCAGTTTCAAATTTGAATGGTTTTTGCATCATTTTGATATATCCATAGTCATACCGCAGTAATCACTGAACTCGAATGGCAATTCTCGCACTCAAAACGGTTCGAACCGATTTGTACGATAATCGTATGAACTTGAAAAAATGTCATACGAGATCGTGTTTAGACAAGTCGAAAACTCGTAAGCAAGAATCTCCTTACTACATATTTCTCCGTGTAAACAGTCGAGGAGGCGATTAAGTTGCTTGCGAAACTCGTATGACATAATCGTAGGCGAGATTTTAGTTCTTGCCTGAATGTAAACATTATAATACGATAATCTTATGGCGATTATTGCTTACGATAATCGCCTACGAGTTTTCGTCACGAAGCGTGCGAGAAACTCTCCCCATCTAAATGGGCCTTAAGTGAGTCAAATTGAAGCGCGCCCAATGGGCCTACACGAGCGGGCGGGCCTTCCGTGCTCAAGGTCAACTTGCACCGCGAATAGATCAAGAATTTTAGCTAAAAATGCCGAAATTTGCGGTAAATGAGTGTAAAAACACGTCAGACAAACATAAAATAGATACTAACATCACATTTCACAAGGAAGTAAGGCGTTTCAACTTGTATTTTTATATAAATATTCACTAAAACCGAAAATTAACCTACTACTAAAACTAACCTAGTTCGTTTGATATGAAACTATCATTCTATGCGTCATTATTCTAAGATTGATGTATACAAAAATGATCACAACTTGCACGTCATTGCCTTACTTTTAAAAATTCGTATCTTAAAACTCAAAGTTACTGAAATGCAAAAAATGAATTGTATATACAAATTTTGCAGGCTAATTTCATATTACATTTCCATCATATTTACACCCTAGCTTTTACCTACTTTTAAAGTAACGCATCCAAACCTTTAATAACAAATTTTAAATAAATAGAAAGTTTCACCGTCTCCTGAATAATCAATCACTCTTTATAAGATACGTGTTTGAGAAAATAAAGCATAGATATTACGTACTTTATACCCGTAGTGTATTCAGATTCGGTGAAAGCGCCACGAACGCGCTGCATGCGTGCTGCATGCGTGCTGGATGCGTGCTGGATGCGTGCAGTTAAATACATCTTATCGCACAACTCAACGCACGTGTGCAGCTCGCGAGATACATAAGTTACTGTAGCAGCCAGAAACTAAACGCAGTATACACACATTAGAAAATTTGGAATAAAATTTTATTTTATTCGAATAATTAAATTAATAAATAAAGTAAAACTATAAGTATCAGTGAAGATTATTGTCGACTAATTGCCAATTCAAATACTTGATGGCGCTTTAACTACTTTAAAGTATAGCATGTCTCAAATACTCGCTATGTTTTGAATTGGTTAAAGAGACTTACAACATTGTTGACTGGTCACGGACCAGGGGTCTAATATCGTTCTCTGTCCAATACCTGTACGAAACAATCAATTACTGCCAAATAATTAATACTGATATCGGAGAGAACTAGAGTTTCGGGCGGATGTCAAATGAAGAACGAGAGTACAGGGCCTGATTAGGTGTTTCTACTAGGTTTTGAAGTTTGGAAATCTCTGATAAATTGTAGAATAAGCTGCTTTATAAGAATATATAATAAAGTAGCCCAATCCAAAATTGATCCTTATTTTATTTACTACTGAGATTTTTTCCGAGTATTCCGAGGTTTTCATTGGTCAGTATAATCACATAACAACATTGGGATGGTCTACTATTCGTCACTTTTACGCGGCAAATGCGTCTGTGTTCTTAAAACCACTTGATGAATTAGAATGTTTTTAAGATAGGCAGCTATTTTAGAAAACCATCGAATTTCGATGCGGCTGTCACCGCAATTTGGTGAATACTTTTTTTTAATAATAACGCACACACTCAACATAGCCCCGTACTAGGGAAACCCTGTGTCGCGGGTGCTATAGACACACACATAGACAACCATAAGTTACACCCAAAGACACGAGAGAAATAAATGTAGGCCATACAAATATTTCTCCCGGCCCGGGAATCGAACCTGGGACCTCTGCGTGGCAGTCCGGCATGGTAACTGTTCGGCCTCGGAGACAGTTAGCTTACTTACTAAAGGAGTGGTATTCCATTAAAAAATAATTTTCCAAAAATTTGTCCGTTACTAGGTTTCGCTCTGGAGCAGCCGTAATGTTTTTGCAATGCCACGGGTGCAAAAAGCAGTTGATTCTGGCTTTGTAATAGGTAGCTGAAAAATCGATTTTCCACATAAATGTACATTTTTTCTGGTATAAATGTAAACTATATACATGTAAATGTTTAATTTCTGATCGTAATAATGTTAGCCAAGGTTTCCAGTATTTTGTGATAACACCATGCAACACGATTCTTGTTTCTGGGTTATCAATATGTTTTTAGTAATTAGTACTAACAAAAAAACTTAAAAAATCTTTGTTTCCATGCAAGTACTTTTGCTTTTGTGGACAGGACAACGAAAAGCTGAAAGGGTTACGCCCACTTTTGCCTCAGCGTAAACAATACAAATGATAATACAATACAACAGCATTTCAACAATAACAAATTAATCATGACAAATTTAAATTCATTTTTGTTATAATTATATAGTTTTTGCAACAGTTATTCAAAATACAAAAGAATGTTGTCAGTTTAGAAATTAAATAGTTCGAAATCGATTATTGGTATCATAAATCGATTATGATAAAATCTTACATGTGTCAGCGCAAGGCCCCGTTAGTTTGCCATTGTTGAAGGCACACCTTGTTGAGTAAGTTAGCTTTTTTTATAATATCAAGTGGCGGGACGAACAAGTCGTGTGCCTGATGGTAGGCTACACGCCTGTCCATAACAGTTGCAGTGCCAGTCAGAGCTTTAAACCGCAAAGATCTGAGGGGCACTGACACAGTGCCCGTCACCCTGAGACATAAGTTGACACGTCCCATATGCCTGTAATTTCACCAGTGCCGAAACCCTTCTAAACCGGAACGCATTAAGGCTAACATTACTGCTTGGCGGCAGAAATAAACATGGTGACGGTACTTCCCTGGACGAAATTTGCTAAAAGCATGCAACAGTATTTTGAATATAACACTTCTCGAACGCCATATATTACTTTTTTCAATAAAATTGTTATTGAACATCGTCAGAAAAATATTGTTGAAATTATCCCATGTGCAGCGCGACATAACTGTTAGGGCGCGTTCCCATTAAGTCGTGACAACAGATATTCATACAGTCTAAAATGTCGTGGCTTGTATATTTAAATGAATTTATTCACACATAGAAGAAAGAAAGAAACATTTATTCGGCTATTCACAAATAATGTTAGAACATAATAACTAACATAAGATCTGTTAAAAAACAAAAAAAAAAGAAGTTAAAATGTAAAGTAAGTACATAATACTAGCCGAAAAGGTAGCCAGCTCAGCTTTAAGCTGGGCAGAGCCTCAGCGCTGGTTTTCAGCTGAAGCCTAAAAGCCCCGAACAACATGATTAGCTAAATGATTATCACTAATATCAGATTTCTTACCACGGTATGACATCTTTTTATTTTCCCGATATTTCGGAACGGTTGCACGCTCCATGGTCAGGGGTTGACTCTGCTCCATGGAGCGTGCAACCGTTCCGAAATATCGGGAAAACAAAAATAAGTCATACCATGGTAAGAAACCTCATATTAGTGATAACCATTTAGTGAATAACCACGAAAGTCTTAAAATCTATATAACATGATTAACTGTCATTCACGACTTTTTTGACATTACGACGACAGACTGACGTGACAATGGGGAGAGCCTGAATGGCACTCATCAGATGATACATAAATACGACAAAAATGTGACGACAGATAATCGCAGCTTCAAACGATTCTGTCGTGAAAACGACAATTTAGGTAAGGTAATGACTGCTGTGGGCCGATAAATTGTCGATACGATCTATTGGGAATAGCTAGACACGACAGTCGTTTAACAATAAAATAAAAGTCCACGACACGAGTAGCAGTAAAGCTCCTTATGAAATAATTCGTCCAAGGAAGTTCGGCCACCTTATTTATTTCTACCGCCAAGCAGTAATGTCATTACTGCGTTCCGGTTTTGAAGGGTAATAGTGCTGGTGCAATTATAGGCACATGGGACTTTTTAACTTATGTCTCAGGGCAACATTTTGTGTTTGATTTAAGGTTAAAGGAAAAATATTAATGCTGACTGTAGCTAGTTATAAAAACATAATCATAATTATTCGTTTCTTAACTATTTGTGATTGTCAGTTATGAATGAACACTTCGTATTCTTGTTTAAAAACCAGTTGTGAAAACAATAATAAAAAAGGGTTTTTCTTAACCAGTTAAGAAAACTTAGTTATGAAAGTGAACTAAAGGACGGGCGAAGCGAAAGTACGCCTCAGATCTCTGCGATTTAAAGAGCTGAGTGGGACTGCAACTGTCCTGGACAGGTGTGTAGCTTACTATCAGGCCCACAGCTAGTTCGTCCCGTCACTTGATATTATAAGAAAAGACAGTCACGACACATAGTCGTGATATGGGAATAGGCTAGACGCGACAGTCGTCCAACGATAAATAAAACGTTACGACTTAATGCGAACGCGCCCTTACATAAACTGTTACTCCTCCCGCACCGCGCAGCTATTCCAAAGGAACCTACTCAATAAGCGGTAGTCCTGTAGTTTCAGGTTTATTGTTAAGCAGAATTAGCATTTGACATTTTTTTACTAGCAAAGAAACTTTAGGTGCCATTATCTAGAAGTTACCAAAATGCAAGTGCGTCGTTTATGACAAGGAGGGCAGTATAATTGGTAATTAATCAGTAATGGGAGATATCACCAAAACAAAACTTTAACATAATTTTTTATGGTGTGTAATAGTAACAAAAATAATATAATAATAGAAATCGAAACTCGCGAGTGTTAAACAACAAAAATGTGTAGAAAATAAATGAAATAATAAAAAACAATTAATTTAATGAAAGTATTAACCTAATGAAAACAAATTTAATGAAAAAATGCACAAGTTAATGAACAGTGTCAAAGAATGGCGTGGTTCCAGGAAGGAGTCGACTCCTGAGTTGAACCGGAGTCAGTATTCCCTGGTCTCCTGTGGTGAGCTGACTGCTGGGGCTGTACAATTATGGCTTGGTCTCCCGGAAGAGGTCAAATACGACCCTGCTTTGGCACCTTTTCGAAAATTCTACGAGAAAGAACATGGTAAGTTTGTTGTCTACTCTTTTCTTTTAAAAAAAAGGTCAAGATGTTGAATGATACCAAACTTAGCACTAAGGCTGCGAACAAACTGACTACATGTTTGTAGCTGATGCGTGAAGTCGTTATCCGATTCCTCGACTGCATGAAGTTGATAACGACTTCTCACATTAACTACATGCAGAGGAAACCGACTTCATGCTCTGCGTTGTCTGGGACATATTATTGACAATCGCACATCCTGTTCCACGTCCCAACTCTAGGAGGCAACTTAGCCAACCTTTTAACTGCCCCTTTCCAGGACAAATTTAATGAGCCACTCCCCGGTGTCCAGAATGCTGTTCAATTACAATACTACAATAGCCTGAATAGTCGAGCAGATCTTGACATTGTAATTTAAACTTGACAATTTGCCCCGTCTCATAGGGACGTTTTTGCGGTCCACTCTCAGATATTTTTTAGTAGCAGTAGACCTCCTTGTGAAAGAGTTCGTCCAGGGAAGTACTGCCACCTTACCTATTTCTGCCGCCAAGAAGTAATGTCAGTATTACTGTGTTGCAGTTTTGAAGGGTAAGGGTTCTGGAGAAATTACAGGCACATGAGACTTGTCCACTTATGTCTCAGAGTGACGGGCACCGTCAAATTTTTGCGATTAAAAGTTCTGAGGGCCAATGCAACTGTTATGGATATGCGTGTAGCTAATCATAATGCACACGACTTGTCCGTCCTGTCACTTGATGTAATAAAAAAAAAAATTGGTAGTTGAAGCATTTTAGATTTTCATTTAAAATTTTTAATCAGATGTAAACAATAACAATGAAAAGTCCATTTTAACAAAATAATTTTTAAATAGGTTATTTTTCAATTATGTTGTTTTTAATTATCATGACAATGATGTTGTGTTCGGATGTAATTGGGCTACACACTAGTCTTGTATTATATAATAATGTACGTAAACGTTAAGCTCTTGCTGAACCAATAAATAAATAAATAAAATTTTCAATGTCGTCAAGTCCAAATTTTCAAACGTCAACAAGAAAACAAACAACGTTAATCTAACTTAGATCTAACTAAGTATTTATTAGATAATAGATAGATAATATGTAAAGATAGTTACACCATACAAACATATCAAGGAAAAACAAACAGATCGTCCGGGATAGTGCAATTACGCGTAACTAGCATTTAATTATGAGTTTCCATTTCGACAATTTAGTGGCCAAGTCAAATTCACGTAAATGTCGTGGCAACCTAATTAGCGTGATATACGGATAATCTATTGTTATCAGTCCGTAGACAACATAAATTAATGCTGATTGTGCAATAATGAAAGTCGTAGCCATAGAGATAACATAGTAATAACGTCAAATCCCTCTCCCGTGAAATTTGGTTTCGTGCAAAAACGCACCTTTTTACTACTACTACATACGCAGGTTTGCACTATCCTTGACGAAATGTCAATGTATCGTTAAAATTCAACACGTAAAATACAAAGAATGTTATCCAAATTGGAAGCCATTCAAGAACGAGACCTCGAGAGTTTATTTCAATTATTTTTTTATGCGTGACAATGAACATGGGATTTGTCAATTTATGTCTCAGGGTGACGGGTGTAGTGTCAGTGCCCCACAGATCTTTGTAATTTAAAGTTACGGTCAAGCGTGTCGCTTACAACCAGGCACATGACTTGTTCGTCCTGTCCCTTAGTATTATAAAAACAACATGCATTTTCAAAGCTGATTTCTGAACTTTACAGATTGATACGCAGCATGGTGTCAAGATATGGTCTTTTTAATCTGAAAATCAGACTGATTCAGACTCGGTTTAGAACGGTTATGACCATATTCTAGAGTAAGGGAATTCATGGTCGTGGAATAATAAAAAATAATGCGGAAGCACTACACGTAACACCTCGGTTGCCGTCAATTTCGAATATTAATTTCTTTATTTGTATTTATCAAGAAATGAAACCGAAACCTCATCTAGTGGTCAGAGGAGCGAACCACTGAGCCAATAAGTTCGTTTGCTATTTATAAGTACTTGAGAGCTTTAAATTGAACAACTTTATAGGGTATATCATTTCCATGAATAACGAGCAGCAGTTCTCGTTCACTGCAGTACCAAGTGGCGCCCTGAGGTGGTTGTAACTAGGCAATAAGACTACAGGGTGGTAAAAAAAATATTATACTAAAATGCTTCAGCTTATTATTTAAATACGTAAATAAATAAAATCTCGATGAAAAATCCAACCAACGCCATCTAGCGGCGGCGTTCGTACCACACTAAACATATGCAATAAATTTTAATCACAGTATAAAAATTGATTGTGTTTGATCAGTTAAGATCAACCTTTGTTTATACATTAGGTCGATAACCATAGCGATTGCATATAAAATGTTATAATGACCATGGACTAATAACTTCAAAGAACTGATAATCTCTATATTACCAGATCGTAACTCTGAAAAAGGTCAAAATTTCTTCTTATATCCAGATGGCGCTGATCAATAGCCTGAAAATAGTTTATAATTAGGGGTTAAAGTATGAAATTGCCGTTTTATTGCAATAGGTTCTTTGAATTTTCATAGAATCTTCATGGTTTGAGGTTTTCGAATGAAACTTTTTTCAAATGGTTTCTGTGATTTTTTTTTTTTTTAAATTTGATACATTTGAATATCGACTTTCAATTGTTTTTGTTATTCAATTTAGACAAGAAAGATGGATACTGCGAAAATTCGAGTGATTTTTGAATACGAGTTCCGACGCGGAACTAACGCGGCAGAAACAGCCCGCAATATCAATGCTGCGTTTGGAGAGGGGTCTACTAATGAACGCACCGTGCGATTTTGGTTTAAACGCTTTCGTGATGGAAATTTCGACTTAAAAAACGAGCAACGAGGAAGACCGCCCACACAGGTGAATAACGATGAATTAAGAGAGATAGTGGAAGCCGATCCTAGTCAAACTACCCAGGAATTAGCGGCATGGTTTAACGTTACCTTACCCACAATATTGACTCACTTGCGTCAAATCAATAAAATAAAAAAATACGAAAAATGGGTGCCTCATGATTTGACTGATCTGCAGAAAGAAACGCGTGTTAAACTTGTGTTGCCTTGTTGAACCGGTACAGAAATGAAGGAATATTGGATCGAATTGTAACATGTGATGAAAAGTGGATTCTTTATGATAACCGGAAAAGAAAAACGCAATGGCTGACCCCAGGTCAAATGCCACAACAGTGTCCTAAAGCAAAACTTACCAATAAAAAGGTAATGGTAACTGTTTGGTGGTTTCAGCATGGTGTTATTCACTAGAGTTTTCTCCGATCTGATCAAGCAATAACGGCAGATGTCTATTGTGCCGAACTCCGAACCATGTTGACAAAACTAGCAGTAAAACAGCCCCGACTCATGAATCGATCTTCACCATTATTGCTCCACGACAACGCGAGACCTCACACAGCACGAGAAACCATTTTGACCCTTCAGGAACTGCAGTTAGAAACCATTCGTCATCCTCCGTATTCACCAGACCTTGCTCCAACGGACTACCATTTTTTTCGTGATTTGGACAATTATCTACGTGACAAGAAGTTTTCTTCCCAGGAGGCAGTACAAAATGCTTTCACACAGTTTGTGCAGTCTAGCTCGTCGGAGTTCTATCGCAAAGGCATTAATAACCTTCCCATTAGATGGCAGCAATGTATAGATAATAATGGCAACTATTTTGATTAAATAAATTTGTTAAAAAATTAAAAAATAAACAATTTAGATTTTCAGTACAAATCGGCAATTTCATACTTTAACCCCTATTATTATGTAAATGGCCGTAGATTTATTAATTATTATTGATTAATTCATCTTTTATATGAAATTTAAGAATTGACCACGGTTTAAAATATTTTTTCTGAACTTTGACAAAATGCATGTCAATAGATGGCATTGTGTGTTACAAATTTATTTGTATATTAAAGCTTTCTAATATAGGTAGATGGCGCAAATCCTAAACAAAATAAATAATTACCGGCACTATCCATAAAAATCTGTGCAATAGGCGCCATCTAGTTAATTTATTTGTTATCTCTAGAAATTTAAATAGCTTTGATAAATTGCAGCTCGTCAATGTAAAAAAGATTAGTTACAAAAATATTTATTTGATATTCGCCGCGATATCTGATAAACAATAGGTACTAAATACTCGACTACGTATCTTCTTTCGTATAAAATAAGTCAAGGTGACTATTACTTTTTAAATCGACTATAAAATGATGTGCCTATCTAAACGATAATAATGTCGTGAACTTCAGGACAATATTATCGGGTAGCTAACAAAATCCGAAAATAGGCATGTTCGTCTTTTTATTCTTTGCGTATAATAACAATTTCGAGTTTCGCAACGTAACGCCGCTTACGCACCCCTCCCCGCTTTGTCTCCTGACCCCATGTCCGATGCGCACGCTGTCTGTGCTACATGTCGCATGTAGTTGTACTTTGTATGTAGTACAACGCAATTTTTTTAGTAGTAGTAGTTGGTGCACCAAATCTTTCTGCACACTTTACGGAATGAGAAATGTTAGTGCTCTCTATCAAAAGACCCTTTTCAGTTAGGATTTCAATTGTTTTCTTTCTTGCTTCTTTTGCTTTTAGTCCATTTATTTCACTATAGATTCCAGTGTTGGCTGCCTGAATGACACCAGCATGCAGGTCTATCCTTCTATTCTGATCAACGATAATTTTCATCGGCAAGTTAAGCTTTTGCTGCCAATATATGTCAAGCTCATCACCAAATGTACAGCACATAACAAACCCAGTACTTTTATTCATTTTTACCTCATGATCAGCTATTATTGAAACTTTTTCCCCTGTAATCGTCACTAATCATATATCGGGCATATCGCGTATCCTCTAGGGATGACAAAGGACTGCAACACATTCCGGAGCCTGCATTGCACGGCCTCACTCGTCTGGGGGGCGGGTCGGAGGACAACCGACTCGCCCCTCCGTTGGCGCGGGAGCCCTGGCGTAAGGTAGGGCGGCCGGGCGGCGTCGTGGTGAATGTTCACTGATCCACGGCGCCGACTCAACCGGCGAGAGGGAAACCTGGGGGTTTTTAGTGGGGTAAGCCCTCCAGTCTGGAGGGAGAGTCCCCACATAACCCCTGAGTCTCCCTGGGCTCAGTGGTATCCATAAAGATTTCCCCGCCGTCAAAAAAAAAAAAATGACTGCAACACATGCAGGAAGTAACTCAGGTCGCGTTGTTGCAATATGAATCTACTCATTTTTTCAGTGGAAAAAAGTATCGTACTCAAAGATGATTCAAAGACTTTATCCTCTATTTCCACTTGCGCAATTGCAGTTTTATCAACTGGAGAAAGAGTTCGTCCAGGGAAGTATTGCGCTACCTCAACTATTTCTACCGCCAAGCAGTAATGTAATGTAAGTAATATTGCATTCCGGTTTTGAAGAGTTATGCTCTGGCCACACAGAGGCGGCCGAGGAAGCGTTCCGGGCGCGGGAATTTTTGTAATGTACGAGTTTATATGAACCCTGTCACACTGAAATGCGCACCGACGCGCGGCCGCTCATGAGTTTAAGGGTGCTGGTGAAATTATAAGCACATGGGACTTGTCAACTTACGTTTCAGGATGATGGGCAGAGTGGCAGAGGCCCTCAGATATTTGCGATTTAAAGCTCTAAGTGATACTGCAACTGCTATGTACAGGCTTGTCATTTACCACTAGGCGCATAACTTGCCCGTCCCGTTACTTGGTTTCATAAAAAACGTAACTTCAATGCTTAGGCGTCGCAACGCCGATGCAACGCATCGTGTGGCATCGCTCTTAAGTATTTTTTTGTAATAATTCTGGTGAATCTATGTAGTTGTTTAAGTTTGTATAAAGCACAAGAATTAATATAATTTTGTCTATTGAGCCTAAGGGCGCGTTCCCAGTATTTCGTAACGTTTTATTTATCGTTGGACGACTGTCGCATCTAACCTGTTCCCATATCACGACTACCTGTCGTGACTGTGTCGTGGACTTTTATTTTATACGACTGTCGCGACTACCTGTTACCACTAGATCGTGACGACAATTTATCGGCTTCGCTTTGGTTTGCACGACAGAATCGTTTGAAGTTAGGATTATTTATCGTCAGATTTCTGTCGTGACGGTTTATTTATCGTCGGACGACAGTCGTTCTAGCTGTTTCCATTGTCACGACAGTCTGTCGTCGCAACGACAGTTTATCGTGTTATACTGTATGTGAACAACTTGTAGAAGAGAGATTTCCCAAGATCTGAATTGATTCGCTGCCCGATAATATTAACCTTGAGTTGAACTTGAGTAAATAAAACGTTGAGATAGACAGATAAGGCGCATTTAAACTAGTTTGACTCAGCCAACCGTGACCATGAGACCTGTAAAGGGCCCTCTAAACGTTGGTGTTTGAAAAACAAATATACGCGATTTAAATCCAGCAAAATAATTTCATTTCCTATGTTTAATAATCGCGAAAACCTAATAAAATTCGCGATAATCATAAATTTTAAGTTTTACGACCAAAAATTAAAGTATGTTCTAAAAAAAACAGTTAATGCACATGTTGTTTTTAACTTCGCAGTTAGAATACAGTCGTAGTCTATTGGCTGATTTTATTGTCCGTGAGTGTAGATAGGCACGTGTGGCATGAAACCAGATTTGACCGGTTTAAAATAGCCACTAGCGAGTTGGAATCGAGTCAAAAGAAAAAGTAACAAAAGCGTTTCGATATTCTATTGCACAGTGTGTATTAAATACGTACAGACAATTTGCAAATAAAAAAAATATTTGTGGAAAAAATGTCGATTGCAGTATTTTTAACCTCCAGGTGAATTGCCTCGACGCGAAACGAGCGGAGCTCCATATTTCGTTTTTTAGTATTAGATAGAAGGAAATTTTGGGCCTTTTGTCACGCACTAGTTCATTCAGTCATTAAAACAAAATTATCAAACATACACACATCAAAAGCGTCTAGCAATCAAGCAAGTATTTGCCTATTACTACATAGGGCGCACTATAAGTTTCCGGAACTAGCCACTTACATAAATATTTAAAAAATAATTAGAACATTTCAAAATGGAACTCTTTGGCTGTAGAATACAGTTTGTTTCATCTGACTGTCACTTGTTTTTATATTATGACGTCATTTTAGAAATTGGTTGTCTACATCACCATGGATTTAACTCGTAAAAATTTTCGTAGTATAATTTTCTACGACTTTAAGTGTAATTTAATAGCTTAGCGGAGCTTCGCTCGGCTTCAAACTGTTGGTGTCAACTTTTGGCGATGAAGCACCATGCAAGACGACTATTTATAGCTGGTTTGCAGAATTCAAACGCGGTTGTGTGAATCTCTTGTTTGCCGGGAGTTCTTGACAAACTCCGTAAAAATAACCGTAAACGCCGTATTACCTTGCACCACGATAATGCCAGTTCTCACAAGGCCAGACAGACAAATGAATTTTGAAGGTGAACAACGTTGACCTTATGAGCCATCCCGCGTACAGTCCCGACGCTACGTTACGCAGTCAACGATTTTCATCACCTGAAGAGGCTGTCGAAGAGTATGGAAAATATGTTTCAGAGATTGTCACGGAGGAGTGGCATAAATGTTTTCAAAATTGGTCCATTCGTATGATATAAAGTGCATTAACGCTAACGAACAATAAATTCATTTCTGACCATTTCCAGTATTTTTCTTATTCTTTCCGGAAACTTATAGTGCGCTTCATGTAAAAATCAGAATTTTAATTAATTCTTATTTAAACACCAATGGATTACTTTTGATCAATTTCATAATTTGTATTTCATAAGGAATTTGATCAAAAAAATTCCATTTCTGTTCGAATAATTCATTAATCAACCTGATTTTTAGTAATTAGCAAAAACGTGCTTGATCCCTAGATACATTTGATGTGTGTGTACTATTTACGTAATTATTACGTTTTATTTACTTACTTGAAAAAAATCTATAGGTATTCACATAGGTACTTAATCTATTTCAAAGACTTGTACTATGAAAAAAAAAAACAAAAAAGGGCTTCCAAACATTAAATTGAAAATTTATTATTAAGTAATAACATATAGTGACATTTGTAAATGTCATTTGTCATCAATACTGACGATATTTTCCATTACTGTAATTTGTTGCCTGAAAAAAAAAAGGTTTACGATCACTTATTCTTTGTTTACGTTTTTTATTTGGGAAACAAACAGTTTACAATTGGTGTACAAAATACATGGGGTGACTGTATTGGCTTTTTGAAGTACACCGTTTTATGTCCGTGGTTTTTTAATTTTATTTCATAATTCAGATTTATTGTGAAATAACTTCACTAGTTTTGTTATGATTATTAATGCAAAGATCGAATTAAATTTTTTAAATAATCAAAATTTTTTTAAAACAACTTTTTATAAAGGACATAACTATATTGTTACGGTATTTTTCTACTATATTAATATTTCACGACTACTTGTAATTAACGAATACTTGAATCGATTAATTGAATTCCCGTCACTAAATAGTTCGTGTGACGTCATGGAGGATACATAAAATGTGCCACGCTCGGTTCTCATACAAATTGCTATACTTGCGGCGTCTATGTCTGTGATCTCTGTATTGACTTTCGGTATTGGTCTCCGCTAGTGACATCTAGTGAGAGATTTTTGAAAAACCTCACCGCAGCTGATGCCGTTACATTTAAGTTTTTATTTCATAACCCGCCTTACTACTAAATCTTGCAACCAATAGTGCTATAGGTAAATTATCTACCTATATTACTACTACCTCAGTTGGTAGTACAGTGTACGGTATAACGGGCTGGGGTCCGCAAATCGTCCTCCAAGGGGTCGATTCAGAACGTTACGATAATTCAGTTGTCGACCAATCGATTTGATATCGTACGATTTCTTTTTATTTTTATTCACAACATTCGAATCGAACGTCAAACTGTCGTATTCGAAACCGAACCGAAATGACGTCACTCCCGTACGATTACTCGAACTTTTCGACCGGCAAAGGCTACAAACTTTATTCAGAACACAGTTATCGAATGAAAGTGACCGAACGTCCTATTGTTTACAAAGCAAGAATTAATGTGGAAATCTCTTATTATTTTAAATAAAGTCTGGATTTTGTTCAATTTTATTAATTCGTTACAAGACTAATTAATGCATTCCTATATTTTAGGCCTTTAAATTCTTAAAAATGTATACAGGGTGTAACCGCAAGGTGTAGTCATATTAAAGGAGCCAAACCTATACTTGATCTAGACCCTCTGTGCAAAATATCAAATAAAAATAAGTGACTTTTAATGTTGATATAACTTTAATTATGTTTGTATAAATAGTGATTGTCCGAAACAACCACTGCGTCACAACTGTATTGCTAGTTACGTTACTACGACTTCACAAATTCATTAATGAAACCTGGGCGGCCGCAAGCGGGGCGAAAGAACAGCTGACTACAATTGAAATGCCACTGTAAAAACATGATTTGTATATGTTGATAACACGTTAATATAAAAGGGTTTTCATTTTTCTTATAATCTATTTCACCGACTATTATAAAAGTTTAACTCGTAATGTTCTGAATAGCTCGGAAAGCGCCATTCGATTCGAGAACAATATCCAATGGATCGATTCGGATAAAATATCAAAGAGTCTGAATCGGGGTCCTTGTGCTTTTACTGGTGAATATATTTTCCTACCGTAGTACTCTCTGGAAAAGCGGAGGGTAAAAGTTATATTTCATATCCATGTAGAAGATGGTTCTTAACCTTTGAAAAACTTGACCAAGCCTTCTCTTTAGCAGAGATCGTTGTTGATTCTCGTGCACAGCAATGGAATGATGACGTTGTGAAAATGACACAGTGAAACTTCAACTATAACGCTACAATTTAATGATTTGTATAGTAATATTATGTAACAATGAATAATACTTTGAATTTTTAGAATTTGAAGTGGTATGAAGTTTGAAACGTCTTTGTATATGAATTAGGATTGGAATGCGAATTATTTGTAAGTTATTCTTTGTATGGATTTATTAGTAACGTCACGTTAATTTTAAGCATTAGTTACGACTGTCACACGTGATCTAAAACGGCAGAATGCTTTATTCTCACAACAGACAATAACACACTGTAATCTTGTGTTTATTGTTAGGTAATTTTCCGAAAAATTTGAAAGCAGTGGAAAATTTTCCGGAAAATTTCCCGAAAAATTTGAAAAACATAATTTGGAAGGCAACTGAACAACTATAATGGCTTTGATAAAAAAAAAAACAAATTGCTGCAGCGTATTTGAATCATGCTTGCTGGAAAGATTTCATTTTGAAAAACTTTTTCTAAACTAAAGTGGACATACCTACACTTCACTAATTCACTCACAACTTTCCATATTATGGTTATTATCAAGGATAGTCTACGTTTAAAAATATATTTTGAAGTTTTATTTAGCAACTGTTTTTATGAGCTTGTATAGATAAATGCCACAAAGAAAAACGAGATTTAAAATGATTTTTTTAAATTTATTTTATTGTTTTAAGAAAAAAGTATACATAAATAATGTAAAACACTGTTAAATCCTAGTTGGGTTTGTCTCGATGCCATTCATTCCTGGTTACGAACAAACTAATACAAAGTATTTAAAAAGAAACTTATAAGTGGGTAGACATTGTTTTTATCTTTATTTGGAGGCATACATTTGTACAACAGTGAAGACGCCACGGCAAAGTATTCTATTATTCGACTAAATACTGAGCGAACATAACAGCGAAAAAACCTCCAATAACCACAACGTTGTTGGCTCCTTCGTTTTCGTTCACTAACTTCAATTTTTGACAGGAGTCAACGTCGAATGTGGAAAATTAAAGGAAATAATATCCGGAAAAATATGATTTTTTCAAAATGGAAATTTTTCCATGACCCAATACTAATTAACTGCCTCCGTGGCCGAACGGTTACCATGCCGGACTGCCACGCAGAGGCCCCAGGTTCGATTCCCGGGCCGGGAGAAATATTTGTATGGCCTACATTTATTTCTCTCGTGAGTTTGGGTGTAATTTGTGGTTGTCTATGTGTGTGTCCATGGCACCCGCGACACAGGGTTTCCCTAGTGCGGGGCTATGTTGAGTGTGTGCGTTATTATTATTAATTGTGTTACACCGACCCGAATTTCAAATGTTATGTTTTATATTTTGTTGTATTTGCAATATTAGTATAAAGCACAAAGATATAGGAAAGCATTTCACATATTCATTTAATCTAAAGTGACGATATAATTTGGAATGCAACGAGATGGCAACAAACTTGCCTAGAATGTGCCTAATTCATGTCTGAAAATCTTTTTTTTTTGTTATTTATAATATCAAGTAACGGGAGGAACTAGTCGTGCGCCTGAAGGTACGCTACACGCCTGTCCATAACAGTTGCAGTGCTATTCAAAGCTTTAAATCGCAAAGATCTGAGGGGCACTGCCACTACGCCCGTCACCCTGAGACATAAGTTTACAAGTCCCCAATGCCGGTAATTTCACCAGCACCCTGACCCTTCAAAACCGGAACGCAGTAATGCTCACATTACCTACTGCTTGGTAGCAGAAATAGGTAAAGTGGCAGTACTTCCCTGGACGAATTCTTTCCCAAGGAGATCTACTGCTATTAAAATTTTACTTTATCCACTGATTGTAATTATTTTTTTTTCAATATTTACATTTATAAAAAAAGCTGTGATAGCCTAAAATCTGTAATAACCTACAGTCTCTCAAGCATAGACCGTAGTATCGAATCCGGTCTAGAACTTCTGAATTTACATGCGAACTTTTATTTCAAATTTCGCCTCATCCGTAGAACAAAGACGTATGTGTAAGACTACTTGTTCTCAGGATATAGTGCATTTCGTTCGTTCTTCTTAGCGAGTGGATGTCAGATCGACCGTTGTTCTATTTCATATGTCCGAAACGAAATAAGATATATAAAATTCTCAAAACACCTTTATATAGGCCTTGGTTTGAATAACGAAATCATTCTCGTAACGTACTTAATCTCATTTCTCTATATAATCACATCCGACTCTGTTCTTCGGATGCGTCGATTTACTATGAACTTTTCGATGAAGTCGAAGTAGGTTCACAACCCTAATATTTGAGACATCATAAAAAACCCTAACCCGGTTTTAGAATATCCGATAAGTCGAACACATTAACTAATTTTAACTGGTTTTAAAAGAGAATTGTGCTCTATTTTTTAACTGACTTCAAAAAAGGAGGAGGTTCTCAATTCGACTGTATGTCCTTTTTTTTGTACGTATGTTACGCGATAATTCCGGTATTTGTGAACCGATTTTCATGATTCTTTTTTTGTTGGAAAGGGGGTACTTCCATAGTGGTCCCATTTCATTTCGAAATCATCCACCTTTAAGGGTGACTGTTCACGCATGAAGATTCATTTTTATAAATGGCGCCTAACTTTAATTTAACTGTGAGTAGTGAGAACCGATTTTTATTATCTCCAGTGTCAAGTCCTGTATAGTGGGGAATTAGGGGATATTTCAATAAAACTTAGCAAATAGACGTAATTCCACGTACTTTTGAGGTCGGTTTTTTTAGTACTCTGTACTGAGATTATTGCTATTTCAAAGGGATATTTGACCATTTATCCCGTGACCATTTGTTACTTAACCACGTTCTAGTTAATGGACGGCAGAACAGCCTCGTCCCTTTCTACATAAGTATTGATTTAAATATTGATTATAGTGGGTCACTACCGACCCATAACGCGTTTACACATTGCATCCCATTCGTATGTGTTCGGAATTCGAGACTATGCAAATCTAGAAAAATCGGATCCGTTTCGGATGTCGCTTATGACACTTAGATAATAAAATGATCCCTGTGACATTTCGGACTGTCATTACTCGGATTCGGAACGATATAACGGATATAATGCGCAAATGCCCTTAGGGTATACGAGAAGGGCGCTATAACCTATGCAAGCACAGGAACCTTTTAAGTTCAGGTCCTGACTCCGGATACTCTTTTCCAGCATTGGGACGTTTAAATTATGATTGACTTTTTTACAGGCACAGAGTCAGCTCAATTAAAAGGCCGGAACACAACAAGATCGAGACTGCCCTTCGTGAGTTCGGCACCACAGATCACAAACAGCGTCCAAGTATTTGTTGATGATAAAAGCGGAAACAAACTGTCCGATAATCAGGTCGTGGAAAATGAAGGGTGAGCTTACTTCAGTGTGGTTGTTGTTATTGATATTGCCGTTTGTTTAGTTTTTAATGATACTAGTGCTGGAACGAACAAGTGGTGCGCCTGATGATAGGCGACACACCGGTCCATTCCATTACAGTTGCAGTGCCACTCAGAGCTTTAAAACACAAAGATCTGAGGAGCACTGCCACTGCGCCCGTCACCCTGAGATATAAGTTGACAAGTCCCATGTGCCTGTAATTTTGCCAGCACCATTACCCTTCCAAACCGGCTGGCAATAATGCTGACATTAGTGCTTGGCGGCAGAGAATAGGTAAGGTGCCAGTTCTTCCCTGGACGAACCTAGTTGCCATATCATTATCAAGGTCATATTGTTGTAATGTCTTCGGATTTCTATTTAAATATTCTGTATTTATTGTAATAAAGATAATATCTCTAATTATGGGGGACTGTTCAATTCGGTGGTGTGGGAAAAACAGCAAAACATCTAATTACAAAACAAACGGAATCACATTTCATCGGTAATAAAATTTGTAATTTTTCAATTTTATGTCCATTATAGCAAAGCCTAAGTTAAACTGGTCGATTTGAAGTGAAACAATTGACGACACCCGACTAATTCTCTAATATAATCTCATTGGAGTCTCGAACGAATTACAGTGACTAGTGGTTTAAAGATAATTAGCATAATTGGGGTTCTGGTCTCGACGAATTTCGTATCAAGGGTTTTAAAATTTTAATTTAAGTTATATTGTATCAAAGTTAAGTTTTCAACTACGTTTTCTTTGCAGTGAGGGCAACTCAAAAGCGGCAAAGAAAAAAGCAAAGGTGAGATTGTAATGTTTTCCTTTATGATATTTAAAAAAAACAAACCATCATAAATTTGTTTTTGAACCATCTTAATAACATAGACGTGGGCTGGGATTCCACCCCTATGTTGTGGACATGCCCAAGATTCGCACGAAGTACGCTTCCACATTTATAAGGCAAGCGGCTAGAGAGTGGAATTCCCTGCCTGCAGACTTATTCCCCGAACGCTATAACTTGGACCTTTTCAAGGCGAGAGTGAATAGGCATTATTTAGGTGTGCATGCTACATCGTCAACCTCCGTCGGGTGAGATGGAGGTCAAATGCGCACTTATTTATAATAATAATAAAAAAAATATTACAGGTCTAAAAAGTGTCCGATAGTGCAACAAAAACATATCTATTATGGTTTGTAGAAAGTCATGGACCAAAAGTGGCGGTTTATGATGTTAGTAATAAAATCCTGCGAGTGTTGTAGTTTACAGACCGAACCCACCGACCCGGCAATGCAGCCCGGCTTGGTGTCGGCGGTCTTATTTCTATTCTAATCCTATGACATGATTCTAGAAACAAGGCCTCCAACACCGGATCGGAGGGTTCGGTCTGTAGACTACTTAAGAGTCAATACTACCCCAAATGGCTTTGGTTGGTTCCGCATATCAGTGAAAATGTTGATATTTTTTTTATATCAACTGAACCAAATAGAACTACATATATAAATGTATACAGAATGAATACATACTGTATACATTTATCAAATGGCTCTAATTTAGTTTGTAAAAAAAAATCTGAAATAAAGCCAGTGTCCCTGCCACTTGGCCTAAGCAAATTGAACCGTATTTGTACGAGAAAAGATTGGAACTCGAGCTGAGGTAGTACCGACTCTTTAAGTTCTGCTCTAATGGCAATACCAAACAATCATTTTGCGGTTTGTGGTCTGTGGTCTTGAAACTGACTATTTTGTGAATTTTAGATAGCCAAAATCGTACACTACGTAAAAATGACTGCACTTATAGCAACATGGATGTTTTTCACCATTGTTTTTCTATTATACAACGAAACAGAGGAGATTTATAAGATATCTTACGCCGCACCTCGAGAAATCAAAAGTGAGTAGACCATAACCTTTTAAACGGTGTTTCTGTCAATAAAACATGAGTGACCAGCGCAATGTCCGTCAAGTCTTTGCGATTTAAAGCTCAGTAGGGCTGGCACGTTAGGGCGCGACATGAAGCGCGAGATACTGCTTTGGGGCCTACCACAAGCTCTTAAGACAATATTACTTTAACCTTACATTGACATCTCGTACCATGACGCGCTTAAAGTAAGCTTATTATAGTGTTAAAACTATGATGTTTTATTGGCAGCTTTGTGACTATTCATTCCCTCACTTCGTACTATGACGCGACTATAACAAAGTAATATTGTTCATAAGTCAAATTTAGTAATCTTAAAATAGTTACACGGGTGCAATGGAAACAATATTATTTTCGAATTTATTGTCTAAATATTGATTTGTAATGATTAAAAGTTAATTTGAACTTACATATATCTCTTCAATATTTTGTTTATTTTTTTTTAATAGTACATAGGAAATAATTTCTAGTTAAATAAAAATACGCGATGTTTATTTCGTAAAATTATGACAGCGACATCTATATGCTCCTTGGCGACACTGACAGTTGACACTAGACTATAATTTCAAATTCACGTCGTGACAATCAAGACTCAGCTTGTTTTATTTATTTTTCTTCATGAAAATGCGGAAAAATAATTGACAACCACGTAATTTTAATAGATTGTATTATTACATACTTTTCTTTTTTTAACTTTAAAAATTCTCTGAATGTAAATAACATTAAGTACTTAAACATTGAATGAATGAATGAATGAATGAATGAGTACTTAAACATTATACTACGATAAGACGATTCGGAACATCAAAAAAGAAAGAGATGGAATTATATAGTTCATATAGCGTTATTTCTTTCCTTTTAGTAAAGAGTAGACAATACTGGGATATCATTCGTTCTTTTTGTCACTTTAGCAATAATACATTACTTGGTTGATAGGTTTGTCACGGTACGAATATGAGTAATGTTATAATAAGCTTACTATAAGCTTACATTGAAATAAGATTGTTTTTTGAAAGGTTATGGTAGGCCCCCTGTTCTCGCATAGAGCTCTCGCGCTTTATGTCGCTCTCGCGCAAGTCGCGCCGCGTCGTGCCAGCCCTACAGAGCGGCACTGCAACTGTTATGGACGGTGGTGTCACTTACCATTTACCATACTTGGTATCTTAATAATCTCAATACGGAAAACTAAAAAAAACCGACTTCAAAAGTTCGTGGAATAACATCTATTTGATTAGTTTTATTGAAATCAGTTACCGAAAACGAGTTTATTCCCTATTTTGCCACCCTTAGAGGTGGAATTTCTTCAAATTTAAATGAGACCACTACTAAGGACTCTCTTTCCAACAAAAAAGAATCATCTAAATCGCTTGACAAATATTAGTTATCGCGTAACATACATACAAATAATAGCATAAAGTCGAATTGCGAACCTCCTCCTTTTTGAAGTCGGTTAAAAAACAAACATGACCTTGGTAAGGTGGTGGCGCCAGTGACCGACAAGCACTTATAGAGTAAGGTTATCTATATAATGCTAGTTTTAACTAGATAGTTTAGTAGCTTTGAAGGACATAAAAGTTATAATAATATTAGAATATTATATATTATTGTATTATAAATTGATGTGCATATAGGTTGCTTTTTATATATATAATAAAGCTACAAATCCTTGACTGCCTTAGAAAAATAGAACGCTTACTTCCCGATATGGTGGAAAAAGATATTTATACCGTTGTACGCGGATAGGCTCCAAGGCAAAGAATCAAATATGAGAAGACCTGAATGTGGAAAATGTAAACGAGTGATCAACGGCCTGCAAAAACTATAATACATGGGGGGGATTTTTGTGCACTTTTATGAGATACACGTTGGTCAATTTCCGCAGACAGTAAAAAATGTTCGAAATTCAAATAAACAAGATGGCCGCCATACAAATTTCTAAGCCTTCTATCACGGAAACTATTAGAGATAGGTAGGAGGTGCTGAAAGGAATGTCATAGAGAGTAATAGTGGTCAATTTCCTGTGTAAAAAAAATCAAGATGGCGATCTTACGATCATACGGGGATCTTAGGAGTCCTTAATCATAATTTGGAGTCAAAAGTTTTTTTTCCCCATTTTTTAATATGGCTGCCATATAGGCGTTTTTTTATCAAAAATAGCTGCCGAAAGAGACTCGCTCTCTTTCAGCAAAAAATTGGTAAGTGGAGGCCTCTAGAAGTGCCAGATCATTTATTTTGTGCTCAAAATTGGTTTTTCGCCATTTTCAAACATGGCCGCCATTCAAGCGTTTGTTGGTAGTAGAAAAAAATTGTTCTGATCCCTTTTGTCATGGGGGGGTCTCTAGGAGTGCTTGATAATAATTTGTGATCAACATTAGTTTATCGCCATTTTTCCATATGGCTGCCATAGAAGTGTTTTTTGGCGGCAGGTGAAAATTTGCTCTGTTTCGATTGAAAATCGGCATGCGGGGGTCCTATGGGTGTTTAATAATAATTTGCGGTCAACATTTTTCTTTCGCCATTTTTCAATATGGCTGCCCAATATTTGCTCTAATTCAGCTAAAAATATGTGGGGGAGAACCCTTCATAGAGATTATGGCTGTTTAATAATAATTTGCGGTTAAAAATTACTTTTAGTCATTGTTCAATATGGCTGCCTCACAAACTTTTTTAGCGGTTGATAAAAATTTGCTCTAATTCTACTGAAATTAGGCATGTGGCGTTCTCTATGGGTGTTTAACATTTTTTATCATTAATTTGCAGTCAAAATTTACTTTTTGACATTTGTCAATATGGCCGCCATTATGTTAATTCTTTTAAAGTCATAAGTGCCGAGGCCGTAGGCCGGGGTCTAGCGGAGGGCGAAGCCCGAAGCGTCCGCACGCCACCTCACGTAGGTAGTATACGGAGACTAAATTACGAGTACAAGATTTCACAATTGTTCAAAATGTAAGGCATACTTCCCGATGTAGTGGAAATAAGATACTTATAGCGTTGTATCTCGACCGTCTCTCTATTAGATTCTTTTTTCTTGGAAGATATGCCAGAGAAGTAATTAGGGAAAAAATGCCATACAATCACTCCAAATTTATGGTCTCAAACTAGGGAATTTTGCTGTACTACGAGTACCAGTGTAACAATAGTTCTGAGGGCAATGCCCAGAATACCCTGACCAGAACCAACTAAAATGTTTTTTTTCATAAATTGGCTCAAAATAGGGATCGAATCTGGAACCTCCTCATCAAGCGCCCATAGTACTAATTACTGTGCCACCGACGAGCATAAGCAAACCCCGTAATCTGAAACTGACTACGCGCCGCGGGCTGTAAATATATAGTCGGTCTATATTTATAGTGTGTTTAAACTATATATCATATTTATTTATAAACTTGTTCCTATCTGTTTTAATTATCATGCTATGCACCCCTGGTAATTATTTTAAATCCAGCTCTCCGGTTGACTAGTAGAGAATGCCTAATAGCGTTAAGTCCGCCATTTGTACTCTTCTGTGTGCAATTTATTTAAATTTAATTTAATTTAACTGCCTCTGTGGCCGAACGGTTACCACGGTGCCGGACTGCCACGCAGAGGTCCCAGGTTCGATTCCTGGGCCGGGCGAAATATTTGTATGACCTACATTTATTTATCTCGTGAGTTTGGGTGTAATTTGTGGTTGTCTATGTGTGTGTCCATGGCACCCGCGACACAGGGTTTCCCTAGTGCGGGGCTATGTTGAGTGTGTGCGTTATTATTATTGTTATTAATAAATAGAATGATGGATACATTTCTTTTTCACTGCCCCTCGTATTTTTTCAACGAATTTCGATGTAAATGCAATGTTATCGTATTCTGTATTGATTATTAATATTAGTTTCATAATTTACAGACTTCATTGTCCTAAATTCAACAACACTAGAAGTGACAATGTTGCTGACGTTAAAAGGGCCGTTTCTCAGTGACACAGCACAGGAGAAACTGAACAAAACTGAACTGGAAAACTCGCCAAAAATCATAGTTTGGCTATCACCATGGAATGATACCAAACCACCTATACAGGTACAAATAGATTTTATATCTATATTATACATCTACAAATGGCTTTAGTTGATTCCACATCACAGTGAAGGCGTTGAATCAACAAGCGTGGAAAAAATATATAGTAAAACTCAGAATTACTTTACGGTGTGAAAACACCATTCCTAAAAATTTTCACGATAGAAAAAAACACATTCTTACATCGTAATTTTACAAGAAAACCTCTACATTCAATAGGTACTTTACATATATCAATGATTTTTAAAAATATCAACTGATTTAAATAGAACACGTGCACTTTTTAGATAAACATTTTTCAAACTCTTAACTGTATACAAAACCGACCGCAAGCCTTATCGCCGCGTCGGAACTTAGTATATTTCTTGATATCGAAATGGAAGCACACATGTTACTCATAGCTTGTCACTGTATTCAGAAACTTATGAATCCAAATGTTGACTATACTTTTTATTAAGATAATAAACTCCCTATCGAAATCCTCCGTTTTCATAGTCAACAAACTGGCGACAATCGCAATCCCCTACTATAAACTGCGATGGAATTTGTATTCAAAAATGTACCAAATTTATAAGTATTCATTTCGAAATCTTGTCTATAATGTTAGTAACAAATTCACTTAGAACTAAGTTAGTAGGCTTGAAAATAAAATTTTTTTTAAATTCGAAAAATATCCTGGTGTGGAGCTGCACCTAATGTTGTAACATTGGTGAGTCCCACACGATCTCAGACACACTCAGTCCGTTGGTGCTACCGCGGAGGCGAGCTCGCATGGAAGCGCAACGTCATCTCATTATAGCATAGAAGTCAAACATCTCCGCAGCACTGCAACGTCTGCAACGTGCGCAACTGCAGCCCCAAAAGAACACAGATCGTTAGACGACTGTCACGTCTAGCCTGTTCACACATGGCGTCTATCTGTTGTCAATGTGTCATGGAAGTTTAATTCATCATTGAACGAATAGTCGCTACAAAGATAGCGTTCTAGCTCTTCCCATTGTCACGACAGTCTATCGTCGTAACGCCAAAAAAGTCGTGAACAACAGTTAATCGTGTTGTACTATATGTAAATAACTTCATTTATATATACAAGCCACGATACTTTAAACTGCACGACTATCAGACGTCACGACATAATGGGAACGCGCTAACCGTTCCGAAATATATGGAAACTAAAAAGAACTCACACCGCAGAACCCCCCAATAAGTGACACTTATTTAGATGATCATAATATATAGTTTATAGGTATATAAATCTTTTTTCCAGCCTAAGGACGCGTGGACTTTGATCCTTCAAAAAGATGACCTGGACTACAATATAGGTGAACGTAGATCTGGTAAACTTCGGTCGACACCGGCGAATACGGAAAATACTGGTAATAGCAGGAAACTTTTATAGAAACTTTCTAGGGAACATCGAGTCTAAATACTCGAGCGCTTAAGTAAATTGTAAAAAAATTTACTAAACCAATAGACATTCTTTATTCTGATTACATGGCAACACTGAAGGGTGAAGCTTGAAGAACGGTAGTAATAAAATCAGGTCTTCTCTTTTTGAAAATACATTAAATGGTTTTTGTTTCTTATGTGCCTATTATAAACATGAAAAAAACCATCACAAATACAATATGTCTCCTTTACACAGTCACTGTATCGGGCGTGATCAGGAGTGTACAGGATTGCGCGCGGGAGAGTCTGCACGTGCAAACATGCGAGATGACCTGTTCGAAATTTTTTAAGCTAACGTTCTTTCGCGCGCGATTGTTCGTATTCGTTTTTGTTACAATGGAAAGAACGTCCGTATAAAGGCTAATAGCGCAGGATAGACCGCGTGAAATTGCGTGAAAAAGCAGGATAGACCGCGTGAAACTGCGTGAAAAGGCAGGATAGACTCGTGTTGGAGTGCGCAACTTAGGAGTGCAATCGCGCGGTCTTTCCCTTTTCCTTACACGCGCGCTCAATCGCGTACGATTGCTATATCATGCGCGATAGAGTGTCTGTGTAAAGCCCGCTAATATCTAGCCTATAGATATAGAGTGGAATAAGTAGCAGTAGAGCTCGTTGTGAAAATTGTTTAAGGTAGCACTGCCACCTTACCTATTTCTGCCAACAAAGCAGTAATAACAGCATTGCTGCGTTCCAGTTTTGAAGGGTAAGGATGCTGGTAAAAGTACAGGCTCGTGGGACTTAACTTATGTCTTAGGACGACAGGCGCAGTAGCAATGTCCTTCAGATCTGCACTGTAACTGCTATGGACTGGCGTATCGCTTAACACCAGGAGTACGACTTGTTCGTTCCGTCACCTGGTATCATAAAAATAAATGGAAACCTACTTTAGAAAGTTTCGAACGTCTCGTTTTCCCGGTATCTCCGAGACCGCACCGAGTCTCTTATAACTTTTCGAGGAACACAGAATTGCAGCGAGATTGAAAGGCCTATACTGAAGGTATAATATATAATGTGATGTTTTACAGGTTCCTTTGCAATTCATATACGTACAGAAGGTACTGAGAAGACCGTACCGTTTATGATGACATTCCAACTCAATCCCCTGGATGCCGCCAAGGGGGTCCTTTATGCAACATTGCTTCTCTGTGGATTGTACACTCTTATTATTACAGAGGTAAGTCTCTGGCGTCCGCATCTTCTGGATAACGTTCTGTTAATTTCTTTATTCTAGTACCAGAGATACCTGTGCTATTTTACATAGGAAAGTACCCGGAGAGTCAGATATGTTACATACTAATTTGGTCATTTGAGTTTTTTAAAATATATTATGATTTTATTTTCAGACTTGGACAGGCCTTTAATATAATTTGAAAAATGTAATGAACGTATTTTATTCAAACTTGTAATTATGACGTTTGAAGACGCCAAAGAATTATTTTAAAAATAATTTCACCATTGTTCTTTAACACCAGTCAATTTTGCACTGTCTGTCACTTTTATTTATAAATAAAAGATGTCTTTTCAAATACCACTTTAAAAACCTTTCAGATAATAAACCGTACAATGGCAGCAGTCCTTATAAGCACAACATCCCTTGCAGTGCTCTCCATAGTTGGACAGAGGCCGACCATTCCAGAGCTGATATCCTGGTTGGACGTGGAAACCCTGTTGCTACTTTTCAGCATGATGATCTTGGTCGCCATTATGGCCGAAACCGGAATGTTTGACTTTGTAGCTGTTTTTACTTTTAAGGTAAGACTAGTAGATTTTTTCAATTATAGCTCTTATAACTATAGCATTTGGTTTCTAGAATATCAATTAAAATCCCAAAATTATTATATTCTCATTTTTTTTTGGTATTTTTTTACGCATACACTCATAGCCCCGCACTTGGGGAACCCAGCTTGGCAAGCTCAATTCGAGAAGTAAGCCGACGGGAGAATTAATTTGGGCTGGGTGGCATTGAAGGAAGCTTCAAACTTCACTTGGCGCATGTTCAGATCGTCGATCCCACAAAGCCTAAAATTAAGGCATTTAACCAGTGCGTTCTACCAGTTATGTCCTACGCAGCCAAAACGTGGACATTAACAACAAGCCTCGTCCACAAATTTTAAGATCGCTTACCGTGCGATGGAACGAGCTATGCTTGAAGTTTCTCTGATGGACCGACTCTCTAACGAAGTCAAACGTCAGAGAACTAAAGTGACCGACATAGTTCGCAAAATCAGTAAGCTTAAGTGGCAATGTCTGTGGGAAGGTTGATCTCCGATGAAGCAGACTTGATCTGGCGACCACGTCAAGGAAAACGCTGTGTGGGACGCCCTACGGCAAGATGGACGGACGACCTGAGAAAGGTGGCCGGCAGCTGCTGAATGCGGGCGGCACAAGACTGGGAGAGTTGGCGTGTTCAAGGGGAGGCTTATGTCCAGCAGTGAATGCGTGTAAGCTGATGATGTGGGGAACCCTGGGGCACCATGGACACATACACTCAAACTCACAGGAGAAATAAATGTAGGCATACAAATATTTCCCCCAGGCCAGGAATCAAACCCGGGACTTCTGCGTGGCAAACCGTTCGGCCTTGGAGGCAGTTAAATTTGTGACGGTGTGACCTCCTTACATCGTCATCCCACATTTTTATCGTCTTTCTCCTGTTCCTGGCCACTGGTATTTAAATTAAAATTTTTAATTGTTCCATGGTTTTTTGCCTCGCATTCTGATTTTGTTTCGTTCTATCGTCACTCCCTGCCCGATCACGCCAGCGAACACATCTTCTCGGTTAATTTTTTGAACCGTTTACCAGTTACCAAAAATCTCTTCTGCGATAAACATTTTATCACAAATATTAATGAAACGGGAATAATATTTATAAAATTGGATTTCTTATCACTACTACCTTTTTGAATTTTGAACTTCTAAACATACTAAGCAAGAGAATGCGGGCGCGTTGGCTGCTGAAGTTATTACTACTCTCCTGGCTACATAAAATCCTACAGAATATTCCAAGCGGAATCTACATTACAATCCATAGGATGTGCTAAAGCGGTGCCACATCCACCAGCGCCAGCAGCGCCGAAAACGTTAAGTTTAATTATTTATAACAAAGATCGAACACAAAAAAAAATTCTTCGATCTGACAGGACTCGACGCTGCGGCTGTTTTACCAATCTGGAGTAACCGCTCTACCAACTGAGCTACATATCGAGTCAGCAGACCTCACGAATTTCTCTATTCTTTTGTTACAGACCTTTGTTTTTTGTTTTTGTCACATTAATTAGGTTTAATCAAGTTAGTCTATCAATAGATATACTTATTGAGATCAATCATAACAATGACGAAATTCATCGCTTGAAATGGTTGCTACCACGGATGAAAAAAACAATGGAAATGCCTTAAATCTCGATTACTATCGGAACCGCTGTCGCCAAAAAGCACAGCAACAAATGATAAACACTACGAAATCTTGACAATGGTTGGTCGCAGTCTTTAATTTAAAAAAAATGTAATAAATTCTGGATTGTGAATATAATTTTAAACTCTACCCAGTCGCTATATCGATATATAATGAAATTTTATTTAACGTGCTGCCATCTTGCGGCCAGTAACTAGACTACGATGAACGATTAACATCTGAATCAATTCGATAAACAAAAAAATTATTAAAATAAGACTTACCGATGATACGAAATACTACTACAGGTAATATTTTTGAAAAAATGACACAACCACACCATATAAAGCGAAAAGTTTTTCGAGACTTATAACTGGCACACGTAAGACGCTAAATAACCACTTCTACTTTTTTAACTGCCTCTGTGGCCGAACGATTACCATGCCGGACTGCCACGCAGAGGTCCCAGGTTCGATTCCCGGGCTGGGAGAAATATTTGTGTGGCCTACATTTATTTCTCTCGTGAGTTTGGGTGTAATTTGTGGTTGTCTATGTGTGTGTCCATGGCACCCGCGACGCAGGGTTTCCCTATTGCGGGGCTATGTTGAGTGTGTGCGTTATTAAAAAAAATCTACTTTATTTACTGTTCTGTGGTTGCTACAATCAGAACACGTTACAGAAAAACAAGTTCCACGACTATATTGTACAAAATCTCATTATTTCATTGACATTGTTTTTTTATTATTATGGACATTACAACGAACAATATTTATCTTAAATAACTTAGGCCAAAATAGTTATTTACAATGACATAAGTTATAAACGAACAGAACAAAACAAAATTGTTGTGGGCTTTTCAAATTTAAATTATAGTCAACGATAACTTACTTGTCGTGATGTTAGATATATTATTAATATATACTTAATACATTAAGCGCACTATGAGATTCCGGAACTGGCCACTTATATAAACAATCGTCATTTATTTAATATTATGTATTCGTGTGTAAATTTGATATAATAAATTTGTTCAATAATTATTGAGTACGTAGCATTCAATTGAATGATTTATTAAATTTTATTGCCAACCCAGGAACCAACTTTCTTTTCAATTATTCAAAGGTTAGCTGGAAGAAATCCCTTTATGTGATAAGCTCGCCTTTGGACAATAACGTTCTATTTCTTTGTTAATTTGTAATTTGTTTGTGTTGCACAATAAAGTGTTTACATACATACAATATTTATAAAGTAATTACAAAATTTGAAAATGGAACTCTTTGGCTGTAGACATTGACTTACAAATAAATGGACGACGGGTCTAATACAAAAACCACG
>NW_020653855.1:2236029-2236370 GCF_003589595.1 Hyposmocoma kahamanoa
AGTTTACCTCATCCATCGCAATCGCGTTTTTATGAATAGGCAAATTCTAAAATTATCTGAAAGATGTCAAAAGATTGTGGGTCAAAATGGCCAATACATAAATTACCAAAGTTTGATGTTTATTATTTAAGTGTTATTCATTGCAAGGACTTTTGGTCGTACCAGTACTTTTAGGTGTTAAGCTTATTTCATCATGGAAATAATACAATATTTGTGTTGTCTGTGATGTGTACACTTCTTTGTACAGAGGTAGCTCAATAAAATCACGTTTGGCTAGTTAAAGTTAACGTTTACACCATTGACTTACAATTATATGGACGTCGGGTCCGCGCTAAAAAGTG
>NW_020653855.1:2271370-2295079 GCF_003589595.1 Hyposmocoma kahamanoa
GACTTATCATGAGTATAATTCTGATGCACAAGCCAATCACAGGTGAGCACAACATTCAGTAACAAAGCAGGGAATTTCTAAATTTGAGACGAGGTAATTGATGTGATTGCTTGGTACACTATTCATATTAGGATGCCTTCAAATTAGACGCTTATAGAAGCGATAAAGTGGCATCACTGTGGTACTGCAGCCGCGCCACTACTAATTTTCACACAATATTTAGAAGCGCAGTTGCAGCGACACTTTTGCAGTCAGAAGTTTTGCTTATTGAAATAAAAATTACTAAAGCGCTACAGACGCGCGACTGCCGCGACACTGCAGCGCTTCTACAAGCATCTGCTTTGAAGGCGACTTTATTGTTGTTTCTTTTCTAAACCTGATTAACGCCTGTTGTGCAAAAAACAGTAGGGAAAACATTTGTCGCCAAATTCTAAGGACGTCATTGTTATTGTTATTATTATTATTATTATTATTATTATTATTATTATTATTATTATTATTGCCGTATCAAAGCCTTGTAACCGATTTTGATTTGTAACTGACGTTTACTCTATTAGTAAACACGAAAATGTCGCAAAAGTATATTTATTAGAAATAAAATAATGGTTTTTATGATTTCTATCTCGCTTACACTTTCTATTTGTCTTTGTCATTGTCAATGCTAAGACTCCATTTACATTTCAGCAGAACGGAATGAAAGCGAATTTATTAACAAAATTGCAGATAGCGTAATAAACTTTATTTCAATTGTGTAAAGTGCAAACTAAATACGGTACGGTAGCTGCGAGAATTCCGAGATTGCAAGAATTCTCCGGAAGATGCGCGACCAGAGATGGGCGAGGGTAAAATCTCAATCAATTCGCCCGAGTTTTAACCGGGTTTTAACTCTTGTGCCCAAAATTGAGGGCGGAATGACGAATACGGAATTTGGTATAATTTATGCATCCTTAATAGTGTGGATTCTCACTAAGGACGCATAAATCGATTCAAGTGCATACGATGTAACGATTTTTTGTATCGATTTAGTGCAATACGATATTCAAGCGAATCGATTCGTTGCAAAGGCAAATTGAATCGTCTAGATCAGAAAGCAATAAACATTTTGTAACAATATCATTGAATTTGAACAAAACTCGATTTACAACAAATTTTGGTTGTAAACAGTTTTTTTGCCCTCAATAAAGCGTTGGTTTAAAACCTCCTATCTAGTTTGCACGTTACACAATTGATGTAGAGTCCATTATGCCATGGTTACAAATATTAACCCTAATTCTACAAGAAAACAATGAAGAAATTAAAAAACAAACATGGAATAAATCTGTATATGTATAATTTCTAAAACATATTTAACGCCAGTTAAGGCTGAAATACTTTCCTAGTAGCTGGTACCCTGGTATGCTTGTCAGGTGTACAATACCTAGCATGTGTATATACTATATACATACGTAACAAGTATGCCAGTAGGAAGCAGACATAAGGCATAGATTTTAAGACTTCTGTAGGTATTCACCAAATCATTATCACTGTATTTTTTTTTTATTATTTAAAAGTTATTAATATCGTTTTACTCATTAAGTAACTTACTTTCCATATCGATTTAAAAGTTTTTAATATATTTTATATTGACGGAATAATCGCCTGGGTACGCTTATCGATTACACTCTGTATATACATTTAAAATCATGGCAGTAGGCATCTGATTTTTTATTGTTTTATCTGTGTGCACTGTGACGAGTGACGGCTGCAGTTTCTCAATTCTGACATTCCGCGTTCAATTATTTTTGTTGTTCCTCTAACTTCTTTTTCATTTTGTTTGAGACCATATTTTATAATTGATTTTCTGGGTATATCAAAAATAACAAACTTGGCAGCGGAATGACAGAACAGAGTGAAAATATTCACTAGTTTCAATGGTCAATCATCAAAATTTAAAAATGGACTTAATGGAATTCTACCTTCTGTCATAACTAATGCTATTTGCATTTCGGTAATTATCGAAATATTGACACCTAAAGTTTTATTTTCACCTAAAAAAAATGCTTTTGCTTATCAATAAAATTGAAACAAAATAAGATATTTAAAAAAATATTAGACGGGGTTGTCGAAATGTTGATTACGTAACTTATGATACGGAGATCAGAATGTTACATACAATATTCTTTTACACACACGCCTTCAAATTGGACGCTTATAGAAGTGCTGCAGTCGCGCCACTACTAATTTTCATTCAATATTTAGAAGCGCAGTTACAGCGCCACTGTCGTGTCACAAGCACGCTATTTGCAGTCACAATAGCGGGCTTTACACAGACACTCTATCGCGCGATACAGCAATCGTGCGCTATTGAGCGCGCGTGTAAGAACGTTGGAAGGAAAAGGGAAAGACCGCGCGATTGCGCTCATAAGTCGCGCACTCCAACACGAGCCAGTTTCATGCGGTCTATCCTGCACTATTAGCCTGTACACGGACGCTCTTTGCGTTGTAATAAAAAGAAACACGAGCAATCGCGCGCGAAAGAATGTTAGCTTAAAGAATTTCAAAGTGCAGGCTTTCCCGCGCGCGATCCTGCCCGCTCCTGATCACGTGCGATAGAGTGTAAAGGGGGCTAATAAGTGGATTAAAAATTACTGAAGCGCTTCTAGAAGCGTCTATTTGAAGGCATCTTTAATTAGTAATTAGGATTTTGATAAAAAATTTGATTTTATAAAATATTTAATTGAAATATTTTCGTAGGAATACCAGAGAAGACGTGTTCTCTTGGCTCGTCGCATTCAGGTTATAATTAAATGTAAACTTTGTAATTTAGTTCTTTATTCATTATGAAATTGTTATGTTTAATTTTCACCTGTGATAGTTTATTGTACTTAAATACAATAACAAATAAAAAATATCTGTTCTCAAATCCATTTGTAAATTGCTTTTTTTCTTTAGTCCTATTTAAAGTCTGACTATCTGTTAATACTTTACTATTAAGGATTCTGCTTCTTAATAAAATAAAATGACATGAAAAATCTTTTGGAGCGTGTATTCCAATTTGACTACATTAAAAGGTAATACGTGTAAGTGCGCTTAGCTACGATGGCGGAATGAATATAGTGAGGGGCGCGCGGGCGGCCCAGCGGCGCCGGAGTTCTTTTGCGTTAACACTACCTGTTAATTCTGTAATTGTGGCGCAATCGGCTCATGTAACCAAATGAAATCATTGTTATTTGCATAAGATATGGTTAAACAAAAGTTTACAAACAAGTGCAAAATATCTTAACGATCGCAAGCATACAAAAGTTCAACTTACACTAAAATGTTAATTCTTAATGTTTACAGTCGATGCTCCACGGTACATCACCCCCTATTTGACCATTTGGTTCAGAGTCTTATCTACTTAGGTAAGAAAAATATGAAACGACCTTTAACCCGTGAACTGTGAAATAATTTTTGTGTAACTTTCTGACCGCATCATTAGTGGATGACGTTTTAAGAAACTTTTTAGCCTGATTTTTAACATATACTTTCGTAATTTTCAACCATAAAGCTGGGATACCTTTAACATTTTTTTGATGAAAGCGTAAGATGGCCCTCAAAAACTTAAAGGCTTAGGGCATCAACTGTTCTTACATACTCCGACCCGAAGTGTTGGCGTCAGCGCGCCCTGTCTTGTGTGATGTTCTCCTAGCTCTCAGTGTGCAGGGCACGGCGATCTTTCTACATTTCGTCCCTCACCAAACTCTAACCGGTCGAAGACCTCTAGTATGTTTCATGTATGCCCTTTTCACCGCCCTATGAGCTGGCACGTTCTCGGAATGTCTGAGCCAACGGAAGTAGGTTGTTCTCTATCTATTCAAGAACTCACTACAAAAAGTGGGTATTGCATTGCAAAGCGATCACTTATCTTTTTAAGAACTCATTTAATCTTTCAAATATACAATCTCTGATTCATTCAGAAGTTATTTCTTCTGCGTTTATAGGCTCTTAATTGAGAAAGAAAACAAACTTGTAATAGGTACACGATGCGAGGAAGGGTGAAGAAGGATACTTGAATCTCCAAATGCGCAACAGCTTTTGTTGACGCAGTTGTATGATCGACATAGAAGACGTAATCGCGCACATCCTCGATGTTAGCTCACCGTCTCACCTGGTGGAAGCGACAAAACAGGCCTTATGATTCGATACAAAGTAGATGTGTGCCTATCGTGTCGAATCATTTTGATTCGAATATCACCTGTGACCCGATAACCCGGATACTAACTTCTAAATAACCCGGTCATTTTAGTTTCATGGGACATGTGCGCAATATTCGACTTTATCATTATAATTTTAGAGATTGTTCAACAACTAACAATATTATTGTTATCTCGTTCAATCTCACGTGAAGTCCCCACTCACGACACAGTTCGCCTTCTCCCTCTTCGTTTGGGTCGAACATTTGTTCGATAGAGCATTCGTATCGTTCGATAGAACCTTCGTTTGATCAAACCAGAAAGTCAAGCAATCGATCAACGAGTCAACGGGTTGATGGATCATTGAGTCTATCAATCATTCATCCTAGTAGTGTCCATTACATGGTAATTTTGTAAGTTTAATCTGTTCTGTCTTTCGGTATGTTTATTTATTTAAGAGTGCACTAGCAAATATTAAAAAATAAAATTATTAGTTTTTGTTATGTATTTTTTATTTTGTAAGACTGTTAGTTTACCTAGAAGGAAATTAGTTTCCTAAGTGTGGTTTATCAATGATGCATTTAACTATAGACACATTACCCATCAGCAGGAAAGAATAAAAGCTAATTGTATAATTTGACACTTTTAAACGCCATATGGAAGTACCCAATCACACTACGCATGGGTCGTGATCGACCCGGATTATCAAAAATGATCGACCGACACAGCTGCACAGGTTTAATATAAATAGGGACACGGAAAAATTATCGATACTTTTTGGTATCGAATATTTTGCCCTCCGATACCGATACTTTTGTACTCTATTCTTTTCATTCGATACTTTTCAGGTATTACTACTTTTTGACAAGTATCATATCGTTTCGAATAATTCCTATATAAGACACCAAGTATCATAACGCAAGCCACCTAGCGATTTTTTTAATGGCAACCTTTATCACAAATTTCTGGGCTGTATAGTGTACGCCATCATTTGCCTCTTTAAAAGAAGTTTGTCCCTTCTTCAGAACGTTTGTTCTCAAAAGCAGGTAATACAGTATCAAAAACGAGAAACAGACCGTCACCAAATAGGTTTTTGTTTTTAAGTGATTGTACAGAGGAGTGGGAAATTGGAAATTTAAGTAACACAAATTATGTTAAACGACGATTGGTTGAATTAATCAAATTCTTTTACTATTTGTTTCAATTAAAAATCAGAAATCAATAAAAAATACAAATTCATGTGTTTTATTCTGCCTTTTAGTAGGGCAAATCTGCAGGGCAAAAGTATCGATGCCTCAAGGTTCTATTTTGCGTTCTATTTTGATCCCACAAGGCGAGGTTAATATTTCTTGTACGTGGTGTTACCATAGATATAGAAAAAAAAGGGGAGATATGTAATGACGCTATGTAAGATCGGGTGCCGATGTCGCCACTTTTTAGCTTGTGTGCAATTCAAACTTTACGCTCTATTATCTACTACCATAATTTAAAGATTTTGATTGGGTAGGGCTTAAAACGTGAAAACGACGTAACACAATTTTAAAATTTAACAACATTAAACTTACAGTCACTTGAGTAAGAGTTATATTACAATATTTCAGTATTTTTTTCATCCTGGTTCAGCCAGTCACCATCAGGTGGCGTTTTAGTAAAAATACTACTAGTATATAATAGCTAACTATTACACGTTAGATGGCGCTGAAACTCATTTTTCGTTACACTAAGAACTCACGGAGCGGTTTTCACCCGCGCCTGTCGCGGGACCGCAGCATCTGTAGAATGTGATAGTTTTAGAGATTATTCAACAACTAAGAATATTACTGTTATCTCGTTCAATCTCACGTGAAGTCCCCACTCACGACACGGTTCGCCTTCTCACTCTTCGTTTGGATCGACATTTGTTCGATAAAAAAAAAAAGTTAAGTATGTAAATTTAGTAGCACATTTCACGGCGCGTTTTACGCCTGTAGTGGTGACGGTTGCTCGCGGTTGCCGCAGCGGGGTACTAGTAGAACCGCGCATCGCGATCACCTGCGCGCTTGGCGGCCGTCGTCGCCCGCGCACTTTGGCGGTCCGTTCAGGCGCAATGTGGTGCAGGCGCACGCGGGATGAGTTCTCTATTAACCGTGCGACTTGCGATAATCTCACACTCAGTTCGCGGTCCGTTCCGCAATCGCAGCGGCTTCGTGCCCGCATAAACTTGCAGGGTCGTGAGTATTGAAATAAAACCGCTGCCCCGCAGCACCAGCGGGCGCGGATAGAAACCGCTCCGTGAATTGTTAACCTTATTAAACTTAAACTGACGCTACTCAACGAGGGATGTGGTCATACCTAATCGATAGTTAGAAACCATGTGGCTGTTTTTAATATTAAAAAAATATTCCATTTTTCATACTATAACTACACTGGTACTGGTGTATTATTAAATTAATATATTAATATAAATTATTTTTATTTTCTTAATGGCGGCCACTGGGCTTGGACCAGTGTCAGTTTTATAAGAATAATATAAAAAATATGGCGATAGTCGCCAGTGTCAGTTTTCCATTATACGTTACCACGGATTGGTGAAGCTGTCACTGTCAAGAGTAAACTCGAACCATCAACGAATTTAATAAATTAAATTATGTTGTTTTTTTATGAAGGATTTATGTAATTTTCTATAATTGTTTCTAATTTATTTTGCATGCACATGTAAAATAAAGCCGATTTTGTTTTATTTATTTTTTAAATGCATTTGCTATGAAAATTTAAACAAAGTCAGAAATAGTAATAAGAAAACCAATCTTTCGATTTTCCTGCAGCTTCAATCCAACCTTCTCTTATTTTGAACTCATTGGAAAAACTTAAAAATACTCTACGTTTAATTTACGAGTATAATGGAATTTAAATATGTAAATTATCTAAAACAATAATACACATACATTTTTCTTCAAGCAACAGCAACATACAAATTGACATGAAATTGAAACGGTTGTCCGAAATATGAGTTGTGTTAAAGTATTCGAAATAAAATGTTTAGTGAAATTAATAATAATGATAAAATAAAAGAAATCAATTTAACGTGAATGCTTTTCGCTTCGATATTTTAGAGACTTTAATAACAAAAATCATAGTAAGACATTCAAACATTTCAGTAAAAATTTATTGTCGATAAACATCAGTCATTGTAAATGAACATCACTATATTTGAGTCTAGAAATTTCTATGGAGACAAAAAGAAAACATTGAATAATAATAGAAATAGTAAATAAAAATGCAAAAAGCCGGTGGAATGTTATCTCCCTGGCTTTAAAATTTTTTTTTCACTCAAATTTTTACAAGGTGCGTCGCTACAACTTGGCATTTTCACGTTTTACGAGAGATCTTGTATGTACAACTATCGCCATGTCACTGTGGTATGTTTGTAGGCGTGTCACTTCGATATGATCATTTTGATCATAGCGACACGAACCGCGGCCCCATACCAAATCTCCCCTTTTTTTCTATATCTATGGGTGTTGCAAACTAGTAATTATGGAGTGGAATTGTTTATTTACAAAAAAATAGTATTTTTCTATACGCCACTTATTCAAACAAAATATATTTTTAAAAGCACATATATTAGTCTGGTATATACAATTCTGAATATCCAATGACATTGAATATTAAAATTGTTACTTAATATTTCTAAATTAGAACAATTTATGTCTTTTAGAGTAAATACATTAAATTACTTTCTACTATCGCCTTAAACAAAACTACTTTTTTATATCCTTTGGTATAAATACGTTTTTTTACAGAAGTCTTATATCAAACTCTTGTAATTATTGTACGCCACATATCCTTCATTCCTTAATCGTCGTCACGATTTCATGTAACCTAATAGCCAATAGATGGCGTTGGTAAGGCGAATTAGCTTATTAAGATATTCGCAAAATTGGCAGCCAAAAGTTATATTTTTATTGTATACGCGATTGGAGGAATTCATGATACATTTAAAATTCATACAACTTTTCACGTACAATCTTTCAATTAGATAAAAATATATATTTTCCGCTCAAAACTTAGTTAAACACAGATACAAAGGTATGGTCTAGTGTCCTCTTTGTCCAAAGTGTGAATACTGAATGTCTGGAGTTCGAACCTCAGGTCCCTTGTTTTTTGTTAAGCATGAAATTATAGAATAGAATAGAATAGAATTATTTATTTCGGACCATGATCCATAATAATGTTAGTAATACAGTAATTTTTTTTTTTATAATTTTTTATTTTTATATAATTATACACTCTCTTTCTTTGTCAGATTATAACCCAATAACAATCTACTATCAGAGTCTTGCGGACTTGGTTTCTCCAATGATATTGGGCTCAGACACGATGTCCTCCAGCTCCTGGTTCTTTCGGATCATCCAGCTACCATCGTCTTCATTGTTAGTCGAAAAATATTACGAAAAATTTTTCTTTCGGCGGCAAGAAGTTTGTTATTCTAAAAAATCTTTAATGTTGTAAAAACAATCTTTCAAAAGCCCTTTCTCTAGTTTCCTTCACATTTGATATGCCTCAGTGGCCGAACGGTTACCGTGCCGAACTGCCACGCAGAGGTCCCAGGTTCGATTCCCGGGCCGGGAGAAATATTTGTGTGGCCTACATTTATTACTCTCGTGAGTTTGGGTGTAATTTGTAGTTTTCTGTATACATATATGTCCATGGCACCCGTGACACAGGATTTCCCTAGTGCGGTGCTATGTTGAGTGTGTGTTGAGTGTGTACGTCGGCCATAGCGGGCTTTACACAGACACTATCGCGCGTGATACAGCAGAAAAAAAGGAAAGAAAAGAAGAAGACCGCGCGATTGTGCTCATTAGTCGATAAGAATTTTTTATGATACCAGGTGACGTACGCCTGGTGCTAAGCGACACGCCTGTCCATAACAGTTATAGCGCCATTTAGTGGTTTAAAGTACAAAGACCTGAGGGTATTGCCACAACCCGCCACCCTGAGACATAAGTTGTGCCTGTAACAGCTTTAGGCATTCTTTCTCACGTTATTGCTTGGCGGCAGAAACAGGTGTGGTCTCTTACACTTGAAACTTCCCTGGACGATCTTTTTCACAAGGAGCTCTACTGTTTTTCTTTTTTTTTATTTTATTCACAATTAAAAAGAGACACAAAACAGCGAATAGAAACCATTAACAGATTTATGTATCGCTGCCATCACATGCTATCAGGCGTCTAACAAAATAATTAACACTTATACGTATTTAAAATTTACTTACATTTAAAAATTATTAACTTTGATAAATGATTTGACGTAAGAATTGTTTTATAAGTTTTTCTATTTACCTATAAGTTTATCAAAAACGTCACGTGGCAATTTATTAAGCAGTAATGGAAACATATATCTCCAGACACGCTTTCCGTAGTCGTTATTTTAAGGAGGAAGAACATACCTCGGTAGGTAATTTAGATACGCAATTTACCAATTCTTGTCGTTTGTTTCAACATGGCAAATTTATCTATTTCATCACAAATTATGTATATATTTATTTTACTATGTATATCTAAGATTTTACAGTTGTTGCAATCATTTCTATATTTATTTTTAACTGCGCAAATGATTTTAGTAGCCCTATTTATAATTTATAAATATCATGTTACTTGTATACTTTTTTTAATTTATCACTATTGCCCGTCGATGTATTGACGTCAATATCTGTGATCAGACTTATTAATCCTCTGTTACGAGGCGATATTACTTCTTCTCGAATTCAAATTTTTCCTTTAAACCTGGCTTTATTTCAGATTTTTTTTAACAAACGAAATTAAAACCATTCGAGAAATATATATCATATATTATACGTGTGCTATTTAGTTCAGTTGATATTAAAAAATATCATTCGTATATATAAAGTACTTATTGAATATAGCGGTTTTCTTGTAAAATTTCGATGTATTTTTTTTTCTATCGTGAATTTTTTTGCAGTATTGAGCAAACTGAAATTTAAACGCTTACGCGATGCGCTCCTCCAACCGCAAAATGGCAGCCAAAATTCTCATGTAATATAAATTTCAACAAGTTACCAAATGCCAATCGTACGCATGCCAAACACGCTTGGGTATTTTGGTTCTTATTGTATAAGTAGAGAAATTTCTTTGTAAGAAATTATTGTTTATTTTTATTCTTGTCTTGGACATATTAAATTATGTTTCATAATAATTATTTTTTTCATTACACCGTATATTTTTCTGTTTCTTTTTCTTTATAGAATATTGTGTAAAATTATTATAATAATGTATTATTACAAATATTGAACACTCAGAAAAAATTCCATCGATCCGGCCGGATTCGAACCGACGTCTTCTAGCATACCGTGGCAGACGCTATACCAACTAAGGCATGGATCGAACCAGCGGACCTCACGAATTATTCTGTGTTTGTTATCGTGTCTTTGTATTTGGTTTTTTCAACGACTTTTTAGCCGTAGCGCCATCTATGAGAAATCTTAAGTATTTCGTCATTCAGTTTACAGCTACCAGCCCTGGCTAGAGATGTCGCTATTCATTATACTTAAATTTTTATTGAATTGATATTCAATTATTTTTATGTGAAATTACTCTACTAGTTTTCACGATCGAAGGATTTTTTTCTGAGTGTTCGATCTTTGTATTCATAATTATAACAAACTAGTGGAGTAATTACTCATAAACTATAATTGAATATCAATTCAATAAAAATTTAAGTTATAATTATTTACTTAATGACGACCACAATTATTATTCCTTAATAGTGTATTAACTACTATTGGTTTGGGCTATTTAACAGCTTTTTAGTGAGATTTATGCGAAAATTTTTCAAAAATGTATACTTTAAAAATAATCTCTTGATTTATAATCGGAGGGGGTGTTAGAGATATACTGTATCCTTAGATGTATCGTATATTTTTTGTAAGATTTAAGAGTAAATACCTAAACCATTTGATCTAACAAAACAGTTTGTCTGGCTTCCGGTCATATGTCTTAAAAAATTTTAGAGAATGGTTCGCTGCAGCACACCCCTCTTTTTAGAGCGGCAGCCTCTAAAGTCTTTATTGCCATGATGTTGTCCAAACCGATAGAGAGAAACCCCAAGACGTAAAAGTAGATTTTTTTTATAATATCAAATGACGGGGCGAACAAATTGTGCGCCGGATCGTAAGCTGCACGCCTGTCCATAACAGTTGCAGTGCCACTCAGAGTTTTAAAATGCAAAGATCTCAGGGGCACTGCCACTGCGCCCGTCACCCTGAGCCATAAGTTGAGTCTCATATGTCTGTAATTTCACCATCACCCTTAGCCTTCAAAACCGCAACACAGTAATGCTGACGTTACTGCTTGGCGGCAGAAGTAGGTAAGATGGCAGTACTTCCCTGGACGAACTCTTTCACAAGGAGCTCTACTGCTACTACAATAAGGTCGCCCGTTGCATATTAACTTACTATTTCTATAACTTACTTATGTTGCTGTTTTATGATGTCACTGTAATTTATTATGCAATGGAGTATTTCTTTCATTCACTCAAGAATGTTGATAAAAATATTAGTTGCACCTTTTTCATTCCGAGAGCGGAACAGCTTATTTCCTATTCAAATATACAGCCAACAAGGCTTACTTTTCCCATTCATATAGCTAATGTATTAAGAATAATATAGATTTTAAATAGAAAACCATCGTAACTAAAATGACGGACAACTCACGTATTGAAGTCGAATTCGCTCGACATGCTACGAACCAATTCGTGGTCCTTAATCAAGAGATTCGACGTTCAGCCCGATCACTCAGTACGGCTGCGGGCGCAGGCGAAATCGGCGAGAAACCACCACCACCCTCGTTTGCTTCATTTTTATTAACGTCATACGCAGGATTGCACACTACACGTCACTTCCTAAAGTCTCGTCTACAGTAACCACTGACGTAGTACCTAACACTAAAACTGAAATATATATTGATGCTGTTCTTGAATCTATTTTCTAGATGACGTAAGTAAAAAAAACCAAGATTTAAACTAGTGATCTTAACAAAAAATCAAATTAGAAAAAAAAAGAAGTGTTCATTAATCATATTCAACATTTAAAGATCATTCGTCATCACTAAACCAGCTAGAGAACAAATTTGTAAAAAAATCGTCTTTTGATTTTGGTTCAGGTTCTTTTGACAATTCATTATTCATTGATGTACTAGCTGTTGTTGTTGTAGTTGTAGTTTTCATTTTTGTAGTTGCTAAAGTAGTGGTTGTTGTAGTAGAGGCCGGAGTGGAAGTGTTAGTAGTATAGATAGTATTGAACCAGTTCGATATATTCTTCTGTATATATCCAACATCCTCTTTGTTTATCTCGTGGTTAAGAAAAGCACAAAGTTTACATATAGTTTCACGGTGATCGTTGTCAGTCGTGTCTTGGAAGCTGTAGTAGCCGTGCCATCTAAAAAAGTCATAATATCTAGGTGGATCGTTGATAATGTCGCGCATTTCCTTTGCTAACTCTTTAACTCCCAAAGTTAAAGCATTAATATATGATCCGTTTGGTAAGAATCTGAAATAACATGAAAACCTTGATTTATACAAATTACAGTCTGTCCTTTTTGAAGACGGAGTCAAATGACAGTTCATTGCATAAAAATGTTGCCCACTTGCATTGACTTACAAATAAATAGACGATGGGTCTAATACAAAAACCACGAAAAAAATGTCCCAAGTCAACCTATTTAAACGTAGTAACATGTAAAGGAATATGAAAAAGCTAAAACGTTGACTTTAAATTGTAATGTCATCGCAGTACTGTCTAATTTTGCTTGCTTTGCTGTCAGTCGAACAAACGAAGACTAATAAGACGATAAATATTCTATCTACTATCCACTGAAAATTGGTCACGCTTATGGAATAAATAGTTTTGGAACTTGTTTCATTTGAATCGTACTCGACCCATTATGCATTATGCAACTCCCTCTGTGGCCGAACGGTTACCATTCCGGACTATCACGCAGAGGTCCCAGGTTCGAGTCCCGGGCCGGGAGAAATATTTGTGTGGCCTACATTTATTTCTCTCGTGAGTTTGGGTGTAATTTGTGGCTCTCCTCTTTCCATCATCGGCAGACCAGACGTAGCCTGAGGTTCCATCCCTGCGTTGTTGATATTCCAAGGATTCGCTTCCACATTTATACGGCCAACGGCTATAGAGTAGAATTCCTTACCTTCAGACTTGTTCCCTGAATACTATAACTTGGGCCTTTTCAAGGCGAAACTGAATAGGCATATTTAGGTGTGTATGCTCCATCGTCGACTACATCATCATTTTCCATCATGTGAGATGGAAGTGAAATGCGCACTTATTAAAAAAAAAAAAGAGACGATGGCTTTAGACCACAATCCGCCAAGCTGGCCTAATACTTTTTGGAGACTTCACACGTTTTCCGAGATTTGTGAACCGTCCTCAACGTGCAGGTTTCAGAACGATGTTTTCCTTCACTCGAGAAACTCAGAGATATAAACCCGGATTCGAACCTACGGCCTTTGCTTGAGAGGCGGTAGGTCGAATCATTAGGCTATCACGGAACAAAAGATTAATTCGTTGGAACGTATTCACCTGAGAGGAGACCCATACCCAGCAGAGGGTCGGATATATGAGTTGATGATTATGGCGATGATGATTTTTTGTTCTGTGTCTTAATTACCATTGGTTCATTTTAGCATTATTTAAAAGTACTTTACAACCTATATGAAGCAGTGGCGAGGCGTCCATTAAACACGATTCCCACAAGCTTGCCTAAAATTTTCCTCATATTATTAAATATTATAAATGTTTAAAAGTAATTTAGTACATTTTTAGTTTAATTTTGTGTATAGAATAATTAACTTATGAATTAAAGTGTACTAGTATCTTTTTTTTTTATAAATTATAAGTGCGCATTTGACCTTCATCTCATCTGATGGAAAGTGACGATGAGGTCGACGATGGAGCATACACTCCTAAATAATGCCTATTGCCTTGAAATGCCTTGAAATTCCATTTCGCCTTGAAAAGGCCCAAGCTGTAGTATTCAGGGAACAAGTGTGCAGGCAAGGAATTCTACTTTATAGCCGTTCGCCATATATATGTGGAAGCGAATAGCGAATACTTGGAATTGAAAGAGAGAGAGAGAGAGAGAGAGAGAGAGAGAGAGAGAGAGAGATTTGTAGAGTTGATAGTGTTCATAACATTTTATTCCTTTTTGTATTTTTCATAAACATAGTTCTAAATACAGTGTATGTATACATCGACTTACAAAAATTAACAATGCAAATGAACTTGCACTCCGTACTTTGATGAATAATAATAATAGTAATAATAATAACGCACACACTCAACACAGACTCCGCACTAGACACACACAGAGACAACCACAAATTACACCCTAACTCACGAGAGAAATAAATGTAAAAAGTAAAAAAACTTTCCGGGAACAAGTCTGCAGGCAGGGAATTCCACTCCGTAGCCGTTCGCCATATAAATGTGGAAGCGTAACGCTTCGTGCCAATCTTTGGAATATCCATAAAATAGGGGGTGGAACCCCAGCCTACTTCTAGTCCCCTTGTAATGGAAAGGGGAAGGCGGAATTAAATCGTGTAATTCCATCGCACACTCTCCGTGATATATCCTGTAAAATACCGATAAGCAGGCAATTTTGCGGCGGTGTTCAAGGCTCTGCAGCATCGCTTCCACTAATTCCGAATCGCCTATAAGCCTTTTGGCATGGTTGTCAATTGTATCCAAAGTGGCCCAGTTGGTATGTACCAGGGCAAAGGCAAACGTGGCAATCTTGTGTGCTAATAAGTGCTGTGTTATATTGTCGCCAAGGTGTTTTTTCTTTTGCTCCGGCTTCACTAAAGACCATTTTCAAGCCTCGCCATTCATATGAAGTTATTAAAATTAAGAGAGTTAACGTAGAATATATTTTAAAACTTAAACTATGTAAAAATGTGAACGGAAGAATTGTTTATTATGACAGCCTTCAGGGAGCTGATTCACGTAATCAAACCGTTACGATATCGTAGCGATTTTGTTGTTAAACTGTTTCGTATTCACGTGTGACAGCGAACGTCAACGAATCCAATTTCAAAGTCGTTCGATCCAAACGTCGTTAAAGCGTATTCTGGTATATGAGTCGAACTTACATCGGCTCTAAAGTCATACGTATTCTGCTAAAGTTTTGACAGTTCTTTCAATAGACTTCCGACGACTAAATGTCACATTTCACAATCCAAGACGTCATTCATTAGTCGTTACGTTTCGATTCTACTCATATCAATGTTCGTTCAAGTGATACGTGAATACCCATTTTGGATAGGACTTCGATCGAACGACTACGTAACTTCGATGATATTTTGATAGCTGGAACTTACGTGTATCGCACTACAGTTGCATCGCAAAGGCATGCCAGACGTCATGATATCATCGGGAAAAAAAACGCGAACGGCTTTTGAATTGATAAGGCGAGTCACTGGAGGAGATGCGGGAAAAACTGTTTTGCTATATCAAATGGTTTATGTATTTACTATTAAATAACGGTCTTACAAAAAATATACGATACACCTAAACATCGAGTATATAACCAGAAATAGACACGAAATGTCATTTAATTTGTTTGAAGACTATTCTGCCATGTCATTACTGTGACAACTGCACTCCGATTGGCCAGTCCTAATACGTAACAATTGACGGATGTCGTCAATAGGTGTCGTCAATTGTTTCACTTCAAATCGACCAGTTAACTTGAGCTTTGCTATAATGGACGTAAATTGCAAAATTGCACATTTAATATTTAATTACCGATGAAACTTGCGATCTCCAACCCGCATGCCCAGCGTGGAGATTATGGGCAATAACCCCCTTTCATGGACGGCACAACCAATCGAAGGCCCCCAGTTCCCGGTCGCCCCGCTATTCCTGGTCACGGTAGCGGCCATGGTACCGGCGGGGTAGGGGGTGCTAAGAATCCCCGGGCTACCGCAGGCTACCAAAAACAACTGACCCTGGCTACGTTTAACGGACGAACTCTTAGGCTTGACGAACACCTTGCACAGTTGGAAGTGGAACTGGAGAACATTAGATGGCATGTTCTGGGGCTATGTGAAGTCCGAAGAGAGGGAGAGGACACCATAACCCTAGACTCGGGCCATCTACTGTACTTCCGCGAGGGTGATCAAACATCCCAAGGTGGTATAGGATTCCTCGTCAACAGAGTCCTCTCTAACAACGTTGAAGAGATCTCCAGTGTGTCGAACAGGGTAGCGTACCTGATCCTTCGGCTATCAAAAAGGTATAGCCTGAAGATCATTCAGGCCTACGCACCGACCTCGACACATTCGGATGACGATGTAGAAGATATGTACGAGGACATATCGAAAGCCTTACACAACACCACCAAGGCTCACTTCAACGTTGTTATGGGGGACTTTAACGCTAAAGTGGGATTCCCAAATCTTGACGAGTCTCGAGTCGGCCCGCATGGTTATGGAGTAAGGAATCACAGGGGGCAAACGCTAGTCAACTTCCTCGAGCACGAGGGACTCTTCTTGATGAATTCGTTCTTCAAGAAGAAGCCTCAAAGGAAGTGGACTTGGCGAAGCCCCGACGCTGTGACTAAAAATGAGATCGATTTCATCCTGACGGACAAGAGACACATATTCAGAGATGTCTCAGTGATCAACAGGTTTAGCACCGGATCTGATCACCGACTTATACGAGGCTCTCTGAATATCGATGTCAAACTTGAAAGAAGCCGCTTGATGAAGTCCACGCTCCGTCCTAATCCACTCCAGATCATGGCGGGCTCCGAGAAGTTCCATGAACTTCTCGAAGCGAGATTCGTCGAGCTGAAACCCACCGAGGACGTTGACGAGGCCCTACAAAGCGTGGTTGGGACGCTGAGAAGCGAGGGCATCAAATTCTGTCAATTGCAGCGTACGGGAAAGAAGTCTAAACTCTCGGATGAGACTCTGCGACTTATGACGAAAAGACGCGATGACATCCAGGCCACTTCGTCAGAGAGGTCATACCTAAACAAGCAGATTGCGAAGATGGTACGGCGTGACCTTCGGAGTTCCAATACACGCCTCATTGAGGAGGCGATAGAGCGAAACCGAGGGTCCAAAGTATTCACTCAGCAGCTTGGAAGGAGCCACCTGACGAAGCTTACAACGCACGATGGCCTAACCGTTACGTCAAAGCCGCAGATACTCGCCGAGATAGAGGGCTTCTATGGCCGTTTGTACGCTGTAAATGCTCCTCGGGTCCAGCGTGACAATCACGATTTGAGAGCCACCTTGACGCGCCACTATACCGACGACCTGCCAGAAATCAGTCAAGACGAGATCGTGTTGGCTCTAAAACAGCTTAAAAATGGAAAAGCCCCCGGTGAAGACGGAGTTACTTCGGAGCTTTTGAAGTCTGGAGGAGTTCCTATTATCCAGGAACTTCAGAAGCTCTTTAACTTGGTCATTCACTGCGGGAGAACTCCACGGGCGTGGAACAGGAGTATTGTAGTTCTCTTCTTTAAAAAGGGAGATAAAACTCTACTGAAAAACTACCGACCCATCTCACTCCTGAGTCACGTCTACAAGCTGTTTTCTAGAGTCATCACGAATCGCCTCGCAAGAAGACTCGACGAGTTTCAGCCACCGGAACAGGCCGGGTTTCGGGGAGGATATGGCACCATAGACCACATACACACAGTGAGGCAGATTATACAGAAGTCCGAAGAGTATAATCGGCCCCTGTGTTTAGCTTTCGTGGACTATGAGAAGGCCTTTGACTTTGTCGAAACCTGGGCTGTCCTGGAATCCTTACAGCGGTGCCAAGTGGACTATCGTTATATACAAGTGTTGAGATGTCTTTACGATGCTGCTACCATGAGTGTCCAAGTACAGGACCAGCAGTCTGAACCTATCCAATTACGCAGAGGGGTGAGACAGGGGGATGTCATATCCCCGAAACTGTTCACCGCTGCATTGGAGGATATGTTTAAGACGCTGGACTGGAAAAGGATGGGCATTAACATAAACGGCGAGTACATCTCACACTTGCGATTTGCAGATGACATAGTCCTAATGGCAGAATCGCTGGAGGAACTGGATCAGATGCTGAACAGCCTAGCATCCGCCTCGCGGCGGATTGGTCTCGGCATGAACTTTGATAAAACCAAAGTCATGATCAATGACCACATTGATCCGAGACCCATCTGCGTCGATGGCCACCTTCTTGAAGTTGTTTCCGAATACACTTACCTCGGGCAGATTCTGCAGTTAGGTAGAAATAACTTCGAGAAGGAGGCCAGGAGGAGGATTCAGCTTGGCTGGGCAGCGTTTGGGAAGCTACGTCGAGTCTTTTCGTCGCCCATCCCGCAGAGCTTGAAAACAAAGGTTTTCAACCAGTGCGTCCTACCAGTTCTAACGTACGGAGCTGAGTCGTGGACACTCACGATACGGCTAGTCCACCAGTTTAAAGTCGCTCAGCGAGCTATGGAACGAGCTATGCTCGGAGTTTCTCTGAAAGATAAACTCCGTAATGAGGTTATCAGACAGAGAACCAAAGTGATCGACATAGCTCTTCGGATAAGCAAGCGGAAGTGGCAGTGGGCTGGACATATCTGCCGAAGAACCGACAACCGCTGGGGTAAACGAGTTCTTGAGTGGAGACCACGACTTGGCAAACGTAGTGTGGGACGCCCTCCAGCCAGATGGAGTGACGATCTGCGGAAGATTGCTGGCAGGAAATGGATGCGTCAAGCCGAGAACAGGGCGAAATGGCGTGCATTAGGGGAGGCCTATGTCCAGCAGTGGACTGCAATAGGCTGATGATGATGATGAAACTTGATTTGTTTGTTTTGTAATTAGATGTTTTGCTGTTTTTCCTTCACCACCGATTGGAACAGCCCCCATAGATAGAGATATTTATTATCTTTATTACAATAAATACAGAATATTTTTGGAATATACGGAGACGTGCACACAGGTCAATTGTTGGCCTGTCTTTATTTCAGTGCAAATGAGAGTTGATATTTATAAGTGATGTATCACTGATGAGTTACCAGAAATGTATGGCCCTTATTTCGTCTCTGTTTCTGGTTATATACTCGATGCACCTAATGATATTGTCTTAAGAACGATAGAATGTAAGTGTAATTTGATTGCCTTTATATTTTTTCATTTTGTCACCAATCAGACTGCGTTCAGTCCTTGAACCAATGATTTTATTTTGATTTATTACATATCGAGTTCTTAACTTTTCGCGATTCTGCACATTTTGTTTTTTTCTTTTACACACATTAATAAATAATTGTACAAGCGATATTCGTATTTTTCCGGATTCGAATGGGACTTAGTGCACAAGCGACATACGAAGTGGATACGAGTTTTCTAGATTTGTATCGGACTTTGAACAAATACGAATCGGGTTCAGTGCTAAAACGATTACACCCTGCGTGTTCTACGTTGTGACGTTATCACATTTGACAAGAATATCAAGCATAGGTACCTCGTATAGTCAGCGCCTCCCAAAACTATTGGCACTAAAAAGTGTTGTAAACCATGCAGCACTTTCTCAGTAACATAATCTTCGGCAAAATAATTTTCAAATGCCAAGTAAAAGTAGTAATCGGATTCAATTTTTTCATAACAATTAGTTAACAAGTGAAACCTCTCGTTTGGATTTCTCGGGCAAGATAGTCCACAACGTCCGTAATGATGTACTTGGTGACCGTACTTAGATAATTCATCTACCAAATTTTTGACATAAATTGAATTTTCCTGCTGCTTACAAATTGCCGAGACCCATGCAGCAGCAACGCGTTTGTTAAGTAACTTTCGTATAATGGACTTATTTGTTGGTGGCAAATACGTATAATTGACCCACTTCATATGCTCTCTGGGTCCTATCACTTCGCCAATATTATTTTTAACTACAAAAAATGGATGAAAAATATTGGATTTCATTCTGTACGTCCAAGTGAAATTGAAAAAGCCGTTATAAAAATGGGATATCGGGCCTGCTGGCTCTGCAGCAACAAAAACATACAGCTGATTTTCAGACCTATTTGGTGGCATGTTATCTGACAGAAACTGAGAGTCGCCAATGTCGGCTATATTGAACAACAAAACATCAAAATCCAGGATATTATTGAGATAGGTGCGGTTGGGGGTAATAAAACAGTTTTGAAAGGAACAATTCCTTGATACGAATGATTTTTGGCCCATTTCGAGGTACCAGAACGACCAGGATGCCCAAGGAACGTCTACGAGAGTCCATTGTAATATGTAGATTAACTCATCATCTATTTGTCCTCTTATAGAAATAAGTAGAAAAAGTGCAGATAGCACGGTAATGTACTTCGAAGAACTACTTCTATGTTTTTCGACTACAATCATGATTCAGATAAAATATTTTATAAAAAATACCGTTTGCACGCGTACGTCCTAACTCGCCTACAGTGTATCAATAGAGTTAGTGATTTAGCAAATATTTTTATTGTACCTACCATAACATACCGTAGCAAGAAAACAATGAAGATTCATCAATTGTTTAATATAAACTTTTTGTTTTTTAACCATGATTCACGTGTTAGGCGACACGCCTGTTCATAGCAGTTCCAGGGCCCCTTTAAATCGCAAATACCTGTCACCCTGAGACATAAGTTGACAAGTCTCATGTGTATGTAATTTCACCAGCAGCCTTACTACGCAGAAATAGGTTAGGGCGCACTACTTCCCTGGACAAAGTCTTTCACAAGGAGCTCTAGCGCTGCTGAACAAAAGTCAGACACCTGTTTGACCACAAACTCATCTGATGTTATACGACGATGTGACAGACGATGGTACACGATTGTCTAATAATGCCTAGAGTGGACAGGCTGGAATAGCTCAAAAATTCTTGGAAACAAGATAACTATCCACAAATTTAAAGGTACTTAGCGTGTGATGGAGCGAGTTATGCTTGGGGTTTACCTTGTGACGATGCGACCTTCTTCATGGTCATCCCACTCTTTTATCGCCCTTTAGGTTCCTGGCCACATACCTTTGAAATTTTGAATCGTTATCGGATTCCTTTTCTCCGTTATTCTTACTTTTGTTCGTTCCGTCGTCATTCCCATCAAAATTCTCGAAGAAGGGGCCTATTCCACTAGTCTCTTTCAACTGTCCGCCCTGGTAGGGATGACGAGTGCATCGTAAATCTCAATCATGTAAATTTCACGTACTTTAACTGCATTATAAAGCGTTGGATATATATAATTATATACGAATCCAGCACTTTTGGGTTAAGTGTCTACCTTATGATAATCCGTTGTAAGGGAGTGTTGTAAATATACTTATGTATTTGTTTTTTTAATACGATTGTGTTTTTATTTTATCCTATCTTATAATACATTTTATGTGGACTGCCGCCCAGCCTGATGAACCGAATTCCTTATAAAGTCATATGTCTGAGAACTAAAGTGACCGACATAGCTCACAAAATCATTAAAACATTCGGTCATGTCTGCAGGAGGGCTGATGGCCCATGAGACATGAGACATGAAAACTTGTCCGTGCTATTTTTGTTACTGACTGTACCTAACGTTGAGTTTAGGTGCTTGTCATAACTAACACATTCGCATTCAGGAACTTTCGATACATTGGCACCTAAGGCTTTATTGTCACCTAAAAAAAGTTAATTATACTGATTGCACTTAACAATAAAACTGAAACTAATTAAGATAATAAAAAACCGATTAGATGGGGTTGCAGATCTTGTTTCGCTGATCCCAGACATGTCAATAACTCAATTTCGTTAAAAACGCGATTACGTTACATTTGATAAGGATGGCAGTATAGTGTTCTACAATGATCATTTCATAACACACAAGAATTCGTTCAATTATGTGGTATAATAACATCGGCAACGGCGCGCGGTGTCTGATAGTTTTTCACCCGACGACGTGACCGGGTCGTAAAATTATTTCGGTATTAAAAGAAAACACTTAAACAGTTGTTTGAAACAAGCTACGGGATAATAATGTCACATGTGATCCATACGTCAAAGTGCATTTATAACGTGAAAGTCAAAAAAATAATACGAACATGAACCAAACTATATGTTCAACTAATTAAATCGCGTATATTTGTTTTTTTTTTTTTTCAAACAAACCAACGTTTCGGGCCCTGTAATGGCTGATCTGGAGTCAGAACCTGTACTTATAAAGTTCCAGTGCACGTACAGGTTATTGTTCCCTTTCCGCATAACCAAGAGGTTGATAGGGAGTGTCACTATAATCAAACTCGCAAGTATAAAGAAATATGAAATAGGAAAGACTTTGGTAGAGAATCGACATTCCCATATTTTCATTTGTTACTTACAATTAAAACAATATTACTTTTACCTTTTTCAATAAACATTCTTTTATCTACACTTATCATGAACCCTCTATGATGTTTTCAAAAACAGCAAATTACGACGGTTTAATTACGGGAATCACCCACTGGGGGGTTACGACACCGTACCCCCACCATTACGACATCGTAGCGATTTAGTCGTTGAACTGCTTTTTCGTATTCACGTATGACAGTTAACGTCAACGAGTCCGATTTTAAAGTCGTTCGATCCAAATGTCGTTAAAGCGTATTCTGGTATATGAATCCAACTTAAATCGACTATAAACGACAAGTCATACGTATTCTGCTAAAATTTTGACGTTCCTTTAAATAGACAAATTTGAAAACAAATGTCAAATTTCACAATCCAAGATGTCGTTCATTAGTCGATACGTTTCGATTCTACTCATATCAACGTTCGTTCAAGTGATACGTGAATAGCCATTTTAGATAGGACTTCGATCGAACAACTACGTAACTTCAATGATATTTTGATAGCTTGAACTTACGTGAATCGCACTACAGCTTAAAGATAAACTGTTTTGTTGGAACACATTTCTTATCTGTGAAAATGTTATTATAAAAATAAATAAAATAAAAAGACTTTATTCTTCAACAGAAAACACAACAATATTATTGCTTATTAATCTTAGAGGATGGAAAAAAATAAAGGAAATTAAAATCGATTTAAGTTGCTGAACTGCCTCCGTGGCCGAACGGTTACCATACCGGACTGCCACGCAGAGGTCCCCGGGTTCGATTCCCGGGCCGGGAGAAATATTTGTATGGCCTACATTTATTTCTCTCGTAAGTTTGGGTGTAATTTGTGGTTGTCTATGTGTGTGTCCATGGCACCCGCGACACAGGGTTTCCCTAGTGCGGGGCTATGTTGAGTGTGTGCGTTATTATTATTATAAAAAAAAAAAAAAAAAAAGATTTCGATTTTATTGTTACATTCAAATGTCGAACATCTCTGAAGAACAAAACAATTTGATTCGACCTCAATTTTAATATCAGTCGAGTTGAAGTTTTATTCGAAATAAAATGTCAATAGCAAAAAATTTTGACAAATTTCACACGTTACTTGATATCGAACGATATGATAGTTGGGGCCGACTCTAGTTTGTCTATGAATTAAATAAAAATTACGGTTGTGTGA
>NW_020653855.1:2295089-2324607 GCF_003589595.1 Hyposmocoma kahamanoa
TTGCTTATTGAGGAAAGCGCATAGTTCGCATATGCTTTCGCGATGATCGCTGTCAGTAGTATCTTGAAAACTATAGTAACCGTGCCATTTGAAGAAGTCGTAATATCTCGGCGGATCGTTTATAATATCATTCATCTCTTTTGCTAATTTTTGTTCTCCTAACTTAAAAGCATCTATATACGATCCATCGGGCAAGAATCTGAAATAAAATGAGAATTAAATACCATACCACGCAATTTTTTTTTAATGTAAAGTACATCGTCGTCCATTGGACATTTGACATCTGCAACATCACAGATATCACCATCATAGGCGATGCCTTGGACATTTGACACATCAAAGGTGCTGTCAATGCATTGTCAGCCATTGAGAGCCCTGTTGATTCGCTTTTTGGAGAATTTCATGTCGTAGCGCATAGAAAATCCTTCAGGAGAGACACCATTCCACATCGTGCAGGTCCGAGGAACGATCGAACGTTGCTCGCGTTATCTAAGAATGCCAGGTATAAATGATGAGGGAATGAGCTCCACTCCTTTCGCGGAAGGTACGATGGTGGAAACCGGACAGTGGCACCACTTCGAAAAGTGCGTCTGACACTCCCCGTTAAACAGACTCTTTAAAATGCATTTTCGAATTTCGAAATTTGCCATGTTTCCCTCATATTTAGTTGCTCGTGCTGATTTTCGTTACGTACAGTCAAGAGCGCATTAAGAATGACCCCGAAGCCGACATGGAATTATTGAAAATGGGTGCGAGAAATAAATTTGTGCGAGAAAATAAACCTACAAAACTTAAGTATAAAATACATGAACTGACAATTGTGCGCGGACTTAAAATTATAAAGACACCTCGCCGTTAAATTGTTAATACAAGGCTATTGAGTTGATTTGGAGTCAAATTAAAGGTTAATATTCTTCCGGTTAATACTTTTATTTTAATTGTTTATTCGTGTATATTATAACTTATTTTATACTTATCTTATTGGTATACGTACAGAAATCACAATATTGTTGTTATCGTATTTGCATTAAAACGTGTCAAATCGTTTCTTTGTTTTGTTTTAAGTTTCTTCTTAGTTTATTTGTCACCCAAGTAATTTAAAAGTATCTAAGAAGTTCATATTTGTTCCAGTGTCGTTTATATCCGGTATTTATTGTTCTTTTACTTGCAATATATAAATATTCGTGTGCTCATCGAAATATTAAATTATTTTTGATAATTGTCATGATAATTGTCAGCAGCAGATGTCCAAATATGAAGGTGGAACCTGAAAAACATCATTTAGTGCTGATGCTGCTTTGCTGCTGCTGCATCCTTTTCATTAGCACTAGATTTCACATTTCGGCACATTTCCGTAGTTTTGTTATACAAAACGTTAATTTAAACATTGTTTTAGTGTAGGAAATGAAATTATTTTTCCGGATTTAAATCGCGTATATTTGTTTTTTCAAACAAACAAACGCATCGGGCCCTTTACAGGTTCCATGGTCAAGGTTGACATAAATTTATTTCTTAACTGTATATGTTTCAATAAAATGTTAATTGTTCCATCTAGAACTGAAAAGCAATGAACCGAAAAATAATCTGAACAATCACAAGCTCACAAAATTTTGACTCGATTTCTCTCAAAAATAAAATAAAATGCATTTATTTCGGACTAGGTACAAGATCCAGAAAAATGTTAGTATTACCTCAAAAACTTAAATGACTGTTAGTACGTAAACTTAAACAAAGAAAGGACCAGTGCCTTAGCAGTCCATTGTGCCATCTGTGTGCAACAACTGTCAAGAGTTCAAAAGCGTCAAAGAGTCAAAGCTCGCATCCGCGAACATCCCGGATCCACTACAGTGTCGCGGCAGCCACAACAGAGCCCTGAACGCGTCGTTGTACTGTACGCGCATTGCATGACTTTTGTGTGTACCTGCACCATGAACAGCGATACAGGTGTACAGCGATGTGCAGTAATCTTTAAATAAAGTCACTTTGAACTGTCAATGTGCCTTACATCGACTGAACCTACGCGCTATCATATTAGGTCTCATTGCTAATGCTCTACGTTCCCTCTCAATATCTGCGTTATCACGCATATCGTCTGTTATAAAGTGACCAAGATATTTAAAGGAGGTCACTCTGTTCAGCTGTTGATCGTTAAGACGGATGGGGGGACATGTGATGGGTTACTTCCCGACTTAAAAACCAAAAATTCACTTTTAAGCACATTATATTTATGATTATGCGTTATGGCATACGATTCGCATATGTCTCTAAGTAATCTTAAGCCATCGACAGAAAGGCTTTATTGTGCCCTATCTTAAAAGTCGTTTAATGTGGTTCCCTATATAATTAGTTCACATCCCTGTTCACGTCGCGATGACAAGTGTCAAATTTGGTCTCTTATTTGGCGACGACTTTAAATATAGTTATTCATTAAGGTTTTGTTTATTAACAATCTATGGACCATTTAGTTGTCTGAAAATAAAGATTTTCAATTTTATTTTTCAAATATTATTTATAACTTTAAAACCTAAAGATTGACACCAAGCTTCGACGATTGGTACAATAAAACATAAAAACTGGGATTTACTATAGTTCATTATTATTATTATTTCTTTAATTGTGACCACTAGGCTTGTGCCAGTGTCAGTTTTGATGACTGTAGTCAGTAAATATTGATAAAAAATGCCAACGTTTAGGTGTACTGTAGTTCATTTCACATAGCATAATTCCGGTGACGTTTGAGATTTGAATTTCTAAAGATATAGTATTGTAAAATCGAATGACAAAAAACGATTTAAATATTAGCCGTCGACTCTGACTCCACTAGCAAATCCCCTCATTGGTGGCGGAGTTGTAAGGCACGCTCACTTCCCGACGCCGAAAAACGACGTCTTTCCAGTTCTCAATAACCTAGCGGCTGGAGGGACCGAAGGATATCTAGCTTATCCTCTACTAGCTCTCCGGGCTAGTGCCGGAGATGTCGGTCGCAGTGTCCTGCGACAATGTCCGGACATAGCTTCCAACGTATAAATGGCAACTCACGTGCCCCGCGCGTCTCCTCGCTTCAGGCCCTTAACTACACAGGAATTTCGAGGGCATAAAAAGTTCCCAGTCACTGGCAGCACTGCCTCGCTGGATAGCAATGGGCACTTGCTGAACAATTACGATCCAAGGAGGACCCCGTCTTTGAGTCGGTGACCCAACTCTTTAAATAAGTCTCGCCGTTTCGACCGCGACCGGTACGAGGTCGCACATCGGCTTCAAGGCAGAACATTTTGCATGCTTCAGTTTCTCCGCCAACCGCGAAGTTTACATAAACCTGTATAAGTACTTTTGCAGCGTTCCACAGAAAACAACGACCTTTTCGCCAAGGAACCAATGTCAAACCGTCCAGCCTTGAACGTCGATGCGATATTAGCTGGCGAAACCATGATTTCTCATAATTTTTATTGTTTCAATTATTTTAAATTTAGATTTATAATTTACATAATTGGAAATCTGTGAAAAAATAAAAAAGTGCAAAACGCCTTAAAACAATATTTTTTTAGATTTAATTTAAAATTTTAAGTAACACAATGTGGAAAGTCTTAAGGGAACATCTGTAAAACAATTACAAAATCTCATCAATGAGCTATTAAATATTATTGTAGTATATATAGAGTGTTCCATAAAAAAAATTATCTCTACTGCTACTCATTCTGCAAGAAAAAATCCAGGACTGCAGAAGATAACGTGGCAGCAGAAAAACCACATGCCACACACAACCAAAAATCTTGCAGAGTGATTCAACATAAGTACCGCAGAACTCTTTCCGAGCCGCAACTTCAGGGGCACAATAAATTGACTATAATAATAGCCGACCTTCGGTAAAACATGTCACACCAAGACGAAGAAGTTCCACTAAAACTAAACCAAATAATGAATTATAAGAAAAATGGTCTCCAACACATAACTTCACCCTCATAGTGTTAAGTTTTTCCCCTAAAGGAATGACGTTTCCGACGAAGTTGTCTGCAACCTAAAAGAAGTTTCTTAAACGAATGGATTCCTGGTCATCTACTAGTGCGCCTCAAGAAATGGTTTAGGTTCTGTAGCAGGAAGCTACTACCTTCACTAAACTTTCTGTCATAAATGAAAGTATTGTCACCTCAGTGGTGTGATGTTTATTTTAATTCTTCGTCGCCACATATTAAAACTTTGCGCCCATCCAAGGGCCACGCAAAGCTTCTGTCCTGAACTCGTTCCCGCAGAGTTATTTTCTACAAACTCTTATCGTCCAGGGAATAAAAATTAAAAAAAGCAAAACATTAAGTGTGAAAACAAAGTAGTGAATGGAAAACGAACGAAAGGAGTCTCAAATAATGCATTGGTGTACAAATAAAAACCCCAATACGTCTGGCGCATCTTGTATAACAATAGGTGAGCACCATCCGTCTATTGGCAAATTCTTTCACCATGATGACAAACAAGTACCTTGACACAGGACAAACATGGCGGCTACTAATAGCTTGGTCAGCATTAGACCGCGAAATGTTCCATCGATACGTTAAGAAGAAAAAGAATTAAATGATACATGAATCACCTGAAAACCAAGACCAGCCAACAACTATTACGTCAGTTGCGCTCATATGGGAAGTGACAAATCATTAAAACAATTATGTATTTTGAGGTCATAGATGTTAACTCGATGCCAAATTACTGCGCAACTGTTTTGTGGAATTGATCGAGCCCTTGCTCGAGTTTATCGACGTTTACGTAAACTTTGAGTGTAGTATACAAATGATGATGATTACTTTTTAATTCCACATTTTAATCCAACACTGGAATGATGATAAAAATTGTGACTCTAAAACTGAACTTCGACACACGCGACTCCGACAATATGCTACATCGACATGATTTTACGACGAGGAGTTTATTAAAAAAAAATCTTTGTACTCTGATAACAAAAATCATCATTACAAACCCACGTAGGAAATGATTTCTTATATCGATCACTATGACAAAAAAGGATAACATTATGTAATCGGAAATTTATTTTATTAAAATACAGAGTTTTTTTTAAAACGGGACAGTATGAGGAAATCCGAAACCATAGAAGATACAACGATACTATCTTAGGAACCATAAAGTCGTCTTTTTTTGGGAAAACAATTTTGGCATAGTCAATTTTTTGGTCAAGCGTGAATTGTTCATATTCATGTCCATAGAAAATCGGGACAGCAGGAGTTCGTCAAATTTAATAAAATGTTATGCATTGTGAATGAATTTTTTTTTTATATTTGACCAACTTTGCTGTCCCGATATTTTTCTTCGGGTACAATGAAGTCATTCTTTTAAGGAACTGAGTCTATTAGCATTAAAAAAAAAACTTTGTCGTTACAACTAAAATCGTCAATTTTATTTATTTTGTATGAAAAATATTTTATGGAATTTGATCAACTTCTGCTGCCCCGATTTTTTCGTCCCATACAATGATATGATCCCTTCGTAACTCTGAGTCGATCAGCACTAAACAAAATTTTGATCAATTTTATTAATTATTATGGACAACACACGCTTGACTAAAAAAAAATATGCCGAAATTGATTTCATAAAAAAAATCTTTATGGTTCCTAAGACAGTTTTCTTGTATCTTCTATGGTTTCGGATTTCCCCAATTGTCCCATTAAAAAACACTCTATATAAAGTGAAACAAAAAAATATTATTAAAAATAAAATATACTATTTCAAAAGTCTAATCCATTATCCAAAATTGTGCTTCGAAAAGCGTAACATATTGTCGGAGTAACGTAATATCTGAAACTCATGTCGATGTGACATGTTGTCAGAGTCGCGTGTGTCGAAGTTCAGTTTTAGAGTCAAATATTGTGTTTGATAAAATCTCAGAAATAGCAGTTTTCATATAAAAATTGTGTTTGATAAAATCTCAGAAATAGCGGTTTTAATATGCTCAATTGCAAGCGTGTGAATTTGAAAAACCAAAGTTTGTTAATCGTGGCGGAAAACTGTTACGAAGAATAACTTCATAATCGTCAGTTACCCTCCTGAGCAAACTTATGTTCAAGAAAGCTTTAAATTAAGCAAGGACAAACCTTGGAAAGAGCAAGTTGCAAGTGCCTACGTAAAAATTAATCGTGAGAATATAAGAGATAAGAGATAAGAGATAAGAGATAAGAGATAAGAGATAAGTATAAGTTTCTAGTGGTTACTAGAAACTTATACTTATATAATTTATTGTTTCTCAAAATATTCTCCGTTAGCGTTAATGAGTAGTTAGAGAGAATAATTTTGAATGAGAATTTAAATGAAATCGATTTTTTTTTTCGAAATTCAGAGACTAGGGTTTTTATCCTGGAAATCTCGACGATTCTTCGCCATTTTCGAGACCCGTATGTTTTCGGTCTCGAGGAAATCGAGGCGTTTTTAAACCAACTGACAATTGGGTTCTTACTAAATTATGTTGGATTTTATTTTGTGCACATAACAATTAAGCAGCTAGACCCGACTATATTTCGACCATTCTCACATTTGGTGTTCCCAGCCTAATTACCGTAGCCATTTTGGTGTCCTCATGTCTTTACCTACCTAGTATGTACGTGAATAATTTACGCAAGAACATAGAAATAACCATAGATACCTCGTGTAGTTAGCACCTCCAAAAACTATTGGTACTGAAAAGTGTTGTAAACCATGCAACACCTTTTCCGAAACATAATCTTCGGAAAATGAGTTCTCGAATGCCAAATAAAAGTAATAATCTGATTGGATTTTATTATTGCAACCATATAACAAATGTGCCCTATCTAATGGCGCGGACGGACAAAGCAAATTTCCACAAGTTCCATAAACATCAATGATGTGTCCATATTTAGACAATTCATGTCTTAATTTATTTACAAAATCATAACGACTGTAACTATTTCCACAATGCGCAGCGCTTGCGACCCAAGCAGCAGCAATGCGTTTGGTTTTTAGCTTTTGAACGATGGAACTATTCGCTGGTGGAATGTCAGTATTGTTTGTCCAGTCCATATCTATTTTGGGTCCTATTACTTCACCTAAATTATTTTTAACTACAAAAAATGGATGAAAAATATCGGACGAAAATTTGTATGTCCAAGTTGCATTGAAAACGCCGTTGTAAAAATCAGATAATGGGTAAAGTGCCGCCGGCTCTGAAGACAGTAAAATGTACAACTGATGTTCTGATCGATTTAATGGTATTTCAGTATATGTCCAATACTCAGAGGGAGTTGTGTGCTCTGCGTTAAACAATAGAACATCAAAATCCAGTATGCTATCAAAATATAAGCGATTCTGAGTTAAGTAGCAGTTTTGATAAGAACAATTTCTTGATACAAAAGCTTCTTGGCCCATGTAAAGGTTCCAGTACGTATCCCACGAATCTTTGACTTTATGCGTAAATTGTAGTACATAGATCAAGTCGAACTGTTTTTTACTACTTGTGGGAATAATTAAGAAAAGTGCAAAAAGCACAGTAATGCATTTCGAGGAACTACCTTTGTATATTGTGACTACAAGCATATTGAAAATTGTTCGTGCTTGAATTTAGTGTACCACATAAACTATATTTTTGAAATTGAAAAAAATAATAACGTTGTTTATACGCCTAGGTCGCTTGTCTTCGCGTGTGTCAATAAAATTCTGCTCACTCAGTCCGACAATTTATATGAAATTACCTTATCATTTTATTGTCCTCGACAACATGACATAAGTAAACATGAACAAACATTCATAAGATAATGGGCCCTTTTGTATTAACAAGAAACACAATTAATATTTAATTTATCTATTGTTTCTTCTGTTTATCCATCCATCTCAAACCTTGTGAGATCCGTTTGTGGTTATACACTTCGCTCGATGTTGTTGTATACTTTTCTAGAGCTAGCTGTATCCAAACCATCTGTTGTTTATTTTTCTGTTTAATAAGTTTCTCTATCCCACTATCACCCAGAAGATAAACGTGGCATATGTCATACTGTCTCCACTTCTGAGATTCAATATTGGTGTCCACATACGTAAGATTTTCTCACCATTTACAACGAGGATTTGGAGGATTTGTGAGGATTCCATCGCTGCACTAGGTTCCTTCGCGTTTGGATACCACTTTCCACTTAACATCAGGTGGAGTGGAGTCATTTGCCTGTCAGGTATAAAAAAAAAAAAAAAAAAAAAATCCTCAAAATAAGGTTATCTGACAGAGAACTTAGATCGTCAATAAACTAAACCAGTGCAGCAGTGGCAGTGGGTTGGCCATATCCATAGAAGAACCAATAACCGATCTGGGAAATTGGCCAGATGGAGTGAAAATCTGCGGAAGCAGACCGAAACCGGGTTCCGATTTAAAGCTAAGGAAAAACCGAGTATTTCGGAATTTTCGGTTTTGTCTTAAAATTATTAACGTAACTCATATCAAAGTATCGTGATTAATAATGATAAAATACAAATTTTAGAAACTCGGGATCTTGACATATAGTGCAGCGACAGCGTCCGCAAGATGATGTGCAGGTAACTTTTCAATATTAAACTTAATTTTACGATGATATTTTACTAAACAACATACTAAAATGGCCCTCGAACATTCGGTCTCACAGGTCGTGCGTCTGTGAGATATATGCTACACTATTTGGCGCGGGTATGGGAACATTTAATGTGCTATCTAATTAATTTAGTCACGGGCATATTTACGTACAGGGTGAAAAATACGGACTCTTTCATAAGCACACTAATAAGGGATATATTTTTATGTTAGTGTTGATTGTTTTCAATATTATTTATAGAACCAGAACATCCTGTTAAATTATAAATAGAAAGAGTAATATTTTCCACACAATAAATATAGCCACTTGTATGACCAATTATTTACGTACAGATTTGGAAGTATGGCTTCTTGCACTTTTTAAATAAAAGTTAAAATTTCTTTTAATTTTTCTTTTTTCTTGTAATATTAAGCGACGGGATGGTGAGGATGCGTATACATAGGTTATTCAGTAGGTAGATATCCGAGCTGCGCTCACCTTTGTAACGTGTGTGTTTAATATATTTTCTTTGTATAAATAATTTTATAAAATTGTTGTAATTAACTGTACATCGGAAAAAGCTAAAGTTTTCTTTAATGACGATGTCATTTTCAACGTGCAACATGACATCGGAAAAGAAGCATGCTTTTCCAAAATAAGTTATGGTCATAACACTTGTGTTTGTAACCAGCACACTGGCATGCCCGAATTTATAATGAAGTTATACATGTAAACATGGGTATATTTATTAACTAGCACGCCAGTTACTAAGCTTGTGTATTTTAGGAATGATTTAATACAACGTTTGTCCCACGAACTTTGTTTTATTTCAATTCTAAAATAAACTTTTAAATAAAATAATATACTCGTATACTGATTAATTTCAGATAATTAACACCGACACACCTGTCTATAGCAGTTGCAGTGCCACCCAGAGCTTTAAATCGCAAAAATCTGAGGGACACTGCTACTGCGTCTGTCACCCTGAGTCATAAGTTGACAAGTCCCATGTGCCTGTAATGTCATCTTTACCTTCCAAAACCGACGCACAGTAATAATGCTCATGTAAGCTTGGTGCTTGGTAGCAGAAATCGGTAAGGTGGCAATACTTCCCTGGATAAGTTTTTGCTAATTTTTTTTTTATTAAAAATAAGTGCGCATTTGACCTCCATCTCACATAAATAATGCCTAGTCACTCTCGCTTTGAAAAGGTCCAAGATCAAAGAAAGGGAACAAATCCGCAAGTAGGGAATTCCATTCCCTACTACTACTACTCGCCACGTCTAGTCCCCCGATGATGGAAAGGGGAAGGCGGAATCAAATTATGCAATTCCATCACACACTCTCCGTGATATATGCAGGCAACTTTACGGCGGTGTTCTACAGCTTCGCCTCTACTAATTCCGAGTTACCTATAAGCCTCTTGGCACGCTTATCGAGGTGAGAATTATGTGAGAGAGAATTATGTGCTACGGCGTTGTTATTATTGAATTATAATAATTATCTTCACAACAACAAGAAAACAATAAACATTGTTTGTAAACGAGGTAGGTAGAAACAATACAATTCATGGTGATTTCATATAAAACAGCTAAACCTAAAACCACAATTTTATTAAGGACATACACGCACGTGTACAAATATATCTTTTTTATAAGACATTATAGGTTTCGAAACCACTTTCCTACATGACGATAAACACAAAAATTAAAAGTAGCTCAATATACACCACCATTCTATTTATACTTTTTATAATCGTTCCTACAAAGAGTCAAAAACAGGACGGGGTAATCTACATATTACAGTGGTCATACCATGAAAGAGATTCATGGGAAACGTACTGGCATCTTGAAAAGGGCCAACAAGCATTTATATCAAGGAACTGTACCTTTCAAAACTGTTTCTTAACTCCTCATCGTACGTTTTTAAATAGCATACTAGATTTTGATGTTTTAGTGTTTAATATAGAGCACACTTCTGTGTATAGTATATATGATATACCACCAGTACGGTCGCAAGATCAGTTATACATTTTCCTTTCTTCAGAGCCGGCACCACTGTACCCAATAAGAAATTCCTACAACCACTTCTTCAACTTGACTTGGACGTACAAATTCTCGTCAGATATTTTTCATCCATTTTTTGTAGTTAAAAATAAAAAAGATGAAATAATAGCACCAAAACAAGATGTACACTGGTTAAACTATGATGATCTTCCACCAGCGGATGACTTCATCAAAAAGCAATTAAAAAACAAAACCATTGCAGCTGCTTGGGTCGCGGGCGCCTTTCACTGTGGAAACGCATTCAAACGTTATGTTTTTATACACAATTTAAACCATGCATTGTCTAAATACGGACACCGCATAGATATGTACGGAGGATGTGGTAATCTGTCTTGCCCGAGAATGCCACTAGAAAGGGAACACTTGTTATTTGGTTGCTATAAGAAAATCAAATCTGATTATTATTTTTATTTGGCGTTTGAGAATTCATTTACCGAAGATTATGTTACTGAAAAGGTGTTGCATGGTTTTCACCACTATTCAGTGCCAATAGTTTTTGGAGGTGCTGACTATACGAGGTATCTATGGTTTTTTACTGTCATTGTTTATAATTGGTCGCGAATGTACAACACTCAAACGTACTATTAAAACCAAATAAATACAAAATAAAATAAAAAGACATTTATTTCTCCACAAAACATAAGGAACACAATACTAAAAAAATAATAGAAAAAACTATTGAGTGATGTAGACAAAAAGGTTAAAGACTTATTGCTGATTTTCATTTTTACCTGTAGCTAGGTGCTCGCTTGCTGCACCAAGCAATGCGCAGTGTACACCAAGTAATAACCTACCTTAAGTAATAACTAGCAATACCTAAGTTAAAATTCAATGGCTGTTCGTGTAAATTTATATTTTTGTATACATTTAACCTAAAATTTAAAATTTTGTGCTGCTAGCAGTTTTAATTGAGGACCAGCTGTTACTCGATTTTTGAACAGATAAGAGCCACTGCTTACATCCCGCCCGATTGGCGCATCAATACCTTTTTTTTATTACCCGAGGAAATCTGCTTACAGATATTACAGAGATAGATAGTCCTGCGGGGAAAGAGCCAGGGTTATGTGGGATTGGGCTAAACCCCTGACCGCACCAAACCCCCGGGGTGTTCTTCCTTTCCGCTGCAGGTGGAGGTACGGGTACGCCATCGCTGATCCGCGCCTCCACTAACACCTGGCCGCGCCAAGCGCATTCCCTTCCCAAGGAGGGAGACACTACGGTCCCCTGACTCCAAACGTAGGGCTCGGCGAACCCCATACGAGCTCTTCATCTCAGGCCTTTCTAAGCTGCGTAATGAACTCCTCCGAGTCTCTACCCATGGACCATAGGAGCCAGGACAACATCCCCTCAACTGTAAAGTTCAATGGTTGCTCCGCCAAACCTCGCGACAGATCTATTGGTAGGCTCCGCCGCAACACTATTAGAGCGTCCGCGTGGGCTCTACGAAGAGAATCGCCCAAATTCGGTCGTGGAGGATAGGACAATGACACACCGACACGTTACTACCTCCGCCACTGCATCATCGCGCCCCGCTAGGGTTGCGGAGGACAGGACGAGCGGGAACGACAAGTCTCTTCCCCACGTGCATCCACGCGGACCTGCTCGCCCTGGACCAAGGCGAGCCCGCTCGGTACGCGTTCCTCCTCGGGCCAGCCTAGCACCATCGGTCGGCCCGTGGGTTCCCCTTAGCTTCACCGTGGGAAAAAATCGACCACGGCTACTGGAGCCCCCCGCCACTACAAGGCCTACCCATTCTGGAAGGGTGGCGCATATACCAACACTTCACTCGACGCGTAGGGTTGTCACATTATCATTTTATTTATTCATCATAAAATTAGTTATTTATCAGTTTTCGTGCTATACTCAAATAACTTTTGTCAAATACGATACTTACTTATTATTGTTATTAAAGAAAAATAAAACAGTTTAAGAAAAATACAATTATAATATAATAAATGTGCCAGACAACCGCACTAATTACCTGATCGCAAATAAGGACTTTCCTGTACTATGAATATTGAGGCGTCTCCGTTCTTCAATCTCCATACATCACTATACTCCACTCTGCAGTGTTGCCATATCCGTGTAACCACAATAAAAAAATACCCGAGACTGACAATACCAGAAAATTGTCAAGACATCATCCCATCGAGTATACAACCAGAAACAGAGACGAAATAAGGGCCATATATTCCTGGTAACACATTAGCGATACAGCTCTTATAAATATCAACTCTCGTTTACACTGAAATATAGACTGGCATATTCGTAGAAATATTCTGTATTTATTGTAATAAAGATAATATCTCTAACAATGTCTATTTGGTGGTGTGGGGAAAACAGCAAAACATCTAATTACAAAACAAACGGAATCACATTTCATCGGTAATTAAATATTAAATATATAATTTTGCAATTTTCGTCCATTATAGCAAAGCTCAAGTTTGAAGTGAAACAGTTGACGACACCTGTCAATTGTTTCGAACTCGGGCTAGCCAATCGGAGCGCAGTTGTCACAGTAATGATATGGCAGAATAGTTTTCAAACAAATTAAATGACATTTCGTCTCTATTTCTGGTTATATACTCGATGCATCAGCCCGAGGCACTATTCAGAATACCTTATTGAGAACCAGTTTAGAAACGTTCGTTTCGTGAACTTCACATCTGACGTCTATAGCGCTATTCGCTTGGTCACCAAAGTCGTTAAATAAACAAATAAATAAAAAATGTGTAACCATCATGTTCAGTAGTTTAGTAGATATCGAGAAGAAACAAGCCCGTGGGTTTCGTTTAGCTTCACCGTGAGACGAAATCGACTACGGCTACTGAGCCCCCCGCCAAGCCAAGGCGGGAACCCATTCGGGGAGCGCTATTTTGAAAAATTCTTCAGAGAAGCACGTTTTAGTTTTTCTCGACTGTTTTAAAATATTTACGTCACCTTTTAAACTCGATGTTAAAAAGTTAAACATTATTAAAAGTAAAACCCTGAAAAATTTTTCGGAATGGCGCTTTCACTCTTTCTACAAAACACCGACCGCATAAGTTATACAAAATTAAAAATATTATTGTCAAAATTATAGTCTTTACCTTATGTTCAGGAAGCATTCAATTCAAAATTTCCAGAAAAATATAACACGAGTTTATATGCAGCGGGTTTTCATCTACAACTCGGTCTTTTAATATTCCTGTCTACCCAACCCTGTTCGGTCATGGCGACAGCTTTGACTCCTAGTTGGGTTGGCGCTGATGTACTCGAAGATGCGAATTTATACAATCTTCGCAGCGAACCCTCGTGCACATTGGGGGCACGTGAGTACACCGCCAACATAATTATAGTTAATGGCGGAGGTTGAATGTTCCTTCATCTCGTCAAATTTAGTATCAAGTTCAGCTTTACGTTACTCTTCAAAGTCGTGGACTTCCCTCTTCAAAATCCCCCACCATTCAGGTCGCAGTGCTGCTACATCTTCCCATTGAGACGGTTCAACGTTACATCTTCTCATATGTCGCCAATGAAAATTTTTATACCCGAGATTATATAAAATGTGCTTTGCCAGTCTGTCCTCCGATATATACGTGAACCGTGACCGCACCACCAAAGCTACCGACGCATTAAATAAGCTCAATGCTATCGATATTGGCTTCGATATTACGCACTCGATCGGACTATCTGAAGTTCATTATGGAGCAGAGGCATACATGCCTCTTATTATTAGCTTACAAGCTGTAAAGGATCTAAAGTGTGAATGTGGTGGCGACAGACACCATGTATCGGAGGAATATAAAAGATTTGACAGCACAATAACCACGTACGCGGATATTTATTACACTTTTAATATCATAGGAATTACCATAGTATAAATATTTGTTGTACGAGAAATTACATACCTATTCGTTCAAATGGATGATGTTGAACTTCTTCAGCTTGGTTTAATTCAGCCCGTAATACTCCAAGTCTTCAATTGCACTCCGCGATCGGGCTCGGGAGTTTCGATGACAAATTCAGAGTAACAAAAAGTAATGCTTGGAATCTCAAGGTTAGATAAACGACGAGTTCATTCCAATATAAGACGAACCTGGCATTATATCTCCAAATGAAGGTATGTTAGGAGAACATATCTTCATTTGGAGATTAGAGTTTGGTTATAGTGGACTAAGAAACCAACGAGTAGAAAAAGTGGCTTACCAGAGAGAGAGAGTCGATGAAGCTAGTTCTGGACAGATAGTAAAAAAAAACCCGTAAATCAAAGTAGATCTCCAAGGGCTCAAAGTCAAAGTTCATAGGAAAAATCAATTTACACTTAAAAACGTCATTTTTTAAGTTACTGCTCGTTCACTGCGCTGACTTCCTTGAGAATTACGAGCAAGAAACTCTAGACATTGCTTTTTTCAAATAAACTTAAATGCTACGGAATACACTTTGAATCAAATTTATGTAGAATCTAGAGTCATGTCACCTTTATACATTCTTTATACCTGACTAATTAACCGTCACGTATCCGCCTTCCCTCCTCAAGTTCAGAGTAGAAGATGCGCTTTGCCAGTCTGTCTTCCAGCATCTTTATCTAACACGTAATCTCTATCTATTTCGATGAATGACTTTTCAATTAAAATACTTTTAATGTAAGCTTTAAACTTAGAAAATGATAATTTTGATATATATGCTTCGGAATCTTATTGTAAAAACGTATACAGGTCCCACTAAAAAATTGTTTACTTTAGTAATTAGCTGAGGCAGATGACTAAATGACACAAATAGATTCATACATAATTTATTTATTTGTGAAAACGCAGGTTATACCTATGTACAAAATGAGTACAGGTTCACTGTGTCTGGGCAAACGAACATTTTAAAGGCAGGGTAGATCACCCGATCGACAATGAACCACCTAAATTTTCAAGAGGTTGTAGCTCTGGATCTATGGACCTAAATTATATACCTTTTGTTTAGAATTATAGATAGTTATCTATATTGGGTACGATATAGTAGTACTTAATTTTTGTCCAAATACAGCACATCAATCATCAGCAAAATATTGTATTTTTATAAAAATTGTGAAATACAACGCCGTCTTTGCTTAAATTATTGAAAACAATAAGTTTTTAGGCATCCAATAGAAATATTAAACTTAATTATAAAAAAAACTAGCTTTTAAAAACATAATAATGAAATATAAAGAAATAAAAACGACTTCTCACAAAGTCAAAATAGAAGGTTTATAATTCAGTCGTGCCCTTCGTGATTTTTGTTATTTAGCCGTGAGATTGATTAATCGATTCTAAAAAGAATAATGTTTGTTCAAGTATTTGTTGGTCATAAGTAGTCGTAATATTAAAATAGTAGAAAAATACTAGAATAAGATAGTTAAGTCCTTTATTTTACTTGCTTTTAAAAAATGTTGATTACTTAAAAAAAGACTTTAATTTTTAATCGACTTCAATTATTAAATCTATTGTCCTTCCAATAAAATGAGCTTATTATATATTTTTTTTGTAATAGAAGATCTTATCGATTAACTTAAATAATGAAAACGCACGTCAATATCTGAACTTGCGACTGCCTTAATTAATTTTACTAGATGGTTTTCTGTTGGTAATTGATCAAATAAATGGCAAGACAAATGTAATGTTAGGGCTGATAAAATATAGTAAAATCTTATTAATCAGAAGAGGTTTACTTAATGAACGCCTCGTGTGGAACTTTTGTGATTTATTTATTATTTCTCGGATTTCTAACTCTGCTACTCTGCATATTTGGATAGCATCTTAGATGGGATAAACTAGACCATCTTCGTCCTTGAAAGCAACGAACTCACACGTATGACCGAGTCCAGATTTTTGTAAAGACAGCGCACGGTTGCATTCTTCGCATTTTATATTTTTGTGTGTTACTCGTACTACATATCCGACGATATATGTAATTATTTGCGCATTACATTCGGACATTCGAGACATCGTGCTTCAAAAATTATCGAAATTACAGATACTACTGATAACAGATATTACAAAACCGAAAAAAAAGAAACGCTACTAAACGTTATAACAAAAAAGTTATAGACTATTTTTATAATATTACTAAGGTCACAATAATTTTCGTCCCTTTGTTTTCAAAATCGACCAGAATCAAGAACAGTATTGCTTAACGTGTACATCACTAAATTTAGCCAAAAATAATGTACAAGCGGCCGTACCACGAAACGGAATGCATTATACAAAAGTGCGTTCGTTCGATATTCATGGCGTATTAACAAAGGATCACCAAGATATCGCACCAAGTAAAAGCTGCAATATATTACAAATGATGAGGCATACACTCGGTTGCATATTTGTTTTTAAAATAAATTATGCGTCTTCTGATTACAAAATCGTTTTCGACTGGTGTTTATCTACGATAACGGTCGAGCGCGTTCTGAAGAGTAGCAGCGGCAAGTAAGCGAAGTACACTTTCGGCGTTTATCTAGATATAGATATATCTGTGATCCTACCTAAATGCACTTCAGCATAATTCTTTCATACTACCAGTGGAACTCCTCGAGAAAGATTTCGTCATGGGAAATACTGCCACTTTACCTATTTCTGCCGCCAAGGAGTAATGTGGCCATTACTGCGTTCCGGTTTTGTAGGGTAACGGTGCTGGTGAAATTATAGCCACATGGAACTTGTCAACTTATGTCTCAGGGTGACGGGCGCAGTGGCAGGCTCCTCAGATCTTTACGACTTGAGCGCGATGACATTCGCGTCGAATAAATGCGTCCTTATGCATGAAGGTAGTTTTACAAGCTTACAAACGAATTTGTTCATAACGCCTTGGCTATAAAGTTAGCGTGAACAAGTGTGATAATTAATAAAAATTACCACCGAAATTAGATAGAGAAAAGTAACCTTAAAATTACTCATTTTCAATTAAGTTATGTGTAAATTGTATTGTTAGTATTGATTCATTGTATTTGTTGACACAATAAGAACAAAATAAATATTGTTTATAACGAAGTAAGTAAAAACAATACAATTATGTGGTGATTTCATATAAAACAGTCTAACTTCCAAGACCAATATTTTATTAACATCGCATATGAATATGCACGCAAGTGTATTCATTTTTCAATAAAAAAAACTTTTTATATAAGATCAAATTTTTTTCAACATGACGGTAGGCACGAAACTTAGAGGTACCTGCTCGAAATGCACTAACATGCTATTTGCACTTTTTATAGTCATTCCAACAAACTGTCGAAAACAGGACGGGTTAATCTACGTACTGCAATGGTCATACAATGTAAAAGATTCGTGGGAAAAGTACTGGCACCTTGAAAAGGGTCAACAAGCTTTTATATCAAGGAACTGTTCCTTTCAAAACTGTTTCTTAACTAATGATCGTGTTTCTTTAAATAGCACACTGGAATTTGATGTTTTAGTGTTCAACTTAGAGTACACTTCAGAGTATAAAGGTCATGACGTACCACAAAATCGATCGGAAAATCAACTATATGTTTTTCTTTCTTCAGAGTCGGCAGCACTTTACCCAATAGTACGTTTTTACAATAACTTTTTCAATTTAACTTGGACATACAAATTTTCGTCAGATATTTTTCATCCATTTTTTGTAGTAAAAAATATCAAAGGTGAAATAGTAGCACCAAAACAAGATATGAAGTGGCTAGACTTTAATGATCTTCCAGCAATAGATAACTCCATTGTACAAAAATTAAAAAACAAAAGCATAGCTGCTGCTTGGGTCGCAGGCGCACGTCACTGTGGGGACCGCTTCGAACGTTACGTTTTCGTAAAAGATTTAAACCGTGCATTGTTTAAATACGGTCACCGTATAGATATATACGGAGAATGTGGTAACATGATTTGCCCAAGAGTGCCGCTTGAAAGGGAACATTTGTTATTTGGTTGCTATAACAAAATCGAATCTGATTATTATTTTTATTTGGCGTTTGAGAATTCATTTGACGAAGATTACGTTACTGAAAAGGTATTGCATGGTTTATTACACTATTCAGTGCCAATAGTTTTTGGAGGAGCTGACTATACGAGGTATCTATGGTTTCTAATGTTATTATGTGCAATTGGTAGCGTATGCAAAACAAAATTACGTACTTGGAGTTGACATCACGAACGAAGACATCATGGACAAAAGTAGGACTAAAAGCGACTATTGCCTTATTCTACAGTGTACATAAAGGTTTAACTGAGCATTCCGTTTGTTCCACTAGACACGATTGGTCTTATCCGCGACTATACTGTATTGCTATTGGTTTAATAGTTCGGAACAGAAAACTTCTCGGTTATCCTTTTTACGATTTTATATCTTTTATCAATGTGATTTGTATTTGTACGGCCTGTCTGTACAATTTAGTCAGGAGAAGTCGTCTGCTCGCGTCGTAGGTTTACTCAGGACTGCCCTCGTTGTCTTTTGTCAAAGAAAGGAAGGTTGGTCGTCGTATTTTGCCCAGAGAAACTAGGTCTTATTTCGAAATCCTGTCAGTCTAGTAAGTCTGTCTTTGTGGCCTGTCAGTCTGGTTACCCATGGAGGCTGGACGTTGGTCATCCATAGAGGCTAGATGCGACAGTGTCATAGGTATTGTTATAACTATAGGACAGTCGCAGTTAAGGGTCCAAGTCGTTTTATGTCTTAAAGTTTGTTAACATAATAATAACGCACACACTCAACATAGCCCCGCACTAGGGAAAACCCTGTGTCGCGGGTGCCATGAACACACACATAGACAACTACAAATTACACCTAAACTCACGAGGTAGGTCATACAAATATTTCTCCCGGCCCGGGAATCGAACCTGGGACGTCAGCGTGGCAGTCCGGCATGGCAGCCGTTCGTCCACGAAGGCAGTTTTAACATAAGTCGTGTTATTACCGTTAAGCACCCATAAACAAGGACGCTACTCGAAAAAAACTTAAACAAAATATAGAAAACATTACTGAATGTTTTACCAAACTTAGATGTATACTTAAAGCTAGAATTCATAAAAAGTACTAATAATAAATGCTAACAGCCGATAATCAATAAAAGTATAGTGTCGATTTTGAGTTACCTATTCCCTTTTTCACTGGAGACACTGAATGAGAAACGACCGAACACCATCTCGATTTCCGGGGAATATTCTTACCTCCCCGTCAACAGTCTTGAGAGGCAGCCGTGGTACACGTACGCCGCCATCTCGTGTCCACCAGTTACGAGCGACAAACTCGACGGTGAGTAGTTTGACTGTGCGCCGAACCCTATCTCGCTTTCCGGGGAGAGTTCTTACCTCGTCGTCAACAGTCTTCTGCCATTTCGGGCCCACCAGTAACTAGCGACAGACTATGGCTGAGATCCTTCCAGGAACGATGATCTTCAAATAGCTTAACCGATATTCATCAAGCATAGCTCAGAACCGACCCAAATTAATTAGGTTTCTAATAATAAAAAACCTATGAGATGCTTTGCCACTGCATCCGTCATTCGGAGACACTCAGGATGTCTCAGAATGACGGGCGCAGTGGCAGTACCTTGTATTTTAAAGCTCTGAGTGGTACTGCAATTGTTATGGACAGGGGTGTCGCTTACCATCAGGCGCACGTATTGTTCGTTGCGTCACTTGGTTTCGTACAAATAAAAAAATAAATAAAGTAAATCTTCAAACTTACAACTCCCTTCTTTTTGCGTTTGTGTTTAAATTTAAATTAATTTATTCTCAGACTAATTAATCCATTTGTTAATAACAATCTTTTGTGCTAGGTTAGTAGAAACAAGAAGAACAATTACAATACATTAAATTAAATTACATTATTACTATAAATACATACTTATAATGTTGACGAGTAACACGGTGAACCTACGGAAAACAGCAGAGTCCAATCTTCCCGATATCATCCTCAGGATACCATTGGTGCTCCCACGCAATCGCAACATCTGTGACGCACTTTTTTTGCGCATGATTGCGTAAAAATCATCTACACACGTATCCGCAAATATTCCAGAGGCGCTGCAAAAGCGAGGAAGAATCAACAGAACCCTAAAGTAAATTGAGGCAACTGAATATACGCGAAAATACCTAAAAATACTTTAAATAAAAAAAAATAGTTTAATTTCCTATCAATCGCGAAAACCTAAGAAATAAAATTGATTAAATACGTTATGTAGTGCTGAGAAAATAGTGTGGGACGCAATCTGTGTGGACACTGTAGCCGCCTCCCATGTCCTTACAAGTGTGGGCGGCGCAGGCTCTGTGGCCGAGAACCGCAAAAGGCTCCATATATGTATATATAAGGCTCTATACACCAACCTTGATCAGTTCTACAGCTTTGTGCCTTTTGTGGTTGAAAACCTGGGGCCACAGGCGAAACTTCTAGCGAACGAATTGCCGAATCGCCTCATGGAAGCCTTCGGTGACCACACGTCTGGCAGTTATTCCCGCTAAAGAATAAGTTTAACAATTCAAAAGGGAAATGTTGTCAGCCTTCTGGGCACAATGCCTTGAGGAAATTTTCTATTTGCAAACCTTTTTTACTTTTTTATGTCTCTACCAGTTATATTTAAAATATGTATAGTACAGATAATTGTAAATGCTGAGAAAATTAGATTAATGTTGTCCATCTCCAGTGCTCAAGCCACTTTATATTTCAGATTCTTACCCAGCGGATCATATATAGATGCCTTAAAATTAGGAGTAGAAAATTTAGCAAAAGAGATGCATGATATTATAAATGATCCGAAAAGATATTACGACTTTTTCAAATGGCACGGCATATATAGTTTTCAAGACACCACTGACAGAGATCACCGCGAAAGTGTATGCGAATTTTGCGCTTTCCTTAATTCGGAGAAACAAAAATCTAAAAGTTTCCCACGAATATACGATGACATAACCGGTTGGTGGAATGGCAAGAGATCTTTAGAGATTGCTGTACCTGCACCGGCTATCCCTGTTCCGGAACCCGATAGCAGCCAAAGTATTGTCTCGCAAGTGTTAGATTTCTTTTTAGGTGAATGAAAATAAGATAATATATTTTTTTTATTTTTTATTTATTTATTTATTAAGTACTACCACATCATATATATTACAACATTTCAACATTAAACCTACGGAATTACATCTGATATATATGATAATTACGGTGTACATAGCATTTATAATAGAAGGGTTACTAAAACAACTTATATTAACTTAATTTAAATTAACGTTATCAATACCTACTGCTCGAATTTGAATAATTTTGAAATTTTATTGACAAAAATATTTATCCTGTCGTGGTACACATCTAAGTCCTCGATTTTACTGTTAATCGTATTGTACTCGTTGAAAATCCTAGTCAAAGGGGATTGAAGGCCAAGATTGGTTTTACAAGGGGGTATAGAAAATTTTTGTTATTGCGTTTCTAGGATATTTATATGGGACACTCAGAGAAATGCATTCGTGTAAATCACTACATTTTACCAGTCCATTAATGAGCCTGTGCAGGAAACACAGGTCCAACAAAAGCCTTCGATCACGCAAAGTAACCATGTTGAATTTTTGTAAACGCTGTTCATACGGTTGCTTGTGACAGCATCCGCTGGAACAGAAAGCCAAATGTCCGGTGAACGCTCGCTGTATGCTCTCCACGCGTTGCGAGTGCACTGCATAAAATGGACTCCATGTGACACTTGCGTATTCGAGATGTCTGCGTACAAGAGCATTGTATAACAGGATCTTGGTTTGTATTTGTTTAAAACCTAAGGAGTTTCATTTGAGAAATACAAGCATCTGGGCAGCCTTAGTTACTACTTTGTCTATATGTGAAGTAAAAGTTAGTTTACTGTCTATTAAAACTCCCAAATCTCGGATTTCCTCAACCTCGCCCAATGCGACGCCACCAATCTCGTACGTAGAAGCAAGCGGTTTTTTCTTTCGGGTATATTTTATGTGGAAGCATTTTTTGACGTTGAGAGTCATGCAATTGGAGTGACACCAGGATACAATTTCATTTAAATCATTTTGTATTAGAGCAACATCAGCGGACGATTTGACAATGCTGTAGATTTTTAGATTATCTGCGTAAAGAGACTTCCGGCAATGCATGTTTAATACGGGTAGTAATGTCATTAATAAATAACAAAAACAGGAGCGGACCCAAATGGGACCCTTGAGAGACCCCAGACTCAGCAAAATAGGTACTCTGACGTCGCTCTTGCAGGTAAGATTTGAACCACTGAAGCAGCGAAGTAATTGCTAAGTTTTTGTAAGAGCAGACTATGGTTAACCTTGTCAAACGCGCTACTGAAGTCTGTATATATGGCATCGACTTGTGATCCACCATCGACTTCCCATTCGACGATATTTCGATAAGTAAAGAGCCATCAAGCTATTCATTCAACCGTCATTGCAATTTTTTGATGTTCTGCTTTTCAATAGCGAGTTGATAAGCAATAAGGTAGGCACCCGCTGAGTATATCACCGACAGTGCAAGCGCTGAGACAAGTCTGTCATTCACTTTGACAACAGCATTCGGTTCCGCACGCTATGCCAACTAAGACACGGAACGAACAAGCGGACCTCACGAATTTATCTATGTGCTTGTTGTTAGAGCTTTGTATTTGGTTTTCAACGACTTTTTAGCCGTAGCGCCATCTATGAGAAATCTATAAAGGTATTTCGTCACCCAGTCAGGTAACTTTACAGCTACCAGCTGTGGCTAGAGATGTCGCTATCAATCTCAGTGGAGTCTCAGAGATATCGCTATACCAACTATAATATTTTATTTATATTGTATATCAATTAAAATAAAATAAATTGTTCTTTTATTCAAACATAGTCTTTTCCTTCAAAATAAACTCGTTTTTTTTAGAACCTACTGATATAATTTTCATAAAGTAGGTCTGAGTAAAATGTACTTATAAGTTAAAAATATGTCAGATTATCAAGATTTCTTACATCTCCACTTTCGCATATCACTGCGCATATAAACACAAATATCCCACCTAGGAGCAATTAGCAGCGCCTATAAACCGCAAGTGTAATCACTCTAGTGTCTCGGCTACGAAAATGTCGCCACGTTTGAAGAGCTATTCGCTGAGAGCGTCAATTTTAAAGCGTCAAAATACATCCCCGTTGGTAATTCGCTCTTCGTTGGTGGGAGGAATAGTTTAGTTCATTGCGATCACGCGTCATCATTACACGTGAAAATGTCGCTGTCAAAAATATCTAAATATTTGTTTTGAAAGTAGTACTTATTTTTCAACGAAATATTATTAATTTGCGACAAGGAATACAGTCCTGATCTTATGTTGTGGATGTGAACTCATCCACAACGTAGTTAAGTTAGAGAAAAGCTAATAAATACAAAGTAATTTGTTTTAAACGCTGACGCACGGGGCGACCGCTTCTGTCGGGGCGCGCTGAGCGCCTGTTTCGTGGAATATGGAATTTTCTCGTACAATTGTACTGGCCGCCCGCGACAAACGCGCGTCAGATCATCCAGCGCTCGTGCAAGCCCGCTCGTAGCAAATTTCGCTGCAAATCGCGCGCTACATTGTGGCCTTTTACAAATTAAATCATATATTTGTAATTGATGCTCGACGCTGACGCTTGTAGCGTCCAGCGAATTCGCTAGCAGGTAGGAGCGTCGCAGCTCGTGGCCCTCGGGTAAGGGCAGTTACACACGGCGGCTTTTAGCAGCGATGTAGTGGCAATGCAGTCGCTAATCGTCTACCTTTACACACGCCCGCGAAAAACCCTTTAGTTAATGCGATTCGTAGATAGGAGAACTCCTTGCTAAAGGTGATGTACTTTCAATGCGCCAGTTATTCTTACTACTAACCGTAACAGAAAAGCATTCACTAACGCCCTATATTCCTTCACTCCAAACCAGCAAAAGACGAGCAGACATTGTTTGAACCACTTAACGGTTTTGAATTGCGCACTCCCATAGATTCTTTTGCTTTCTTGGTAGCTTTTTATATAATAAAATAAATCATTCACTATGTATATATCCATGAATAAGATTCATTGTAAGAAAACCATACAAGACTGGTTAAAAGGATTAAACTACAATGACATTAAAAATTTTGCGTCTGTGGTTACGTAATATTACCTAATAAATACTTTTAAACTTTCGCGGTGCATTGTATTAACATTTGGAAACGAGAATAAACGCGTTTACTTACGAACAGATACTTTTCACACCTAACTAGTTTCCCGATGTTTCGGCCAGGTTGCACTGGCCGTGGTCACTGGACAGTCAGCCCGTGATCACGACCAATGCAACCTGCCTGGACAGTCACCCCGTGACCACGGCCAGTGCCTCTAGACTGGACAGTCAGCCCGTAATCACGGCCAGTGCAACCTGGCTGGACAGTCAGCCCGTGATCATGGCCAGTGCAATCTGACTGGACAGTCAGCCCGTGACCACGTATGTAAACGCGTTTATTCCCGTTTCCAAAAGTTTGTATTAATAATAAAGACGCTAACTAATGTAATTAAGTATTCATGTTTTATTGTAATTTGTTGTTATTGAACAAAATATATTGACTAATCATTATGCTCTATGCACCGATTTCGGTACCTAAGATACACGTAAGTAATTTTCCGTAATTTAGGTATCACCTAAATTAATTGCACTACGAACCTTAATTAAAGTTATATAAACAAACAATAATTTCACTGTTTGCGATAGTCTGGCGCGTATATGTAAATAAGAGGTTATTTAATAAGATTCATGCATTGAGGTTAAACTTTTATACAGAATAAATTTATCTTTAGCTTAGTAATTAGTTTCCCTAATAATTAGAAAGCCACACGTGATAATATTTCAAGATTCTTCCAGTCATAAAGCACGTTACGTAAGCAAGAAATCGAACTTTGTAACATTACCAAACGTAAAATGATAACTGGCTCCTACATACATGTACATTTATGTGCTATATAAGGGTATACAAGTAAACGGTTGTTTAAATTAAATTTGTAAGTACAAACAAACAATGATAACACAGCATTTCGCTTTATGAATGATAAAAACATATTCAAAGTCAGTTCGTCGCGACTAAGTGCACCGGCGCACACGCGTTCGACGTTTGTAATTCAAAAAAGTTGTTCTAAATGTGGCCAGTATTTGTTTAAGGTGAATAAACTGACAAGTGTTTGATGATATAAAGGAGAATTTATTGTGTAATTTTGTAGTAGTAATTTTTAGTTTTAGGATTTAACAAAAATAAGATAATGGGTTTCATAATTTCGCACCCTTGTTTTTTTACAGCCACATCTACAAAATATAAACTTTTCAGGACAAAGATGTTATTTAAACCAAATTTTAGAGTTATTTGACGCCCGTTGCGTCTGACTACATGAATTGATAAGCCGTTATCCTGACGAGCTCAATTCGGGGTTAATATTGTCTACTACTAAAGTAACTTCAGAAAGTTACTAAAAACAGGTTTACGTAAAACAGATTTTGACTTGATATTCTGATTTGATATTGTAATAAAACTATGTTTTTTTTTTATGATAACAATCAATAATTCAAGACTATATAAACGATTAAATAATGTAAAAATATTTTACTAAACAATCACATACCGGTATTAATATAAAATTCGAACACTTAGAAAAAATTCCTTTGTACCGGCTAGATTTTAACCAACGTTTTCCAGCAAACCTTGCCAGACGCTATGCCAACTAAGCCACGAACGAACTAGTGGACAGCGACATACGGACAATACGTGTAATAAATTAGTAATTAATGTTTTATTATATTGTTACGTATGTTAGTCTATAAATTATGTATTTATAAATCTTTGTAACCTGAATATAAATAAATAAAATAAAAATAAAATTGAAACCTCTGTCTTGAAAAGTTGTGACTTTGGAGATGTGGCCTTGTTACATCAAGGATGTGAATTTAACACACATGCTGTAAGAAAAAAGCACCAATGCTGTATGACTAGGTTAGGTTAGTGACTTCGCAGTTTTCGATAAAAAATAATAGAAAAAAAAAAACAACTGTGATTAAAATAAAAACAAAACCTCAAAAATGACATTCTGGCAAAGTTTAAAAGAGTGGACCGGTTTATCTAAAAGGAGGTCCAATCGAGAATTGAATAAAAGTCGTCATTCAATAGACAACCAAGATGAAATGACAGCGGATACTTTGAAGCTATGGCTGCAATTGCCTGATGAGATAAAAAATGATCCAAGTTTAGCACATTTGAAACTTATGTACGAGAAACAAAATGGTGAGTTTATAATCAGATTTTTAAACACGAAATAATTATCGTCACTTGCGCTCTGCAATTTTCCTCGGAACAAAACTTAAGGGGCGTTCCAATTATGTCGTGACGACAGATAGTCGTGCAGTTTAAAGTGTCGTGACCTGTATATTTAAAGTTGTTCACACATACTAACAACACGATTAATTGTCGTTCCCGACTTTTTTGGCGTTAAGACGACAGACTGTCAAGACAAATATGACGACAGATAATCGGAGCTACTATTGTATTCACGTTTTGTTTATCGTTGTATCATATAAGCAAATGACAAGGTGGCTGCCGTGAAACCATAAATTGTGGTCACGGTCCCGTGGGAACAGATATAGATTCAACGATAAAAACAGCCACAACAGATAGTCGTGATTGGGAACAGGCTAGACGCGACAGTCATCCGACGTCAAATAAAATGTTACGACGTAATGGAAACGCGCCATTAGAGTGCCCGTCCATTGAGCTACTGATGGCGGCCATTAAATGTATTCATAAGTTACTAAAAATAAAGCTTTCCGAATGGTCGCATCCAAGCCACAAGCTGCAGGAGTTACCCGTGCTCACTGCCCTGTGAACTGCACTGTGTCCTATGAATGTTTAGCGGGCAATATTTTGGTTTTTAGCGAAAAATAAATATTTAACGGTTTTTTGACCAACATTTTTAAAAATTATGTCTCTGTGTTTCGTTTGTGTTACGACTTGTGTTTCTGATTGTGTTCACCATGTTAAATACCTATACAATAAAAAAATTATTTGTTGTTTTAATACAACATCCAATACAATATTGGAGTAGTGTCAAATTAATGATTAGCTAGTATACTGCTTTCAATATTTGACAGCTGTCACTGTAGCTGATCATCAATTTGTCATAGCAGTAGAGGTCCTTGTGAAAGAGTTCGTCCAGGGAAGTACTGCCATCTTAATTAAGTTAATTCATTAAAGGTTCTGGTGAAATTACAGGTACATGGGACTTGTAGCCTTGAGTCTCATGCTGACGGGCGCAGTGGTAGTGCCGCTTCAATCTTTGCGATTTAAAGCTCTGAGTGGCACTGCAACTGTTACGGACAGACGTGTAGCTTACCATCAGGCGCACGGTTGTTCGTCTCGTCACTTGGTATTATAAAAAAAAAATTACTCCAATATTTTATTGGATGTAGTATTAAAAAATGTTGTATTAGAAATGGACGATTTCTAGCCACACCAGGCTGCGACTGGCCCAGTGTTCAAGGACCTTTATTCGTAATTATTGTTAATAACAAAAATGGAACATTTAGAAAAAGTTACTTCGATCCGACCGTCTTCTAGCAAACCCTGGCAGATAGTATTAATAATTTAACAAAATAATGGAGCAATTTTACAAAAAATAATTGAATATCATGATAGTGAAACATCGTGACATTCAATAAAAACTTGAAAATTACAATGATTAAAGCAACATCTGTAGTCGACGATGGTAGTTGTAAAGGTACCTCTCTGAGTGAAGAAATAAATGGCATAAAAAGTGGTTAAAAACCAAAAACTAGGATCTGCAACAAGAACATAGAAAATTTGTTAAAGTCCGCTGGTTCGTTCCGTGGCTTAGTTGATATAACGTCTGACACGGTTTACTAGAAGATGTCGTTTCGAATTGTCGTTCTATCTTTGTTATTGCCAATTATAACAAACTAGTGGAGAAAGAAACTAGTTGAAAGTAATCAGTAATTTTATTGCATTCCACAATGTACAAATACAAAGAGGAAACTTATAACTATGAGAACCAATTGTGGACCCTGTTGGGCGCAGCAAGTTTAGTAGAGAGGAGGATGCTATGCTGATATATTTCTTATTCAAATAGTAAAAATTATATATTTTTTTAAATTGTAAAATTAAATTGTAAAAATTGTATAAATTAAATGCACTGACTAACAAAATTCAAATTAGAGAATTGATTGTAGTTCATTATATCTATTCTTTTGTTATTTAGCGTAGAAGTTGTCCCTAGCCTTTAAACTTCTGTTAGCCAATGTTTGAACGACCTTTTATAGACCTCTATGACGTAACTTATTTCAACTAACAATTGTAAGTGTTTGTATCTCCGCAGGTGTGACCACCATATTCGTTGTAGACGCATATTTACTTACAACTTATAAAGATTTTTCACACGTTTCTAGGCCATGTTGCCGTTTATGTCAAGTTGATTTTGTACTGTATGCTTCCAGAAAAGGGCAGTTGTTCTACTTAGCTACTAAATACGTTATATAGTGCAAAAGTGGGTGGGTCTTGGCCTCCGATACCAGATTCTGTCACGCCTCCCGGTTCTGAGCCTGCTCCTTCCAGTCACTAGCATCGAGGTCAATGAGGTTTTTCTGGACTTTATCGCTCCAGCGATACCTAAAACGTCCAGTGTCCACTCGATTGTCGCAAATACGCTCTCTTCGTGTCACGACCCTTTCCCATGCATTTGTCCCAGCCAGCCGAGTCTCGCAGCTTTAGGATATTATCTCCTTAGTATTTTAAGCACTGAAAAAGTATAGATTATATTTAACATAACTTGTTTCCTTGTACAGTATAACTATTTTAACTAATTGGGAAGTCGAGCTGAGTAAGGTCATGGTCATATTTCAGGGTACCTAACGTTATTTGAAATATTTTTGAAACAGTTTTGTAATTTTTTAATTTATTTATTTAAT
>NW_020653855.1:2344607-2380160 GCF_003589595.1 Hyposmocoma kahamanoa
ATGCCAAACGTAGATCATAGTCCGCTTGTAACAGCTCCTGCGTTCTTTGAAAATGGTATGGGTGCTGGCCATCATCCCGTAGCACACGCCACACACTCATATGGTTCACACCACCAAAGGCTGCCGCAGCATGACGAGTACTTGTCTTTGGATTGCCGAGAAAATGTTCCAAAACATCTGCCTCGAATTCTGGGTCTCGTGAACTCGGCCGGCCTTCAGAACTGGAACCACGGAACGATCCACTATTATGAAGTCTCATAACCATCTTCCTGAAGCATTCCACAGCAGGAAATGGTCGACGTCGATTTTCTGGGACGCCATCAATAAACTTTGCCCAATAAATTTGGCGAGGCTGGCGCAAGCTCCCATCGGCTGCGCCTACGCACAACATCATCTCTTAGTAATCACTATTGCTTAAGCGTGACATAGTTTAAATAAACACAAAAACAAGACACAAACAAAACGATGACACCTATTTAGTCCTCACAACGCAAACGGCAATTACAGACTGTTACAAAAAATTAAAAAATAGCACCTCTGCCTCAGCGGCGGCACATCAAAGGACGCCGACTGAAACGCAAATTTTGGAATATAGGGTAACGTTTTCATAATGTACCTACAGGATGAAATTAAAATTATTACCATCCTTTTGAAATAAGACCCTTCTCCTGATACAAATTACATCATTACATTACATACACATTAAACGAATACCTATATCCTACGTCTACGACCTTCAACGTTGCACTGCATACGCCTTTGTTTGTAAACAAGCTCTGACCATCACCCGTACCACTTCCACATAATGCAAGAACTGACTGAGTGATTACGGATATACTGCACTAAGGAGGCAGTCACCCATCGGAAACTCACGACGTCCGAAACGAAAGCCTAACACACTAACCACTACACCATGGAGGCAGTCGACTATAGGAATCAAATCCACGACCTCCGAAACGAAAGCCTAACACTCTAACCACTACACCATGGAGGCAGTCGACTATAGGAATCAAATCCACGACCTCCGAAAACAAAGCCTAACACTAACCACTAGACTATGGAGGCAGTCGACTATGGGAATCAAATCTACGACATCCGCAAAGAAAACCTAACACTCTAACAACTACCCCATAGAGCCAGTCAACTATGAGAATCGAATCCACGACCTCCGAAACGAGTCTAACATTAACCACTAATCCACATCACCATGTATAAAATCAAATGCTGGCGGCGGAAATCAAAGGTGATATTTTTGCCGCCAAAGTTGCCGCCAAAGGCTTGCGACTTCGCTACGATTACGTATCGCGTACGCAAGGCGACTAATCTTGATACTTTGTTTATTTAGGTAAGATTTTTTATGGTTTTACACTATTGCTAATTTAAACTATTCTAAAATATTTCTTTAGATGAGTAGATATTATTAGGAAGTAAGAACCTTAATAGGTTCAACGGATATTAATTATTTCAATTTCACCATGTAATAAACCCATACCCAGAAAGTTGTCGTGTGTAGATAAGTCAAATTAAGCGTAAGCCTGTTGTTAGAAACGTGCGCTCAGCAATAGACGTATGTAAGTTAGTAAAGTACTATTTTTTGCACAAGGTTTAGTCCACTGCACTTGCATAGTAAGTACTGGTTGGAAACTTGACATTCTCGCATCTTTGAAGATTTCGGCAATTATCTCCGAAATCCAAGTTTTCTCACGATATTTTCATTTCCAAGCAAGTGATGAAAATTTATTTTATTTTTATTTTTTATTTTTTATTTATGGCACAATGTACAGACATCAGATACAGAAAGTGAGGAAAATAAAAACACTTAAAAATTAATACAACAGGCATATCTGTGCCCAATTATTACTGTGCTCAACATTCATTTTAAAACATTTAGATATACTTAAACAGACACTAAATCAATCATAAAAAAAAAAATTAAATTAAATTAAAATTACAATAATTAATTCGTGGTCAACGATCAAAACTAATTTCTTGACGTTTACCGACCTTCAGGTTGCACCTTTACGATGAAAGTGTCCCAATACAAAATTTCAACTTTTTGGGAATAAAAAAGAAAATAAGATTTCAAGTTTTTTCATATTTTCATATTATTTTATTTATTACCTACTCTTGGAGTACTAAAGGTGATGGCCTTATTAGTCTGAAAATAATGAGGAAAAATGGAACTTTACAACTGAAAATTGTTTCTGATCATTTTAATGTTCAACAATTTAAAAACATAATTTACAAAAACTAGTCGCCAATAGGTCTTTTTTTTAACGATTTTTTGTTATCATTTAACGTATTAAGAATTAAGTCTTTTTAATGTTCATCAGCTAAGCAAGATGTCATAACCCTTGATATTGTTTTGTGGTCCCTGTTTCACAATTAAAAAAGAAGAAAGTCCACGAAACAAAAAAGTAAGTCCCTTTAAAAAGTAAGTTACTAAAAAAATTTTTTTTTTTAAATATTAAGCGACGGGTCGAACAAGTCGTGTACCCGGTGGAAAGCGTCACGCCTGTCCATAACAGTAGCACTGCCGCTCGAAGGCTACTGCTACGGCGTCCATCTCTCTGAGACATAGTTGACAAGTCCCATGTGCCTGTAATTTCACCAGCACCCTTACCCTTCAAAACTGTAACACGGTAATGTGGCAGTACTACCCTGGACGAACTCACAAGGAGCTCTACTGCTACTAGTGATTTTTGAATATGATTTTCGGAACGAAAATGGCTCAAATGCTAATCCGTCAGTGGCAGCGTGTTGTCTTTGCAAATGCAGATTCAACAATAAATGCGGCGTTAATATTTCGACGCGGGAGTAGAATTTTTAAACTGAAAGAACAAAATTAAAGGGACCTTTATGAATCAGTGCTATTCGAGCTTTAATTGCACAATTTCATCTTCACCACAGTGTGACTAATGTAACAACATATTTTTTTAAGATGGTTTTACGGTATAAACTCATTTTTTAATTTTTTGATTTGGGTCGCTTTCATTGTAAGGGTGTGAAGTATTAGTCGGATAATTGCGTCATATTGCGTCATGCGTTAGAAGAAACATACCGACTGATTCGCTAGCTGCCATGCGTTAGAACAGTACCGACGGATAGAAAGAGACAAATTTCATTCATTAAAATACAATAGATGAATGCGTATTATTACATATGATATGGTAAAAAGAAACAGAGATAACTTTAAATATGTGTTTTTTAGAGGACATTAGTTTTATTAATGGATATTAAATGGAAATTTGTGTATTTTGTATGTTTGAAGATATGAAGTTAACGAAACCATATTACGTTATTATGTACTAAGTTTTAAATAATAGTTTTATTATGAACTAGTGTATTTTGGCAAAGTAATCGATAATATTTATTTTTCATTAAATGTTCACACGCATATTACATGAATAAAATAATAATAAATTTAGTAAATTATAACATAGTAATAAGAATATGGCATTAAGTACTTTATCATTTACAATAACATGCCTGAATTTCACAATTTTTTCAAGTTACGTAATTTGGTTGTATTATGATACTCAATAGAGATGTGATGTGACTATTTATTTTCGTTAAATGACATCAGCTGATCGAAACTGTTCATGGCGAAATTTCCATAAATAACGTAGTTTGTACTAAAACAACTTTGCTAAATAGTTTCATACCATTAACTGAATCCGACCTTCAAATATGACTACACCTTGCTGTTACACCCTGTATATACGCTAACAAAAAATTCAAATCACGCAGTGTAATTATACTGTATATATAGTAAGTGCGTATAATGGCGCAAAAGAAAAAAAGGATACGACGCAGCAATATGTCCAACTCGGGCGAGACAGACGCTGATTTTCAGTCGTTCCTGTTTCAGCACCGGCTGAGTCTTGCTAAACTGTCTTCTGCGTACTTGGATGACACCGTGGTAGTGACCCGTTTAGCTCTTGCAGGTAGTCTCGATCTAAGATGATTAAATTAATTATTGTAATGATAAATGTATTCAAATGTATATTTACAAAGAACAACTTCTAGAGGTTCTTGCTCATTCTTTTCAGGGGATTCTGCATTACGAATGAGCAGTAGAGTTTAATCAGTATGACGATTTCAAGTGTAATTGCTTACCTATGAAAGAAAGATTATTTGACTTTAAAACTGAGTTCCGGTTTAGAAGGGTAATGGTGCTGGTGAAATTACAGGCACATGAGACTTGTCAACTTATGTCTCAGGGTGACGGACACAGTGGCAGTGCCCCTCAGATCTTTGCGATTTAAAGCTCGGAGCGGCACTGCAACTGTTATGAACAGGCGTGTCGCTTACAACGACTTGTTTGTCTGGTCACTTGGTATTATAAAAAAATGTAATGCATTTGACAAAGGTTTTTCTGATATCTATAGCACGAGTATACCCACTGTACTGAATACTTACAATTTTTCAAATTAAGTTTCTTTACAACCTCAAATTAATATACAACTACAACACTAAAATAAACACTAAAATAATTAAAAACCCTACCCTCTTAGCTACGCATCGCGCCGAACATGAGGTTGGACTTTTTGTCTTACTATAGTCTGTTTTAATCCATTTTAAGCGAAATGTAAACAAAACGGTTTGGTTGAATTTCTAAAGCGATCACTCAATAAACCGAATAAGCAACACTTTCACGTATATTTCGAACATTTTGACTTGTTATCTCATCCCTTTTTCCAACAATATTAATTTGAATAGCATCGTAAAATCGTATTTGAAAAATGGTAGTCTATAGTCACTTAGTGATGTACGGAAAAAAACATTCAGTTCATTCAATTAAAGTTTTTGTAATCGATTAGTAAATCACAAATGTCAATCGCAATCGAGCAAGTATCTAAGTGTAAGTGTTTGAAGGAGGATTTAAAAACGTCTATTCAATATTTATTTTAACGGGCTTATCGGGGAGCTGTCGACTGTTCCACAGATGAACAGGTCATAAATAATGTTAGCTACTCCGATGATATGGTGTTCCTGGGTCCGTCTATACGTGCTGTCAGGAAACTTCTGGAGGTGTGTGAGAGATATGCCGAGGATCATGGACTTAGGTACAAAGTCGAGAAAAACGAACTCTTAGCTTTTCAGACACGAAGCCATAAGATATTCACTATGCCCCAGTCACTTTAAACGGCATCCCTTTAAGCAGAGTTTCGCGATTCAAGTACCTGCGCCACTGGGTCCCTCCGAGCCCCAAACCTTTTAGACCACGATGACATTGAAAGGGAGCGACGGGCGTTGTTGTGCGAAGCAACATGCTGGCTCGCAGATTTGCATGTTGCAACACAGCGGTAATGGTAACACTTTTAAAGCTTATTGCCAGTCTGTGTATACGTGCAATGTGTGGGTTACCTGTACGCAAAAGCAATCAATGCCCTGCGCGTGCAATACAATAATGCGTTTAGGGTGTTGATGGGGCTGCCGAGACATTACAGCGCGTCAGGTATGTTTGTAGACGCTCACACAGATGACTTTTATGCCATCATAAGGAAACAAGCAGCCTCGATGCTGAGTCCTGTCCGCGGCAGCATTAACACCATCCTAGGCGTTATAGCCGACCGTTTTGACAGTCCTATAATGTGGCATTTGATTCAACTGCATAATAGAACGTAGAAGTACGAATTTTATAACTTATTTTATTATATTTTAATTATATGCTCTTTATCTTGTGATTTAGATTCAAATATTCAATTTTGATTTAGCTTTTAACTATTAATTCAATTTAATTTTTTTTTTTCGATATCAGTTTAGTTTCTATTTTAAAGTAACATCTGAAATAAATTATTTTTATATTATTTATTTTTAAAATTAAGATTTCGGGAATTTTAAATATGCTTTCATAAGTTATGTAGTGAAAACAGCTAGTATGACACAATTATACAAATTGATTCATTCAATTAATTAATTGTTTTGTAGTTGGCAGTAAAATTGGATATCACTAAACCGTCTATGGTCGGGTCAGTGACATGTTTGATTACATTTTGTTTAAAATGGATTGAAACGAAGTATACACTATGTATTGGTGGCATTGACTTCGTAGTTGGAAAACTAAAACTATTGTCATAGATTCCTTAAGGCGAGTCGCCAGAGGAAAAGCGGGAAAAGCAAAATGGTATAGGTATTTAATATTAAATAATGGTCATAAAAAATATACGCTATACCTAAGAATATTGTCTAAAAAATGTAATTTGTTACACGATAGAATGTAGGTACTTTACCCGATCGTATAAAACTCTGGAAACAGGCAAAATTAAAAATCTAAAACGAATTGTTTAACCTTCTAGCGGTCGCGGGCGGTCTCATGAACCGCAGCGACCATATTTTAGTCATTTAACAAAAACTATAAACAATAGACCGTAGACGTTGTGCGACCTTGATATCCTCGAGGGAGTGAGGTACTTTCCCTTAGTAGCTCGGTGACATTCGTTGCAAGCGCACATGTGTATTTATTTTTATTTGAGGTCTTAAATTCGTGTTCCAAAAAAACTATATGATAACTGAATATGATTATTATGATAATTTTGATCGATCTCGACAATAATTTATTGTGCCTATTAACGATTAAGATAGAATATTTCCTCTTGTTTTGTTATTTTGTTGGTTTTTAACGTTGTTTTTTGTCATATGACTAAAATTTTGTATTTTTGTAGACTGTTAAATTAATAAGTATAAATTGAAAATATAATAGTTACATAGTTTTTTTTTTTTACTTTATAGATAAAAGACTTCTTTTATTATGTGCTACACAACGTCGTCATGAAAATATTCAGTTTGTCTTCTGAAACTAAACGCTGAAAGTTGCGGTCTCGCAGACAGCACGCGACTGCTTATGTGCGGCGCAAGAGTGCGACCACCGGAGGATTAAGAATAAAATATCTAACTTTATACATAATCTTTATATGGAGATATTTAACTTTAAATACTACAGATAATAGAGAGATATTTAACTTAAAATTTGCAACTCGCGCAGCGGTTTAACGACACGCCGCGCCACCTGCAGCCCGACCAGAGGCCATCCGACACTTGTCGACATCGACATGTCGGATTTGTGTAAAATTTTGTCTGTCTGTTCTTATTTCATTCATATTAATAGTCAGCGCGCGTTGCGGGACGCGAGAGGCGGCCCCCCCATGCCTTAAAGGTTTATTATTTACCCATTTTGTACCTAGCCCAATTTTGTTTCAGACTTTGCGAAGTAATGGACCTCGATCCGGTACCAATTTTAATGTTCAAGGCCATCTTCAGCAATATAGGCGGAGCCGCCACCCCTGTAGGAGACCCCCCTTGCGTCATTGTTGCTTCCAACAAAGACGTTATACAAGCCGTAAGTATATAAACTCAACAACAAATACTGTTGGGTAATTTAACACTGGTCATTGTAATTCCATTAAGAACTCCAATGAGATTATATCGAAATTATGATAACATTTATTATTCTGCTAAAATCTAGTTGCACCACATAGTGGTGTTACATAGAAATTACTATGCATATCTTAATTTATAATTAGTTTAAACAGAAATTTAATCTTCACAATAATTTTTTCATTATCATATCCATATAGTGTTAGTAACAAAATAGTAAAGAGAACGGACACTCTCCGCCCCTCCCTACCTTCAGATACCGCACCACGCCCCGCACATTGCCGGTCACATTGACTGAACGACAACAAGGCTGCCGGCGCCGGCGAGCCGTTTTCACGCGAAGACGGCTTTGATATTTGAATATAGTTTTCATTTATTCATTACGAATTTTATACGTTAATATAAAACATCATTTTACGTTACTATTTATAATGGTCGTGAATTGTGCTGTGTACGGCTGTTTAACATCATTTTCCGAAATATGAAACGAACTAGGTAAGTAAAAAAACTTATGTCTGAGACTCATTCAGTTATTGTTTTCTTCATTTATTTACTGCAGAGTAATATATGTATATGTATAAAAATACAGATTTATTATATCAATATAATGAGGGGCCATGACTTCGTGAGCTAGTAGACAAGGTTTCTCGAATTTTCAATTCATATTGGTTACCTTATTTAAAAGTACATGTCCAAAATATAACATTTTAAGTGATTTTAATATATTTTTTAAATAAATCTTCAATATTACTCTAGTTAGTGAGTTAATGAAAAATATGATATTATATCGAAATAAATACATAATAGACATGTGTAATTATTAGGATTCTGGATTCTATTTCACATTAGCATTTTGGCTATGTTGCCGCTCTGATCACGTAACGAAATAGTGCAAGAAAGTGATAGGTAACCCTGCCACTTCACGCACACATTTGCGCGTATGCAGATAGCGCCTTGCTGTATGTAATAGTAGTAGGTAAATGATTTTCGACCGTTATATGGAGTGTCCGGGGTGTGCCCGTACCCAATGATATAATATGGGCCCATCGTTCCTATTGGCGCTGCCCCGCACTCTGTGCATTAGGGACGCTACGCGCTTCCGCAAAAAGGCACTAAAGCAGTCCACTCGCGCCTCGGTAAACATTCCCGAAGCGCTACTGAAGCGCGGCTACCTCAACAGCATTCTGAGAGCGTCATTATAGTGGACGTACAGGGCGCGATACGTTTTCTGTGTATACTTCACGCACAAGCTGTAAAAAGATTGGCAAAATGCTTTGAAAAGCGTGAGCTTTACGTAAATAATTAGAAGATTACGCCGTCGACCCGCCTTTGAAGAGCAGAACATCAAAAAATGGCAACGGCAGTTGAACAGTAGCTCGATGGCTAGCCACTGATAAGCAGCTACTCGTAACATTTAGCAGAATTCCAAACGTATAAAAACCCGCTCGTTGACACTCTATCGATACACAACTGAGATGATTTAAAATTGGCAGACTTAGGGTATGGTTGGACCATTTGACGATAGCAGGAAACAGCCCATTAATATAGAAAATAATATCTTTTCAGGGTATCAACTTCACGAATTTCACAGCCCACATGTCTCTAGGTGTCATTTTGGTGTTTATTCAGACTACAATTCAATTCAGATTGATGTATAGAGACACCAATAAGTTGCGGTTGAATGTACCGAGGGATATTCAAGGTAAGTTTCAGGTAGCATGAGAAATGGCATCACGAGTGTTGTGGGTAATCTTAGATATTAATAAAAAGTCAGTTGTCATCCAGATCGTCTCTCATTTACATAACATGGTGACAGCGGTGGGATGTCAATGATGTGAGTGTCAACTGCTAGTGTCGCCAAGGAGGATAGATGTCGCTGTCATAATTTTACGAAATAAACATCGCGTATTTTCATTTAACGAGAAATTATTTCCTATATACTATTAAATGAAAAAATAAACAAAATATTGATGAGATCTATGTAAATAAATAAGTTCAACTTGACTTTTAATCATTACAAATCAATATTTAGACAATAAATTCGAAAATAATATTGTTTCCATTGCGTCCTAGTAACTATTTTAAGACTGCTAAATTTGACATAAGAACAAAGTCGCGTCATAGTACTGTAACAATATTATATTTATTGGTATGGCAATACTGCACACGACGATATAAAACGGGCGGGAGACAAATCAAAAACGAACACTACTATGTCTCCGCTCTATTGAACATTTCAGAGAATGAAATCCTCATAGAGAAGCACATAGGTGATTAGAAAAGTGATACATTAGTACGAACTGGTGGAGATTAGAATAAAAGTCTAAAACGAAGGTGCCTTGTTTGAATTTAATCGTTTTATCTAGAAAAAAAACGAAATACCCCATTTTTTGGTCTCATTTATTGTAATATTGCCTTCCTTACCATAACTAATGCAATTGCGTTTTGGTAACTTTCGAGATATTGGCACCTAAACATTTTTTTTTATGTCAATAAAAATGTCTAACATTACTAACTTTTTAGAACTTCGCCAGCAAATCTCCATCTGGCGCCGAGCCGCAGAATCCCTTCCTCATCTTAGCAAAGACGTACTAGCGGTTAGAGAACGCCTGGAACGAAAAATAGGGAAGTTGAATTTACAGCTGGAAAAGTTGGAGAAGAAAAGCAGCAAAAGAGCTTGCCCAAAAGATACTTATCAAAGTACGTTAATGGAGTTGAAGGAGAAGGTGGGATATACAAAACTTTCTAGGTCTTCTGCTTAAAAAGTAACCCTTTCTAAACAACCACTTGAATATCTTGTGTCTGTCTAGTGCATAAGAAGTATATAACAAGAATGTGTTTGACCTGCAACTTACCTGATGGAAAGTAACGATGAGGTAGACGATGTAAGCGTGCTTTTCGCTCTCGCCTTGAAAATGGGAACAAGTCTGCAGGCAGTGAATTCCACTCCTTGGTCGTTCGCCATATAAAGGCGGAAGCGAAACACTTCGAGCGAATCCTTGGAATATCCACAACATAGCGGTGGAACCCAAGCCTACGCTAGTCCCCCGATGATGGAAAGGAGAAGGCGGAATAGTATTAGCCAGTGTCGACACTCACTTTTCAACAGACTTCAAAATGAAATTTAATGTTATAATTTTGGATGAAATGAAATTTTAAGTCATATTCCAGGACACTAATGAACCTTACCACCTTCCGTTATTTGCAGTTCAAAATCCGTGACAAGATATTGTTGGCAAAAGCTTCATTTGCTATTTGCTTCGTCGTGGTCTTATTCTTTCTTCACTCAATACCAGAACTTAGTAAGTAGATATATCTTCAAGTTCAATAACTTTATTCCAACCCCAATATAAAATTCTTGTTTTAATGATTGCCTTAAGAGTCTAACCTCAGCCCGAATTAAAATGTTTCCCTAAATATGGTTAATTTTGCTTGTGTCGAGCGATAGGGATACGCTCATTTCTAATACACCAACAAACAAAGTTTGTTACTCCGTGTTGATTACAATTTCGGAAAATGTAAAGAGAATGGTAAGATTGAAAAAGACCTAAGAATTTTAGTTGAATCAAATAAAATTAACTTATCTGCTTTAGTCGGTATACGCATTGGTTTAAATGAATAATGTTGATTTTTGATTATTTGCATAGTCCCCCGATAAATATCATCAAACCAAATCCTATTACAATGAGAATTTTAAGTCCTGAACATTTTAATCCTGGCATATATTTTTTAATTACAATTTTTCATTTTTTATGCATATAAAGCAACACATACAGGCTCTATTATGAGTATGAGTAGGGAAATGACGGCTGATAGGGGAGAGTGGAAGAAAAATACATGTTGTGCTGACCAACCCCACCTAACGTGGGATAAGGACAGGAAAAAGAAGAAGAAGACGGCCTTTAATTAAGTGCTTGGTGTTTAGTAAACACTTCGCTTGCCGGTCTGATGCAGCAAGCAAATAGCTAGCTATAGGTGAAGCCTGAAAATCAGTAATGCAGAGTCTTCATCCTTTTTGTCCACATTACTGTTATTTTGTTTTAATTATTCATTCATATAATATGTTTATTTGATTTGTGGATAAATAAATGTCTTTTTTATTTCATTTTATTTATTTATTTTACATTATAATTATTAATACAAAGATCGAACACTCAGAAAAACTTCCTTCGATCCGGTCGGATTCGAACCGACGTCTTCTTGCATACCGTGCCAGACGCTATACCAACTAAGCCACGGAACGAACCAACGGACCTCACGAATTTTTCTATGTGCTTGCGTCGTGTCTTTGTACTTGGTCTTTCAACGACTTTTTAGTCGTAGCGCCATCTATGAGAAATCTATTGCAGATTTATCACCCAGTTAGTACCTTTACAGCTACCAGTCCTGGCGAGAGATGTCGCTATTCACTGTATTAATTACATTTTTATTAAATTGATATTCAATTATTTTTTTGTGAAATTACTCCACTAGTTTGTTATAATTATTAATACAAAGATCGAACACTCAGAAAAAAATTCCTTCGATCCGAATATTTTACATTATTTCATTTTTTACAGATGGCGTATCTCTGGGTTGGACTGCATTACTCGGCGCCATCTTACTCCTTATCCTGGCTGACAGAGAAGACCTCGAACCTATTCTTCACAGAGTTGAATGGTCTACATTGTTGTTCTTTGCTGCGCTATTTGTGCTCATGGAGGTTAGTCAGACAATTTTTATCTGAAAGATAAGAACGGCTACATTATAAATTACGTAACATAGAGATGTGACCATGAAAGTACCAGTGAAGCAAACACACGAATTAGTCAAGATTAAAAATTTCATGAAAAAATTTGATATTTCCAAAATTTCTACGCAAAATGCCGAAAACAATTTTCGGAATAAAAACTAAGCTGAAATATCAAAATATGACTAGTCTACGGTTTGTTCACCTTTCAATGTTAAGAGTCTGATAGAATGTAGAAGTTTTATTGCTAAAAGAACTGATAAAATGATAAGTGATAGATGGAACTTGCGAAGGCGTGCGAGTGAGTTTAAGAAATAAAGTGCATTTCGTCTTTTATGCATTTCTAATAATAATAATTACGCACACACTCAACACAGTCCCGCACTAGGGAAACCCTGTGTCGCGGGTGCCATGGACACTCACATAGACAACCACAAATTACACCCAAACTCACGAGAGAACTAAATGTTGGCCATACAAATATTTCTCCCAACCGGGAATCGAACCCACCTTCTCTTGTAATTTTGTTGCATTCACCTAAATACCGGTCAATGGCACAATGTGCTTATCCTACAAAATGTACGTTCGTGTATCGTACAAGTAACGTACACCCTTTCTGTAGAAAAATGCTTTTTTTTTATAAATAAGTGCTTATTTCATTTTCCTTTTTTTTTGTTTACTCCTTTATTAATAGTAGTGGAAACTACGTCACGCGCTATTTCAAGAGTGCTTTAATTTATTTGTTTCAAGTGCTATTATTTTACAGGCTTTGTCCAAACTTGGCTTGATTCTGTACATCGGAGGTCTAATGGAACAACTTATCATACAAGTCGATGAAAAAGCGCGATTAGCTGCAGCTATCGTTATTATTGTATGGGTATGTATTTTCCAATTAGATTAAAAATAACAAAATTTCGCTTTGCTATTTTAAGTATAAGATCTTTGAACATTAATTTCTTCATGCTAATGCACTTAGAATCATGTAGGACCTAAAATATTACCCTGTAGCACTCTTAATATGTAATAATGGATTATACATTAAAAATTGAAAACGACAGTATTTCATACGTAATTCATATTAACTACATGCCTGTATATACAATTTGGTTAAAACTAAAAACGAATTATTAAACCAAGTATAGTGTATTAAACGCTTTCCCTAGTTTATTTACATTGTGCCAAATGCTTCTCTTGCTGTGTTGATAGAAATAAATTAATTTAATTTCACTTCATGAGTTTAAATAAGCTCTTTATGTTTTTTTTTGTATACTGTCTAGATATTTACATTTTTGTCGTTCTCTTTTATCTGTTTGCTCTTATATGACAATGAAACAAGGTATTATCGTGTTATTTACACGAGAATAAGTACATTCTTTAAGTTTCGTTGTTGAGGTGACTCTGACGATAATATTTACATTTTCACGATTACACTGTTACATAGGTTTCGGCCGCTAGATTCGGATTTCCATTAAGAGATGTTTTAAGGTCTTCGTAATAACATAAAACACAACTGGTAAAAGGAACCTGGCCTCGAGAAGACATTCTTCCAATTAACTTTTAAAGCAAGCAAATTAGTTATATTGTTTTATTTTCTCTATCTTAAAGGTATCAGGAATAATATCAGCATTCGTAGATAATATACCATTAACTACAATGATGGTAAGAGTCGTGAACAACATGGCGACGAACCCAAATTTGAACCTGCCTTTAGGGCCTTTGATTTGGGCTTTGCTGTTCGGTGCTTGCTTGGGAGGTGAGTTATATTACGTCATTCATAACGTGACATAGGCTAGTTAATGCTCACCAATCATTGACTTACAAATAAATGGACGACGGGTCTAATACAAAAACCACGAAAAAAATGTCCCAAGTCAACCTATTCGAAATTTAAATTGTAATGTCATCGCAGTATCGTGCTGTCAGTAGAACAAATGAAAACTAAAGCGGAGTTTGGCGCTCTGTATACGATTTTAGCGCCTTACAAGTGCGGACACTTTTTAGCGCGGACCCGACGTCCATATAATTGTAAGTCAATGTCACCAATGCACAATGTTCAATTAAATACTTTGCTAATACGAATTTTTCTTAAGTGTTTTGTGCTAGCTTTGTCTTTTTGTCAAGTCTGTTGGTGCTTTAGCTTTTGCGTAAGAAATGAGAAGATATTGTTTAAAAAATCATTTACAAATATATTCGTCGGGAATGTGCAATTACGCGTAACTAACATTTGACTAGGAGTCTCCATTTCGTTAATTTAGTGGCCAAATCAGATTCGCGTAAATGTCGTGGCATCCAAATTAGCGTGATTTACGGGAATCTATTGTTATCAGTCCGTAGACAACATAAATTAATGCTGACTGTGCAATAATGCAAGCCATTGAAATAACAAAGTAATAGCGTTAAATCCCTCTCCTGTGAAATTTGGTTTGTTGCATTTACGCGCTTTTTACCAATACTACATACGCGGATTTGCACTATCCCCGAAGATATCGTTATGTATATACAAACTCACATTCCATTTCTATTTCATGAGATGCTAAAAATCTCTCGTGCTGTATTGAAATGTCATAGCTTATTTCAATAAAGGACGAGAATAATGCTACTGTGATGAAAACATTAACCTTTTTAACCAACTTCAAAAAAGGAGGGGTTCTTCAATTCAATTCGACTGTACGTTCTTTTTTTTGTATGTATGTTACGCGATAACTCCGGTATTTGTGAACCGATTTTCATGATTCTTTTTTTGTTGCAAAGGGGGTACTTCCATAGTGGTCCCGTTTCATTTTGAAGAAAATCATCCACCTCTAAAGGAGGCTGTTCACGCATGAAGATTCATTTTTATAAATAGCGCCTAAATCTTACTTAAGGAGCAATTATTTTAATGGTTGATTTTGCTATTTCTCCAACTCAAGGCATTTTTCTCTCAATATATTTTGAGTAGTGAGAACCGATTATTATTATCTCCATTGTCAAGTCCTGTATAAACTGTAAAACCTAGCAAGTAGAAGTAATTCCCATGTACTTTTGAGGTCGGGATTTTTTAGTACTCTGTACTGAGATTGTTCACTTTAATTTTGTACTCGAGGCTGTCCAATTCGTTTGGTCGATACATCTTGTTTTACTACAATGTGAACACATTTCCCTTGTTTTCAGGAAACGGCACTCTAATAGGTGCAAGTGCAAACGTGGTCTGCGCTGGAGTCGCCGAACAGCACGGATACAAGTTCACGTTCTCTAAATATTTCAAGACTGGCTTCCCTATCATGATTGGACACTTCACAGTAGCTTCGTTTTATTTACTGTTATGCCACTGTGTTTTTACTTGGCACTGATAACTTTAACTTGTTTTTTATCATTAACTGTCCTAAAAGTGATTCTTCAGTCGCGAGGCAAATTTTAATGTGAGTTTTAGTGATTTTACTGAACAGTTATTCTCTTTAACAAAAGTGTCTCCAAAACATAGTTGTACCTCTTTAAAAGTCCCGTCACCGAGAGACATCCTATTATAGTTATTACCTTAGAATAATAACGCATAGAATGATAGTTTCATATCAAACGAACTGTCACAAGTGAGGCAAAAATCAAATTCATGTAGGCTAGTTTTAGTAGTAGGTTAATTTTCGGTTTTAGTGAATATTTATATAAAAATACAAGTTGAAACGCGTTACTTTCTTGTGGAATGTGATGTTAGTATCTATTTTATGTTTGTCTGACGTATTTTTACACTCATTTACCGCACATTTCGTCATTTTTAGCTAAAATTCTGGAGCTGTTCGCGGTGCAAGTTGACATTGAGCGCTGAAGGCCCACCCGCTCGTGTAGGCCCATTGGGAGTGCTTCAATTTGCCTCACTTAGCGTGTGCGGACTAGGTTTCTATGCGCTTATTATTCTAAGGTTATTACAACATCAACTCAGATACAGTAGTATTCTAGGTATGGATACCTTACATATAGAAAAAACTCACTAAAATGGCTCCGGTCTGCAGTGTATGTGATGAAAAAAATTCAAAGTTTCAGACGTAGAAAACTGTAGGTTGGTCTATTTTAGTCACTAGCGTCTTTCGAGCATCAGCGCCTTGCCAACGCACACACAGCGTCAAAATTTTAAGAAATGTACAGTACATTTATGAAAATTTAATTAATGTTAAAAATAATAGTATTTTTTTTATTAAAAATACAAGGCGGTTTGATAAATACATGATTTTAAGAATAAATTAAAACATTTTTCAGAATTTATTTTTATTTCTTAATGTAGAACTCCTTAACAAACAACGGACGTTCCATTTTTAAAATTAGCGAGAAAAAAAATTTAATAAAAAAGTTAGGTGAAGTCGAATATTTTTTGAAGATGGAGTCAACGGAATTTCGAGTACTCCGTTTCTCATCTAATATCATATAATATTAGACATCTAATATCATATAATATTAGACATAACTGGTTGATGACTGTACTACCTACCATGGGACCTCTAGAAGGCCCGAAACGTCGGTTTGTTTGAAAAAACAAATATACGCGATTTAAATCCGGAAAAATAGTTTCATTTCCTAAACAAATTCTTTATGTTTTTTTTTTTTGTATACGCCTTCATTTAGATTTTTGTCTTTCTCCGTTATTTGTTTGCTCTTATAAATGAAACAAAGTACATATTATTGTGTTATTTACACAAGAATAAGTACATTCTTTTAAGTTTCGTTGTTGAAGCGCCTCTGACAATAAATCTTACATTTTCACGATTACGTTGTGAATGTCATGTTAAAAAAATGTGAAAACGTTGTGACCATATCCCATATTGCTTGTTAAATAGTTCTTTAGTTAAAATATTGACTAAGAAGGTGCGACCTCCTAAGACACTGGTTCATTTAGTTTGGTACAGTACATTTATGAAAATGTAATTTAGGTTAAGAAGAATAATAACTTCTTTATGAAAAATAATGACAGATATAACATTAATACGACGAATAAATATAAACTGGTTATCCTTGATAGCCGTCTTCACAAAGTCACGCATTCATTCAAGGAACAATGCATAATATAAGCTTCATTAATAAGATTCCGGTTGATATTCAAGATTTGCCATTCAAAGAGATTTAAAACTATAGTGAAACTAAAACTTTATACTAACAATTTTTTATACAGCTTTTTCGCACCTGGATGACAAAAATCCGTGACCCGTTTAGCCTTTGCAGATTGTCTCGATCGATGTTTGATATAAATATTGTAAATGATTTTGCTTTTTTGGATTTTCTCGCTCAAAATTCACCTTTTTTCACATTTATTTTCCAATTAATATTATAATTATTAATACAAAGATCGAACACTCAGAAAAAATTCCTTCGATCCGGTCGGATTCGAACCGACGTCTTCTTGCATACCGTGCCAGACTCTATACCAACTAAGCCACGGAATGAACCAACGGACCTCACGAATTTTTCTATGTGCTTGCGTCGTGTCTTTGTACTTGGTCTTTCAACGACTTTTTAGTCGTAGCGCCATCTATGAGAAATCTATTACAGATTTATCACCCAGTTAGTACCTTTACAGCTACCAGTCCTGGCGAGAGATGTCGCTATTCTACGGTACGCTACGGTACGGTATGCAAGAAGACGTTGGTTCGAATCCGACCGGATCGAAGGAATTTTTTCTGAGTGTTTTTTCTGAGTGTTCGATCTTTGTATTAATAATTATAACAAACTAGTGGAGTAATTTCACAAAAAATAATTGAATATCAATTCAATAAAAATTTAATTATAACTATTATTATTATATATTATTGAGAAAAAGGGGAAGTCAGAAGAGATGTTGTTGGTCTTTGGCCGGTACAATGGACATCGTGCGAAACGGTCAAGAGCTGCACAGCTTCTTCCCCGATATTTCCGTCCGACTGTCCTCTACATGGGTTGTACCGAATTATGTGGTATCGCAATTGCTCACCGGACACGGCTGCTTCAGAGCACTGCTGCGTCGTATGACGCTGTGCGACTCTACGTCGTGTCCGTGCGGAGAGCCCAGCAAGAGTCGCGACCACGTATTGTGGGAATGCAAGCTGTACACAGAACCGAGGAACACCTTGCTCAACAGCCTGGAGCGAGCGGCGTTCGACCCGGCACACGTTTTAACCCTCGTTGCCAGCCCAGGGAACTTTAATAGATTTCGTAAGTTTGCACACTCGTGACACAACGAAAGAAGATTAAATGACGTGTAGCGCCCAAACGTCGACGCGAAGAGCTGTGTGTTGTACACGGCCCAGAAAGGTGAGAGGTAAAAAAGAAGGGACAAGAAAATAGAATTTGTGTAGAGAGTCAAGACGCGCTTCACGGGAAAGAGGCAGGAATAACCGTGGGAAGTTGGGTTTGGTCATTGTAATTAGGTTATTAGGAATTGGAGAAAAACTATATTTCGGCATCGGGAAGTGAGCGTGCCTTACAGCTCACTCGCTCATGGTTATGTGATAAGTGCCTACCGCTGAGTATACCGACGTCGGCACAAGCGCTCATACAAGTCTTTTATTTATGAGCATTCGGCTCCGCACGACTGCACACGGCGGGCAACGTTTTTTTCCTCGTAGTGAGCGCCTGGTGTCAGTAGAGATTTAGTAAGCTATTATAGCGTAGGTATTTTCGATTTTGTATGAGAGTGATATATCTGTTACGTAGTAACTATTAAGTAGTAGCATCCTGCCATTGACATCGATAAACAACGGAGATTATTTAAAATCAGCAGAATTAAGACCCTGGCAGCTTACTACATACCTCGTCATAAGTTGTGTCTAAAAACCTTCTACTTTGAGGAAACTCGTACCTATGTCGGACTGCGAAACAAACAATATATTGTAATTTTAGTATAATTATCCTTCCTTCTCTTAGATGATTCCAATAAACAAATAAGTATATGTTAACAATTTTTGTATTATTGGTATTATACATTGCAAGGGTTCCGTACCTGCTTAATTATATTCGTTACAAAAATATGAACAACGTGGTATTCTACAGATATACCACAGAGGGTAACCTACCACAAACTCGAATTTATTTTTTATTAACGTTTGTTCGAATTTTCGTAACACCGAAAACCGAATTATAAAGAAACTGTAATTTTTTTCAGAATATGTTGGATGTTTATCGCAAAGACACGATTAGGTTCGGTTCGGTTAGGTTAGGTTAAGTTGTTGAGTGGATGCTGTTATGGCCCCTGGTTAGCGGACTCGGTGGAGTTCGTTTCCCAGATAGAGGGGCCCGGGATGGAAGGCTCGTGTGGTGTTCGGCGAGCCTGACACTCGGAGTCGGGGGACCGATGTGTCTCCCTTCTCGGGGAGGGGCTGCGCATGGCGCGGCACGCCCCTGGTGGGGGCGCGGACGAGGCAATAGCGTACCCCCACCTACAGCGGAGAGGAGGAACACTCCGTTTAAACACACGCACTTTAGTGCAGTCGGGCTGGTCCCCTTCAGGGTGCATTCCAGACTCACATAACCTCGGCTCTGCCCCCGCGGGGCCGGGGTATCTGTAAGATTTCCTCGGATTTACAAAAAAAAGGTTTAAAAGAAGAAACATTTTTCTCTCAAAATTACTTTCGAGGTTATAAAAATTCGAGCAAAAGTTATTTCTGGAAAATGTCATTTCGTACTTCTGATAGTTAACCATCACGGAGAGTGTGCGAGGGAATTGTACGATTTAATTCCACCCTACCCTTTCTATCATCGCAGACTAGATGTAGATTGGGGTGTCACGCCTATGTTGTGGACTTTCCAAAGATTCGCACAAAAGCGTTTCGCTTCCACATTTATATGGCAAACGGCAAATGAGTGGAATTCCCTGACTGCAGACTTGTTCCCCGAACGCTATAACTTGGGCCTTTTTAAAGTGAGAGTGAATAGGCACTGTTTAAGTGTACATGCTACATCGTCGGCCTCATCATCGCTTACCATCAGGTGAGATGAAGGTCAAATGCGCACTTATTTACAACTATAAAAAAAAAGTTATTTTCACATTTACAATATTGGTTTGGTAATAAAAATCGGTCACGTAACCCCATTGTATTAATTTGTAACGGAAACCTAAATCATAATTAACAAAGCAGTTAGTCGTCACGTTACGGTCATCCTGTAAGTCAACGTAAACGAAATATTATTATTTTGTGTCACAAGGATACAATTTTAAAATGGGAAGGTTTTTAATTGTCATTTTTGTGTTGTTGATTGCTTTTAGTGAGATATGTCCGCAATATAACTATGGTAAGACCCTGAAATTATTAATGATATTACGACTCGCACTGACCTTCTGACCTTGTCCAGAAGAAGCGAGTTAGACGCGAATAATCTAGAGCCTATTGACGGGCGTGCGTTTGAGGACAGATTAAGTCAGTATTAAATACAGACTTATTCGAGTTCTGGTCAGTTTACTGGCGTTGGAAGAGACGAAAATGAAGGAAAAGCAGAATGTACTTAGTACATCAAATTTTTGACAATATGTTTAAGACATATATGTTTGGTTCGTTCCGTAGCTTAGGTGCCATAGGCTCTGGCACGGTTTGCTAGAAGACGTCGCGTCGATGCGAATTCAGGCAGATAGAAGGAATTTATTCTGAGTGTTTTATCTTTGTATTAATAATTATAACAAACTAGGAGTAATTTCACAAAAATAATTAAATATCAATTGAATAAAAATTTAAAACAAGTATCGTGTTCAACTAACATTATTTTAATTGCTCCCTTATATAAAATAGGTAAATATTTATATAACAGTAGAGTAGAAGCATTTAATAAGTTGTTAAACTATGCCATGTCTACAAAAAGTTATGATTATTACTTTGATTCAAACTGGGCAGTACCTTAATATCGTAATATAATATACTAATAATAACGTAAGTACTATGTTTTCCGAATATACAGGAAGATTAAAGAGGAACGGAATAAAACAAGTCCTATCACAATTAGAAAATGTAATACATATTCCCAGTCAAAAGGACTCAAAAAAATTGTACCTATGAAAATTCAGTCACCAATCTTTCTAAAAATATACATATATACAACTTTTAACGAACTATTTTGTCGATGAAACAAACAGGAATGACAGTAAGATAGACACCACACACCACGGTCGTATAACTAGTAATTTAAATTCAGTTTTTCTGACTCCAGCTTCCCCACACGAAATAGAACGAATAATAACCTCCCTTAGAAATACATTGAGCGTGGGTCTTGATGGCATAAGCACCAAGGTATTAAAATATGTAGCCCAGTCAATTTCAGTTCCACTGAGTCATATTATTAATTTAAGCTTATCAACGGGTACTTACCTGGCGAAGCTGAAAACAGCTATAGTGAAGCCCATACATAAAAAGGGAGATAGAGAGGATATCAAAAATTGTCGTCCAGTGCTCTTCTACCTGTTATAACCAAAATCTTCGAAAAAGCAATATACAACAGACTCTATTCATTCTTACAATGGAACAAAAGGGTTTCGTAAAAACGAGTATAAATTCAGCAATTTGATTTGGTTAAACCTGTTACGAAGAATTTAGACGCAGGTATTCATATTTGTGCTATAAATATGGATATGACTTAAGTCTTCGATAACGTAGAGCACAGCATATTAATATGAAAAAAAATTTTCATTATGGAATTAGAGGTAATACTCAAAATCTAATTTTATCATATTTGACTAATAGAAAATAACGAATCGAACTAAAACAGGTAAAGGTTTTGACAAGGGTTGAAGAAAAATACGTGTCAGGATGGAGAAAAGTAGAGCGCGGAGTGCCTCAGGGATGTGTGTTGGGGCCTCTACTATTTTTGTGCTACATAAATGACATATCACGAAATGATATGGTACAAATCCAATGATTCTTTTTGCTAATAACTGCACGGTAATGATAGACTGTAAGAATAACTATGACTATGAATATAATATTAATAAATCTCTAATTGACATAATTAAATGGATGACTCTCAATAGACAAGAATTTAATTTAAGTAAAATCAAAATAATGCAGTTCAGCCAAAGAAAAGCGACACCAAATTTTATCATAAGCTATAACCACCACTACATAGAAAAAGTCAAAGTGCATAAATTTCTAGGACTACACATCGACAGTAATATGTTTTGGGAGAGTCACTCTATACACGTGTGTAATAAATTGTATAAATTCTCATTTGCTCTCTACAGACTTTCCAAAACCAACAATCGTCATAGTTGTAATATTGGTACGGAGTAATTTTCTGGGGAAGCGCTTCGTATAGGGAAATCGTTTTACGAGCTTAAAAGCGATGTGTACGATCTATTTGAGGCCTTCGATCTAATGACAGCTGTCGACCATTCTTTAAAAGGTTAAAAGTGCTAACGTTCCCAAGTTTGTACATACTGGAATCATGTACATTTCTAAAATCTAACCCCGAACTTTACAGGGAAAAGACCTAGAAATCTTCAAATATTCACCACTGACACCATCTCTTGTAAAACAGCTCTTAAGAAAAAAAGCGCCCTTAACTTGGTACCTAACCTCTAGAACAAACTGCCACAAAGGTTAAAAATCCTATACTTGGATATGTTCAGGAGGGATTTGTCAAGGCTATTGATTAAAAAATGCTCACAAATTCCACGGTTGAGGAATATTTGAATGACAATATAGTGTGAATTATAGTCTATGTGCTTATAATTGAATATTACATAATATACTTAATTTGAAATTTGTTTTGACATTGTATAGATTTATTAGTTGATATAATTTAATATTTCGTAAATTAAGATTAGATTGGACATAAATTTTCGTATGCCTGTAAGAGGTGCATGATAGTTGTGCTAAATAAGACTGTACGCCCTATCATGTTATGACCTATGATGACGAATAAATACATTGATTGATTGAAAAAGAATAACAATATAAAGCGAGAGCGACATAAAGCGCTAGATCTTTATGCGAGAATAGCAATATAAAGCGAGAGCGACATAAAGCGCGAAATCTTTATGCGAGAATAGCAATATAAAGCGAGAGCCACATAAAGCGCGAGATCTCTATGCGACAATAGCAATATAAAGCGAGAGCGACATAAAGCGACAGATCTTTATGCGAGAATAGCAATATAAAGCGAGAGCCACATAAAGCGCGAGATCTCTATAGCAGTATAAAGCGAGAGCGACATAAATGGTGAGATCTCTATGCGAGAATAGCAATATAAAGCGAGAGCCACATAAAGCGCGAGATCGCTAAGCGACAATAGCAATATACAGCGAGAGCGACATAGAGCGAGAGATCTTTATGCGAGAATAGCAATATAAAGTGAGAGCGACATAAAGCGCAAGATCTTTATGCGAGAATAGCAATATAAAGCGAGAGCACAATGACAAAAAATGTTCTTTTCACCTTGCTACCATTGGTTGCCTGGCAACTTTATCGAATTTATGAGTGATTATTTAATGAACAACCACGATGGTCTAAAGTCTGGATCATTATGTCAATGTTTTTTTTTTGCAGAATTGCGGCTTCGTAATTTACTCCCAAGTCCGAATAACAAATTAAAACTTGAATGTGTTTTTAACACACCCATACCAGAAAACTATAGCGTACGATGCTTCTATAAAACCGGTGAGTTTTTTTTACACAATACTTATACATGAAACGAAGGCTCTGCTTATAGTCTTCTGAATAATATGAATTAACAGCTTAAGGCGAGTGACCGGAGGAGAAGTGGAGAAAACCTTGGACAATTCCTGTAGGTAAGCGATAGTGAGCTTGTCCCGGCTGCCTCTCGGGAAAATGCTACATTACACGTGTAACGCAACCTGACTGACGATAGCTTAACGACATATGCATGCGCCTGAATTGCGTGTATTCAGCTCGCGACATGCACGTGCGCGACTTAAAAGTAATAAATAAGTACTAACAATAGAGAAATAACTAGAAATAGAGACAAAATGTCATTTAATTTGTTTGAAAACTATTCTGTGGCAACTGCGCTCCGATTGGCCAGTCCGAATTCGAAACAATTGATCAGTTTAACTTGAGCTTTGCTATAATAGACGAAAATTGCAAAATTACATATTTAGTACTTAATTATCGATGAAATGCGATTCCGTTTGTTTTGTAATTAGATGTTGTGCTGTTTTTTCCACACCATCGAATGGATTAGCCATTGTTAGAGATATTATTTTTATTAAAATAAATACAGAATACTTTTGGAATATACGGAGACGTACATACAGGTCAGTTGTTGGCGCTGTACTATTTCAGTTTTCTAATTTGAGATTTCAGCGGAAACGAGAGTTGATATTTAAAATTGATGTAAGGCCCATTTGCCTGATGAGTTCCCAGGGTTAGATGGCCCTTATTTCGTCTCTATTTCTGGTTATATACTCAATGGCTAACAACTACATAAATCAATGTTGCAATTCTGCAATTAATTAATAAAATCACGCACGGTTCTAAACCTTAATTAAAGTTTGTCATGCTAAGTGTCCACTTGAGACAAAATGTCGAGAGAAAATCGCGAGATTGGTCTCAGGATGTTGCCAACTTCAGATCACTTGCGGTCTCGAGATTGGTATGAGAGACTCAATGCTTTGTCCACTAGAGAGTCAATACGCAGTCTGCTGTGTAGCTTAATCGCACGTATACCTATGCATTTTTATTTTTCAAAATGGATATACGTCAGGCCTTTTTTTATAAGAGTGCATAAAATCGGAAGATAGGAAAAAAAATGGGTAATAAGGTAATTGGTGGATCGTCGACTTGACTTTAGAACCGGTTCAATGCACAGCAGTTTAAAAATGTTTTTCGGATGTCTGTAGTGGAGTTTGAACTGCTTTTAGACTTAGTAAAACATCACATTGTCGAGGAAGATACAAAATTAAACACAAGAAAATAATGTACTAACTTTGAAAAAAGTCAAATACACGCTAAATAACACACGCTGATTCAGAGTCTTCTCAGCTCCTCTGGCATTGACGGAAGTCTGGAGACTAGATCTCAAGTGCACGAATGAACATGTCCACTTGCGACACATGTAGTCTCGGCGACCAGGTACGACTTGTCTCCGAGAGTAATCTCAGGCTCATATACATTTATGAGTCTAGTCTCAATCTGCTCTCGAGTATATAAACTGAGTTTTCTGAGGATGCTGCGGAATCCTTAACCCACGCGCTATGATTAACACATCCATTACCGTTCGAGATGCGTGATGCGCAATGATGGTGTAACGCGCGCACGTGTAGATCCGCCTTTAGACTTAGGGCCTTCACAGTGCGACGTGGATTACCTACGCGGACGTCAGTTGTGGATGGTAAAATGTATTATACCTATACACATTCAGTGCGACGCGGTCGCAAACCGTCCGAGGAACGCACTGTTGCTTACGTAGTAATTCAGTGCACGGCGATTGGTCGCGCGTAGCGGTTGTGAGGTACTGCTGAAAAGCGCCAGAAAGCGCCAGAAAGCGTCTGTACAAATCTTTATATTTGTGTAATAGCCAGGGTTTCAATGGCGGCACCATTACATCCGGGTTTATGGCTTCTAACTGTTGTATTATATGTTTTGTATTGTAACTTGGTAAAGAATCAAAAATAAGATTTTAGTAAATGGAATTTGGAACAGCTCCGACTGTTGTGGTGGTCGAGCAAGCGAAGGAAGATGGAACAATTCAAATTTAAAATTTAAATACATGTAAAATAAAAAAAAAATGATAGGATACAAGCGGAGAGAGGCGATACAAAGAGGTGAGATGACGGTGAAAGGAGGTCACACCGTCACACTGCCGTCGTCATGGCTGCGTCAATTGAAACCGAGAGGGTAATTCAAGAGGTACGACTTCGACCCCGTCTGTGGGATCTCCGCGACGATTATTGCAAAAATAATTTTAAATTCATCTTCCTGAAACTCCGTAAACAGAGATACAAATTCTCCTTTAAAAAGTCTTTTTGCCACGATTGGGTGCACATTAAACCTTCTTTTAACGTGGCGCCGTTTTTAACTTAGTAAATAGGCGGCAATGGCCGCTTTCAAATTTTTATCCATAACTGTACCACGCCTGATCAGGATCCGCGAGGAACTCAACGACAATTTAACTGCCTCCGTAGCCGAACGGTTACCATGCCGGACTACCACGCAGAGGTCCCAGGATCGATTCCCGGGCCGGGAGAAATAGTTGTATGGCCTACAATTATTTCTCTCGTGAGTTTGGATGTAATTTGTGGTTGTCTATGTGTGTGTCCATGGCACTCGCGACACAGGGTTTCCCTAGTGCGGGGCTATGTTGAGTATGTGCGTTATTAATAAAACAAAAAATAAATAAATTCATCCGCAATAGACTTCGCCGGCTCGTCCGCGCACGGACAGTCCGTGTCACACTGTGAGGTCCATAAAGTTAACAAGTCCCATGGACCTGTACGAGATTACTCAAACTGAAACGCAGTGATGACCACATTACTGCTTGGTGGAAGAATTAGGTTTCGTGGTAGGACTTCCCTGAACTCTTTCACAAGGAACTCTACTGCTACTAAATGATGGTGGTATCCCCTAATGAAAATTGTTCATAATGGATATATAGTAATGCTTGAAATCTTCTAAATTTCGCAGCCCATTCTACCTATATTATTCATGTTGTGCTATTTTATGTTTTCAGAAGAGTCAGTCATTTGGTTTCCATTACCAGCGAATATAATTCCAAATAAAGAAGCCCTTGGAATCAAGAGTGTAACAATTGTCACCGATAAAACAAGAGCAGATCGGGAAATGACAGTTACGTGTGGCCTTTATGATGATAGTGACTTACATGTAACCGACTCAAACTACTTAACGGTGCTTTTAATAGGTGAGTCTCTCAACAACTAACGGAGTTTCGTGAAATGTGTCGACATATCTGAATATAGAATTAAAGTCAAATAATCTTTATTTCATAGGTAAGCATTTATATTTATTTATATTTATATTTATATTACACTTGAAATCGTCATACTGATTCAACTCTACTGCTCATTCGTAAGGCAGACTCCCCTGAGAAGAATGAGCAAGAAACTCTAGGGGTTGCTCTTTGTAAATATACATTTGATTACATTTAACACTACTATATCTAATTTAAACATCTAAGAGCTAAACGGGTCACTACCTAGAATTTTTGTCATCCAAGTACACAGAAGTTGTATACCTTTTCCTCTTACACCCGGACCGCCGCAAGGTGTAGACGTTTTACAGCTCTGTTGATATTTCATTCTAAAAATGTTTAAATTTAAATTTGTAAATTAAATCCGAAGTGAAATTAGAAATTAATAAGTGTCTAGGAGTTACCAGTGACCAGTTCTCGGATCGATGTGTGTGTAGTGCTTTCAATAGTAAATTGTGGTTGTGCTTCTTAAGACTGTCTCCACCCATGTGCAAGCGATTACGCAGCTTGTAGCAAACTGTTGGTGGCTTCTGTACTCCTAGTACAATATGGAAAAAAATCGCAATCTGACTTTGACATGTCGATTTGTATATCTGAAGGAGGCAAAAATTCATCTCCTACTGGTCATGGAATCCTCCGCCAGCAGTGTGACCAGCAAACACAACTGGATGAGTTATGCATTGATGACAAGACACCTCGGAACATTATAACCTGGCGCCAACAGAATAAGGATATCCAACCGAATGACTTGCTGAGGGACCAATTAAATGATTTTAAGGAGGAGATGAGAAGTTTAATGACATTTTTACAACTACTCAAAAAGTAAACTCGTAATCTCTCACTTACACTTACGTGTCTCACTTACTATCATAAAAAGAATTTCAAAAAACTACATTTGACGATGTCGTTTCAGTAAAACCAGATAACAGTACTACTACTCCTGGACCTCTGGCAAAAACAGAACCAACAGGTAAAAATAACTTGTTTTATTTTGTAATATTTTTATAGCCGACTGACTATATGTGCCATATACCCCTGAAGCGTAGGAATGTACTGCCGTTCAGTAGGTGCCACGAGATACTCCGTCGCCGACGCGGGTATTTATCGCGTCACTTAATATAAGAATAAAAATTACAGCTGCCGACGACATTTCTGTAGAACCAGTTATCAATACTACTGCTGGACCTCTGGCAAAAACAGAACCAACAGGTAAAAATAACTTGTTTTATTTTAAATTTGTATTGAAACGATATTCAATTATTTTTTGGGAAATTATTCCACTAGTTTGTTATAATTATTAATACAAAGATCGAAACACTTAGAAAAAATTATTTCGATCCGGCCGGATTCGAACCGACGTCTTCCAGCAAACCGTGCCAGACGTTATGCCAACTAAGCCACGGAACGAACCAGCATACCTCACAAATCTTTCTGTGATTGTTTTGTCGGATCTTTGTATTTGGCTTTCAACAACTTTTTAGCCGTTTTTTTTTATTTTGTAATATTTTTTACACACAACAATTTGTATAGCGGACTGACCATATCTGTCATATACCCCCGAAGCGTGGGAATGTACTGCCACACACAAGCTGCTACACAAAATGGCTGTCACGAAGCGGATATCTATCCCGTCACTTAATATCATAATAAAAATTACAGTTGCCGACGTCACTTCAGTAAAACCAGTTATCAATACTACTGCTGGACCTCTGGCAAAAACAGAACCAACAGGTAAAAAAGACCTGTTTCATTTTGTAATCTTTTTACACACTACTTACGTTCTAAAATTCGTATAGCTGACGTAGGCAAAAACCTGCCAAGCTTAATTGGGCCTGGAATGTGATGGGAATATACTGCCGCTCAGTACGTGCCACAAAATCAAGGCCCAAAAACCAATGGCGTCTAACATAATGACAACGTTTTGTTTTCAGATTCACCCTTACCCGTAGCTTGGATCTGTGTGGGAGTGGCTATATTTATTATCTTGCTCATCGTTATAGCTATTTTGACGTACATAATACAAAGGAAACGCAATGTTACTCCGAATGTTAACGATAACAATGACGTTAGTGTAAGTATTTAGTTTGGTAGTTGACAGTTAAATCGTCATCTTGTGGTATTTTCAAAAGATTGTTAACACACACGTACGTCCAGGTCCGCAGCAATAGCTTTTTTATAATGTCAAGTGACGAAACTGTACTCCGTCCAACCGTTTATTTAACTTTTGACGTATGCATGCCTCCGAAGTTGCGTAATTATTGAAATACAACCGTAGACAAAAATGCAATAATTCCTGGACTATTTTATTTTTTTAAATTGAGTGAAGCGACGAGCTCTTTAGCTCCGATATTTATCGAGCCAACAGATTATGTAACGAAGATTATTCAAGTTGATAAATGTTGGTATACCTGTCTAATAAATTACAATGAAATGAAATAAATTATAAATAATTGTAATATTTTTTTTATTGTTTCTTATAACGGATTGTCGGATTCTTCTTCATATGAACGGGATTCATCACTAACATTAATTCTTGAATGCACAAATTGTCAAACGCTACATCAAGATCCCAATCAGACAATATCTTCTTTTTTGAACCCTCTCACATTTACGATTTACATTTCTTCATAAATAAAATCGATTGTTATAAAAATAATCATTACGACATCACTAATTGATTAGAATTCGAGCTGTCAAACGTTAAATAAATAGTTGGACAGATCCTAGGTCCGGGGGTTGGACGGAGTATAACAAGTCGTGCGCCTGATTGTAATTGTATATACGAGTGTGTTATAAAGTTAACTTACCCTGGAAGAGAAAGGCAGTAGCAATGCTCATATAGTAATATGAGCATTGATTTAATCAGTAGATTGGCAGTAGAAATAGTACGGTACCCTACCCTTGATGAACTTTTTCACAAAGAGCTCTGCTGCTACTATCACGATATAAGTGTCCAGCTTGACTTTGAGCGGTTGACTCTGTACTGTAGAGCTTCTAGTGAAAGAGTTCGTCCAGGAGTATTCCCACCTTAGCTATTTCTACCATCAAACAGTAATGTGAGCATTACTGTGTTCTGGTTTCAAAGGGTGCTGGTGAAATAACGCACAACGCACACACTCAACATGGCCCCGCACTAGGGAACACATACATAGACAACCACAAATTACACCCAAACTCACGAGAGAAATAAATGTAGGCTATACAAATATTTATCCCGGTCCGGGAATCGAACACAAACAAAAATACACACACGCATGCACGCACGCACGAGCCCGCCCGTTCATTTCGAACGTTTAGGAGCTATGACGACACAAAAAAACACAGCTGCGTCTCGGGTGGAAAGAAGAGGAAGGATTTGAAGAGCCAGCCCAATGACAGACCAAGTGACTTCAGATTTTATGTATCACTGCCGCCAATTGATGTCTATCAAACAATAACCAGTGTTATCAGACGGACCGTTACACTATTTACCAGTTTGTATGCTATGAAATTAGATGTGGTACTACCGTCGCATGTTGCGCATTGGTTGGACACAGAGGGTCACGAACGAAACCGTGATTCGGCGTGTTCATATGTCACGGAAAAGGATGCCATCTATCAAAAGGCGCAAAATAGAGCATCTTGGTCACGTGATCAGGAGCAATAAATACACGCTGCTACTGCTAATAATGATGGGCAAAGTGCAGGGAAAGAAACGCGCTGGACGAAGAAAGAAAACGTGGCTGCGGAACATCCGGGAGTGGACCGGCATTGCCTCCGTCGAACAACTGTTTCGATTGGCTACTGATAGAGACGGATACAGGAAGCTGACGGCCAACCTTCAGCATTGAAGAGGCACTCTAAGAAGAAGAAGAATGCTATGAAAGTAAACACGGCAGAAACAACCTTAAGCCTCGATTGTTGTCACTACCGCTGTTGCCAAAACTATTACATATATTATATTACTATATTGGACAACGTCACATTCGTTGCTCTGATCCCAAAGTAAGTAGGTAAAGCACTTGTGTTACGGAAATCGGAAACAACGACGGTACCTCAAAGATGGCGACACCATGAAAACCGGTGTGCAAGCCATCATGGAGGCCGTCATAATGTTAAACTCACACCATCATAATGTTAAACAATATTCAATCTTGATAATGATTGGTAGTAGTTTCTATTTAAAAAGATGCAACAAATTCTGGACATAATTTAAACTTTATCGTTGAAAGCTCAATACCTGTAAATGCAAGTTACGACGTTTTGATTCTATTTTGAGATTTCGTTCAATGTGCTTCCACCTAACGGCAATAGCTGAAAGATGAGTGTCGATAAAATTGCGAGATTACGGATCAGTAGCGTGAAAAAAAACAACAAACATCGAAATAGCGATATACGCTACCATATTGCACCAATATACGGTTTACTTTCGTTTCTTACAACAAAAACTGTTTTAAGATCAACAGAAAATGGAAAATTTATTAAAATTAAATAAAATAAGATATGACTATGATAAGACACGATGACAAAAAACACGGTCATGGATGCGACTATAATTATTGCGCTCCAAAGTGGCAATAAATAAAATTACACGACCATATAACATACGAAGCCAAAATGGCGGACTGAGCACATCACGCCAACTAAGCACGTTTATTGTATTTATTGTTATGTGAAATTAAATCTATAATTATTTTTCGATTACAGCTAGAGCCAGTCTACAGCTACGCAACTGCACCTGTTTTGAAATGGGAAGATGCGCACGCGCTGGCTGCGAACAACCGACCGCTGCCCCGATATGAGAGTGTTGTCCCCAGTTTGCCGCCCCGAAACGCCAATCAGCCTGAATACGAATATATCGACCCTAGGGATTTGAGGAAATGAACGGTCCTAAAAGCTGTATATAGTTGGTGCAAGTAGATGGAACCCACCAGTACCTATAAAGAAACCAACAATATGTCCTCTTAACCACGTCGCCAGTTCCATGAGTTCAATAACCTCACTTGTCCAACTTCACTTCACAGTAAAAAAGTAACGCCTTCATCGCTCTTACTTTTACGTCTTTCAAAGCTATTAAACTATCTATGCATGGTATTATAAACGCATTACAGCATTCAAATAAACATTCTTCAAGCGATTGAAGAATTTCCTGAGGTGTACCATTGCCTTGGATTCAGTTGTAAAGCGTTCTGGGAAGCTTATAATCGACTCGGATTTTGTAGAGAACGCTGCAGAGCCTTGAATACCGCCGTAAAGTTGCCTGATTATTCTACAGGATATATCACGGAGAGTGTGCGAGGGAGTTGCACGATTTAATTCCGCCTTCACCTTTCCATCATTGGGGAACCAGACTTAAGCTGGAGTTTCTCCCCTATGTTATGGATATTCCAAGGATTTGCACGAAGCGTTCCGCTTCCACATTTACAAGGGGAATGGCGATGGAGTAGAATTCCCCGCCTGCAGACTTGTTCCCTGAACGGCATGACTTAGGCCTTTCAAAACAAGAGTGAGTAGGCATTATTTGGTGTGCATGCTCCATAGTCCACTTCATCGTCACTCTCCATCAGGTGAAAAGATGGATGTCAAATCTGCGCATATTTAAAAATAAACCTACTTTTACCAGAAACTCAATGGCGGCTATTTGTTTTAGGCTCAAATCCATTAGTTGATCTAATCAGTCAATCTGAAAATGACAAGAGTATACTGTATTAAATAAAGTTACTTGTATAATACCATGCACAGGTAGTTTATTCAGGGCTCCGTTACTGGCTCAAGGTTACGCGATAAGTGAGTGTGTCGATGTCGGTACAAGCGCTCAGAGGGTGTTGCACTCAGATGTGAATGGTCGTACGGGACGTTTTGTAAGAGTTTATGAGCTGTATTCCACCACGCTGGCCCAATGCGGGTTGGGGACATCGCACGGTTTTCAAGGACTCAGAACCTTCTTCGACGTGCACGTTTCATTACGATGTTTTTCTTCACCGTTAGCGAGAATTATTGCTATTAAACTTTCAAAACTTGGAGAGTTGTAAGTACATGTCGCTTCGGTATTCGTCGTCGTCCTCCCATCGTTTTACTAAATGAATAATGTTAATTTCAAATTACTTTATTAATTATGTATACACTAAATTATAATAATTACTTAGTTCAAAGTCTGACGTCTTTCATTTACATTACAATCCTTGTACAACCCTAGCGCATTCGGTTCCGCACGACTGTACACTGCACACGGCGGGCAACGTGTTTTCACCTCTCTGAGCGTCTGCTTAGGGTCCTTTTTTCTCGTGGTGAGCGTCTGATGTCATTAGTCAGATTTAATAGGCTATTATAGCGTAGTGTAATAATCTCTTTTTGACAATTTTGAGCGACAGTATTTTTTTTTAAAGTAAATGCAGTAACAATTATACACTAATGTATTTTTATAAATTACGAAACCAAAAACAACTTTCTTAGCAATTAACAATTATCAATTATGCGAGAATCGGTAAATAAGTACGGAGGCTCAGACAATGAAACGTGGCGACCGTTGGCAACGCGATGAACCCGTCCTACCCTGCGCGTCTGCTTTTATAGCCACGCTGAAAAGATAGTATTCTTATTTTTTACAAGCCTCTTCTGATAAGAGTCCGTGACCGTGCTTTAGAGAGCTTTAGCCACTCTTAGTGGTCTTTTTAGTCAAGGATCGGCATAGATAGTAAGGGCGTGGACTCTTTAGATGTTGTGAAGGCAGACGAGCTAGGCAGCAGACGATCCTGAGACTCCTGGCTGTGGGGTCTCAGTCTCCATTAGGGACTCAGCCGCTTCCTGTGGTAGCAGCAAGACGTGAATTCTCGCTTTCTGCCTGCAAGTGGAAATGAAAACAGAGTGCTCAAGCTTTTGCATTGGTTCAAATTTTTTGAAAACAGACTCATCATCATCATCATATACAGCCTGACTTCACCCACTGCTGGGTATAGGCCTCCAAGTTTCTGTGCTCCCCACGATCCCGTGCATAAAAAAACAGCATAGCTAACAAAAAATTGCTAAGAGCTGCAGAGCTCACGATTAAGTCGTAGGCACGACGTTGGCATAACTTAATCACGACGTAGCTCGACGTTCGCTGTTTCTGAGGACACACCTGTGACGATTCCCTTAAGAAAACAACAGGTGAACATACAACTCACCATCAAAGTAAGCAGCACACAACTCAGAAGTCCACTCTCCACGCCATGGGATCATGTACTCCGCTGCCTGTAGGAGCCAGCCAGGAGTTGCAATTTGTAACGCCCATGTGGCAGGATCTTCGACACACTGTACGGGCCACGCATGCCGGAGTCCAGCTTTCCCGTTGACTACCCTTGTTTCTTCACAAAAACCAAAGAGTTTAGTACAAGGTCAAAGAGTTTAGTGCAAAAAGTTGGTTTTTAAAAACGTATCGATTCGCTTCTAATAGACCATCATTCAGTTACTGGATGAGAATTTAGGTCTCTTCGTTGAAAACCTGTGTAATCTGTGCCCAGTTCAATGGTTTTTAGACTGTGCGCAAATCGATCGCGCGAGCGAGCGCGAATCGATGAAACAGCGAGTCACACTGGGGAGCAAACCTTTCTTACGCTGGGTAAGTTTTATTTGTGCAGTCTGCGACTATAGTGAAACGTGCCCGCAAGGTAATGTCTGCTGTAAGGCTGTGACTACCTGCTGTTATAAGCAACCACTCGCTTAGACCACCACAACCACCCCATAGTGTACTTGCAAAAGAACAGCCCCATAACTGACCGAACTTGCATCCGTATGTACCTCAATAGCCAAGTCGAGTCGCTTGCTGTTCTGTTCCCCAATCGAATTTAACCCCTTTGCGTGTTAACACCGCGATACACGCTGCTTTCTGGTTAGGCCATAAACTGGCGGACCTGTTTCACATTTTGCGGTTCAACAGCATCCGTTTGCGCTTTGAATTTTTCCCTACGCATCCGCACCTGACCTTCGCTAATGGTTCGATCCAAATATTCAATTTCCGACAAAAAGCTGGCTATTTCATCAATTTAAAAAGATGATCTTTCTTGATCATCTTTTTAAATTGATGAAATAGCCAGCTCTATTAAGGACATCCGTGCCAATGATCACTGGCGCGTTCATGAACTCGGAAGCTACTACAAACATATCTACTTCAAGAGATATGTCATCGAATTCAATAGGTAAAGTAATATAGGAAGTACTTTCAATTTCCTGACTTCCCAAACCTTTCAACACGCGAAACGCTGGTTTACGCGTACAAATAAAATGTTTCAGCAAGGATGATGAAATAAGTGAAATAGAAAAACCACTATGTATCAAATATCAATTGGCACGCGTTGAATACTGCAATAATAACATCATTGCTGTTGGTAATTTGAATTTCATTGCAACAATTTACGTTATTTTTATTGCGCGATTTGGATTTTTGTTTGGTAAAACAACTTTCTACTTTGTAGCCCGATTTTTTACACAATGAGCATACAACTGGCTTTGGCGGCACAAAAAGAGGCTTAGAATCTGAACTAATACCGGAGGAACTCTCCGCTGCACTTGTCTTAACTATCTTATTAATCAGCCTGTTTATGTCCTAGCAAACCACACACAAA
>NW_020653855.1:2390160-2434478 GCF_003589595.1 Hyposmocoma kahamanoa
TTAGTAGCTGGTTCACTACTCTGGTTACCGACGAGTCTGTGTCTGGACAAGACCTAAAGTGTGTGTGACCTAAGTGACAAAAAGCTGCCACCAGATCCATTCAAAGAGCCGGATGTCCCTGTGATAGGTGGTCACAACCTTCTTTTGGCATTTCTTTTAAAATCATGAAATTGACCTGGAACATGGTGTCTACTGCTTGTTTATATATTTTTTAACTAGTCTTATACTTTCTAATTTACTAAAGAACACTTTTAGTAAGACATTGTGCAGATAGGATACCTATCTGGACCGATACCTCCAGTGTGTTACAAAAGGGTTACAATAATTTTCATATTTTATTCTAGAAAACTTACTGACACTATAAAAATCGCCGAAACAGTATTAAAGGCAAAAAAAAACAAAGAAAGACGACGTTCACGAAGCAAAATACAAACAGCGCGTTCAAATTTATAACCTGGCCTCGTTTTGACAGATATTGATTTGAAATGGAACGTTGCACTGACTTGTTATTTCTAACAAATAGATGGCGTTAATATTAATTCGCTACATAATTGTAGAGGGCACTACTAGGTAATTATTAAGAGACTGGGGCGTCTCTTCTGTCAGTTGGCTAACCTGTCATGCTGGAAGCGTTAATATTGTAACATTAGCCCTTTAAGAGATCCCCAAAAACGTCTTTCAAGCGTTAGTGTCTTGCCAACGCAGGCAATGACTATAGTTGGTCGGTGGGCATTAATTATTATTCGGAATGGCCAAGGTCATCATCATCAAAATTACACCTTTAACTGCCTCTACGGTCGAACAGTTACTATGCTGGACTATCACACAGAGGTCCTGGGTTCAATTCCCGGGCTGGGAGAAATATTTGTATGGCGTACATTTATTTCTCTCATGAGTTTGGTTGAAATTTGTGGGTTGTCTATGTCTGTGTCCACGCCACCCGCACCGGTGCTAGTGTGCGTTATTATTATCGATGGCTATATATTTCCACAGTTAAGTGTGTGGAAGTTACGTGTTTGGAAGGTACACGCCATAAACTGATTATTGCTCCATTGAGCAACATTTTCATTTCTAAACCGCCGCAATTATGGAAGACGTTTCCTTCGTAAATGCCGTTCCTGTATAATATATAATACAAAATTTTGCCTTTCTTTAATGACATCAAGTGACGCGACGAACAAGTCGTGCATCTGGTGGTAAGCGACACGCTAACCATAGCAGTTGCAGTGCTCTTTAAATTGCAACGATAGGAAGTGCACTACCACTGTACCTGCCACCCTAAGATACCATGTGCCTGAAGTTGCATCCTTTTGTAATACCCTGTATTTATACTAAATTATTCTACAAGTAATAACAATAGGCATAATATTTCAGAATACAGAATATGAAATAAAACTTTTTACACACATCGCGCAAAAGCCAACAACGCCTACAGCCCGTACTGGTGCTTGATTACAACCTCAAGTCTTAGGTTTTCGTAATCGTTACTCATTTGGGCATAAAACTGTTGTTTCAAACAAACCAACGTTTCGGGTCCTTTACAGGTCTCGTGGTCATGAGTGACTGAGAGAGTATTAGTCAACAAATTAGACGATTTAAGAAGCACTGTAGTGGTGCGTCTGTGACAATATATAGTTGTTTATATATTGCTGATTTTCATACAATATCTGGAAGCGCAGCCGCAATGCCACACGCGCGCGTCCTTTTTGCAGTAACAATTGGTGAACTAGGTCATTCTCGGACTAGTGTTCAAGTACATTTTCGTGTAATTATTAAATAATATTTCATTATGCAACACTCGAATATTAAACAATATTGCATGATAAAAAAATCTAATAAGACGCGCCACCGCAGTTTTTTTTATAACAGTCCAACTTGAAGGCTCCCTTAATGCTAGTAAATACAATACGCAATTTAGATCAGAAATAATAGTTTATTTCCCAGCTAATTCTTTGTTTGAATGTAGTGTTGCCCAAAATCGGTCCAGATCTTCTTCTTGCATTTTCGCAAGACCGATACTGCAAGATTTGAGTAAGTACGAGTCTGCAAGAATCTTGCAGGTACGTCAAACTCAGATACAAGCGTTAAGTACTCTTGCAGCAAAACCGAGACCAAAACTCGGTCTAAACCCAATATAAGTATATATAAACTAACTTATATTATGTATAGTCATGGTCGATGTAGTAGTATATAGTCTACTGTGATCAAATATGCGATATAAGTAAAGTACGTTTCTACAGATACAGCTAGTTGTTGTAGTTTATTGCGCGAGGTGTCTCTTACTCTTACTCTTGCCGCTTACATAGCATAGCATTCGATGTTTTTTAATATTTTGGACAATCTACGTGTTTTCCTTATTTTAGAAGCAATTTACAACTTCTGGGAATGCAAAAGTGAATTAATGATGAGCTATTTAATAAGACATTCTTCCCTATATGATTTATATGATCTGTCATGGTTTTTTTTTCTATTTTTCCGTTTAAGTTTTTCAATTTGGTGTGTTTTTTTTACACTTTTGTATTTCCAAAATTGTTACAAACTCTCACATTTTTCATAAGCAATAAAATATAAAATCATTTTTCTACGCTAACAACAGCCATGCCTATTTTCTACTAAATACTACTTTTTTAAAACCATATTTTGTTTGTGCGTTTTTACCAAAATCTAAGATAAAAAATAAAAACATTTGTACAAAAAATAATAAATGAGCACCAACATCTTGTGTTCCACGAATTCTTTTCATACTTTATCCGAGAGTGACATCTATTATCGCAAATTTTAATAAAATTGCTTTTCATACAAATCGACAGAACTGCTGATCAATTTTATAACTCTGCGAATTGGATTAGGTAAACATTTTAAAAAAATTGGATCGACCCTGTCACTATCATATTCCTCTCCTGATGCTATTTTGTTCTAGCTGCAATTATGTTATTGATAAAGTTAATTCTGACCGTAAATAACAGATGGCGCTCGCTAGTTATTAGTTTATTTTAATTCCGTAACGTTGCGAAAGTCCAACTGCAAATCATCTGCCTCAGTTAGGTTAAAATAAAAACGCAAAAACGTACATAGTAATTTGTTCTTAATTTACTAATAATACTATGCATTTTTCCCTACAACGTTACTTTTTAATGGCCTTATTTGTTTCAATTTTGTCGACTGACCATCGAATTTAATATCCACATCACAGTCACTAAGAGGATGTGATATTATAGAAGATGTGTCGTCTTTTTTGTCGTCTGGACTAAGAGGAGTAACGAAACCACTGTCAATTTTGCTTTCCAATTCCTTTGACTGTAGATTCAGTGACATAGATTTTCTGTTCTGAAATATACTAATATCATCCAAATATGATTTTGTTTCCATCTGTTTGTCGTACCTTTTTAAATTTTCATCGAAATCGTGTTTTAGCTGTTGTTCAAACAATCTTTCTTGACGAATTTGCTCATGTGTGTTCGCAAAGAAACCTGTGTTCTTTCTACCGAGTTCTTTGATCGATTCAGATAAAATATCAGTACGGAAACTTTCTGATCGTTTCACTTCGGGTTTTTCATCAAGCGCTCTCAAAGGTACTTGCTTGAGATTATTAGCAATCAAACCAGAATGTACGGATTGGGATTTCTTCATCATAAACTGTCGCCTATCGTTTTCCAAGCTCTTTTCTTTATTCATAGCATTCATGACTTCATCTCTTGATATTTTAGCGAATAGATTTGGTGCACTAGCACCAGTTTTAAAGTTCTTCTTAGGGTCATTGTCTTCATCGTCATTCTGAGTGAATTTTAATAACTTCGAGCTGAAGCTTATCTTTTTCCCGTAATTTTGGCTGATTTTCTTTATTTCTGCCGGCATTTCTTGTTTGTGATGCGCTGTGATGAATCGAGATAAAAGTGTTAATTGTTGTTCTAACAACTTGTTATGACTTTCGAGACGCGCTTGGTTTTTCTGGTAACTAGTTATGGCGTCCATTGCAGACTGCAAAGAAAGAAAAATACAATTATTTATTTCTAAAATGCAACTTTGTTCCCCACAAAGTGGTGCCGATGTACAAGCCAGGGACAGGTTACCTGGATATTGATTTCTCTAATGCTGTCTTTACTTATTTTTTTTTTTAATTAAAAAAGAAAGACGTAGAAATAGCTACTTATTAAAAAGCCTTGGGTTTTCACCTAGGTTCAAGCAGGATATTCCGAGCGGAACCACGTAATTAGTTTAAGTCATTACTAACTCTTGTTTACTTTTGAAGCCAGGAAAATCTCTCAAGGATACCCGTATATCGGAGGTTCACGTAAAATCTTCAAGGTTATGGAGAGACCAGTGCTCTGTCGTTTTTGTTATTGCACACAGGGACACAATAGTACTCAGGTTAAGAAACGAGAGAATTAACGAATCTCAAGACCAGCAGGCAGACCTGGGACTACAGTGTTCTATTTTACCAAGACGGTTGATAGCGCCATTGCAAGAGATTTTGTCCCAATACTTACGTCTAGCTCAGAACTCATTCTTGCGTTGTCAGCAGCCAAATGTCTATTTTCGTCAGTGAGAGTGGCCATACGAGGCATTTCTTCTCGTAACACGGCGTATTCAACAGCATATTCGCTCAGTTGTCGGGAGATATCTAAAGAACGCACCTGGAATCACCGAAAACTACATGAAAATCAAATATTTTTAATTATTTATGGAAACTCAGCAAGCTAAGTAATTTTCTTCGCACCCATTCTTACTTTATGACATACTGTGACGAGACGAACCCTAATGGAAAGCGACACGCCTACCCATAACACATTGCAGTACCACTCTTAGCTTTAAGCCGCAAAGACCTTGAGCCAAGTCTCATGTGCCTGAAGCTGCACCAGCACCCTTACCCTTCAAAGCTAGAATGCAGTAATGCTCACATTACTGCTTCATGGCCGAGGTAGGTGTGGCGGCAGAACTTAAGTAGATGTACCCTTTCACAAAGAGTGATCATCATCATCATATCAGCCGGAAGACGTCCATTGCTAAACATAGACCTCCCCTAAAGATTACATCGGTAACCCAGTCTGCCCTTACCAAGTCATCCGTCACTCTAGTAGGGTCTAGGGGTAGCCGTCCCACTGAACGCCTTCCGGTTGTGGTCTCCATTCCAGAAGCTTTCTGCCCCAACGGCCGTCAGAGCTATATGCCCTGTCCACTGCTACTTTAACTTGCTAATGTTTTGATCTCCTCATTTCTAATTCGAACACGTAAAGAAATGCCAAGCATTGCTCGCTCCCTAGCTCGTTGGGTGATTGAGCTTTTTTATGAGGCCCATGGTAAGCGTAAGCAACAAGGAGCTACTGAAATTGGGGGCTTATTCCCAGTTGTCACCACTGGCGACAAATGGGAAAAAAAATCCCATATATTTACCAGATAGTGACAAACGGGATTAAAAAATCCTAGTTATTGCCAGTGGTGATTTCTACTGGCGACAAATGGGAAAAAAATCCTATATGTAACCAGATGGTGACAAACGGGATAAAAAAATCCCAGTTGTTGCCAGTGGTGGTTTCTACTGGCGACAAATGGGAAAAAAATCCCATGCGTTACCAGGTGGTGACAAACGGCACAAAAAGATCTGTTGTTGCCACTGGCGGCAAACGGATTTAAAATATCCCAGTAGTCGCCAGTGGTAAAAAAAAACAAATGGAATAAAAAATACCAATTAATGTTTGTTTATTGCCGCCATCGAAAGGGAATAAAATAAAATTCGAGTTTAATGATAAAAGCACCACCGGCTTTGTTCCCAGGCCAGTGGTGACAACTGAGAATAAGCGAAATTGGGTTATTTGAATGGACACCGAGCTTTCGTGGCAACCAAGTCATAAATAACAAAACTAATAATTTGCACTTTTCTGCAAAACACTATTACCTTCTTCATAACTCGATGGTACATAGCAGAGTCCATATCTGGTAATTTATGTTTGAGGTACTCCGCCGCTTCTTCGCAGCTCTCACAGAGCATCAGACCGTCTTTGTGAGCTGTTAACAGGGCCAGGGATATTGAGAACACCACGTCCAGGGATTCCAGGAAAATTAGATCTGTGAACAGATGGCAGAGTTCAAATAACAATGTTTTATTTGCCAACCCACTCGTCTTCCGTAATGGAATTATACAGGGTTATTTGTAAAATACTTACAACCTCATCTTAAACAATAACTTTTGTTCCATGACTATTAATCTTAGAGTATATGACCAGAAATAGAGACGAAATATCATTTAATTTGTTTCAAAACTATTCTGCCTAATCATTACGTTGACAACTGCGTTCAGATTGGCCGGCCCGAATTCTTTTTTTTTTTTTAAATAATAATAACGCACACACTTAACATGGCCCCGCACTAGGGAAACCCTGTGTCGCGGGTGCTATGAACACACAATAGACAACCACAAATTACACCCAAACTTACGAGAGAAATAAATGTAGGCCATACAAATATTTCTCCCGACCCGGGAATCGAACCTCGGGACCTCTGCGTGGCAGTCCGGCGTGATAACCGTTCGGCCACCGAGGCAGTTATATTGATGCGTGTCGTCAATTGTTTCACTTCAAACCTATCAGTTTAACTTGAGCTTTGATATAATTTACGAAAATTGAAAAATTACATATTTAATTACCGACGAAATGTGATGTCTGAATCAGATACCTTTTGTTTTATAATTAGATGTTTAGCTGTTTTTCCCACGCCACCAAATGGAACAGCCCCCCTTAGTTAGAGATATTATCTTTATTACAATAAATACAGAATATTTTTGGAATACACGGAGACGTACCTACAGGTCAGTTGTTAGCGCTGTACTATTTCAGCTTTCTAATTTGTGATTCCAGCGCAAACGAGAGTTGATATTTAAAAGTGATATAAGGCCCTTTTGCCTGATGAGTTGCCAGGGATGGATGGCCCTAATTTTGACTCTATTTCTGGTTATATACTCGATGCTATTAACAATTCATCAGATTTGCTTTCGTACGAAAATAAAAATATTGAAATAGATCGCTCTTCTAAATGATGATAACTCTGTACCCGTTAGCCTGCTGCCGCCAATAGATTAAGTAAGATAGTAACCCCAGATGGTTAATGGAATTGTAGTAACGAGTTAAGAGGTGCATGTATTTTGTAAGCCGATCAATAAACGTTAATAGTTAAATTTTGATATCGGTTCCCTTTGTTAGATATAAAACTTTGAATAATTCCTATAGGTAAACTATAGGTCGCTAAACTTACGGGGAAGTTACCTAAGTAGGCAGATAAAAAACTTTCAACGCTCACCACCCAAAAAAAAAAAAAATTAAAAAAACGTATTTTTTGTATTAACTTACAACAAAAAATCGCAAAAAATGAAAATTACATATTTGTAGTATAGTTTATATATATAATTCAGCTTTTTGTTTCCAAATGCGGTAGCACGCCCTGGACAGCTGCCGAGGTCCCCCTAAGACTCTTCAGCACCCATTGGGAAGCGGTATGGACCACTTTGGGAAACTATGAGGTAAACAATAATACAATACAATAACGCACACACTTGACATAGCCCCGCACTAGGGAAACCCTGTGTCGCGGGTGCCATGGACACACACATAGACAATCACAAATTACACACAAACTCACGAGAGAAATAAGTGCAGGCCACACAAACATTTCTCCCGGCCCGTGAATCGAACCTGGGACCTCTGCGTCGCAATCCGGCATGGTAACCGTTTGGCCACAGAGGCAGTTCGTATACTTGTCCCTTCCGCCTCTCGTGAAAAGGCTACATTACAATTTTATAACTTATTTTGGCAAAATTGACAGTTGAAATTTGAAGGGACGACAAAATGGTGAGCGTGCGTAAAATGCGCAAAACTTGGACTCAAGCCTGGACAAGTCGATTTTACTAAGCCACACTTACCAAAGACTCTAACGACGAAACCCAAAGGAAACTGGCTGGTGAACAACGTGAGCATCCAGGGGGCTGCATATAACGCTGGAGAGATATCCAGAGACTCCAACTTTGCGTGGAGCTCAGGTTCGTGATCGCGAAGAAGACGCGAGAGTTGGTATAGCTGCAATGGAAAAATCCTTTATAAATAAATAAAAAGTACTTGATGACTATCCATAGCACACAGTACAGGTACAAAGCCCAAACAATTTGGTAATTGTTGTAAAAACGAGACCTTCGTGACAATGTCAAAAGTAGGTTTTCGTACTAATAGGCAACATTTAGGCAGTCAAAACTGATATTTTAACCAGCTCTTTATCAATTCAAATTGCACAAACAGAAATTAGCTATGGAAGTTTATTTTTATAATGGACACAGCAAGAAAGAAAGGGTGTTTGATGTAGTTTCAGAGAGAGATCTGATTTTTATTACTATTATTCATCAATCTCTACAGATTGTATTAAGCTCCACTCTACAGTATTGCCATGTCCATCTAACCAGAATAAATATTACTACTGTTGGTTTAGTAGATTTTTAATATTGTTTCTTTAAGTAATTTAAGTATCAAACGTGCCGATATTCCCGGGACTGTAAACATCCCAGACTGAAAAAGTCCCAAAATCCAAGCCCTAATACTAACTTCTAAAAGAATTCTGCGATTTGGAGTTTTCAAAGCTAGACCAAATAAGCCAGGTTTCATCACGATGCTTTCGTTCACCAAAAAGCTAATGGTAAATTTGTAATTAAATTTCGAAAACTAAGAGATGGGAGCCCGGATTCGAACCCACGGCCTTTGCTTGAGAGGCGGTAGGTCAAATCAATAGGCTACCAAGACTAGACGATGTGTCTAATTTACTTTCAAAAAAATACCAGACGATGATCTTGAACAACGCTCATCATCTTACCTGTACTTGCAAAGCCTGCATATCAGGGAGGTACTGCTTCCTCAAACCTCGTCTGAACATCAAATGACGAAGTAGGATGAATGCATCTGCTTCTTCCATCTGTTTACAACATTAAACGTAAATCTTACTTTTTGATAGATTTCGTACGGTAAACGATTACCTCTTTCTCTTTCCGAGAAAGAGAAAGAGGTAACCGAGTCTTTTCTTATATATTATGTAGCCAGCAAACAATGACAAGATGGAAAGCGGTCACCATCGCCTTTGAACGCCTGCAACACCAAGGGCGTCAAGATCGCGTTCCCAATCCTTTAGGACCCTTCTCAAACCTCTTTTGAAGAACTCCATGCTGTATTCCTGTGGGAAAACCTCGACACGTTTCCCAGGACAGTCTTTTTTGAAGACGAAATAAAATGACATTCGCAAGGTTGCCTGTTTTCATAAAATTTTAAATAGTCATACAGTCGTTGTCGATAGTTTTATCGATAGATTGTAAAGGAGTAAAAATTTTACCAAATTTATCTGAATTGTGAATGTTACGACGTTCTGATGGTTACTAATTACGTCATTTTTCTTATTTTGACTGCTGGACCAGTATCGAAATCAATTTTTATTCATACACATTTTAATAAAGAGCGGCGAATTTGATTATATATAAAGAATTAAAATCAATTCTTTCAAATCAAATCTTTGTATTTTTAATAGACATAGATCTAAATGCAGTCTATGTATGTATGAATTTACAAAAATTTACTGTTCAAATCTCTACCTGAGGCTACCAGTTGGACGAATAATGGAGCGATGATGGTTGAATGAAACAAGTTCGTTATCTATTGCATAAGCGTAACCAATATTCAGTCGATAGTCGATAAAATATTTATCGACTGCAATCACTAGCTGGTTGCAAGCGGGCAACACTTTCGAGCAATGAACTGTCATTTTACTCAATCTTCAAAAAAGACAGACTACAGTAGCAGTGTGTGTAGTTAGGTAACTTTTAACAAATTTATTATTGTCATTCAATTCACTAAGCAAGCAAGTTAAAAGATAGTATATAGTAATAAATTTGTTAAAAAGCACCAAACGGAATATTAAGAAAATTTTAACACATACATGTTATTTTATCTTTATTATTATTTTTTTATACTTACATGCAACAATAGAACGCCAGCTACAAAACTGAGCCCCTGGCAATACCCAACATCCGGATCAAGCAAGGAGTATGCCTTTAAAATATTATATAATGCTAGTTGACCAGGACCCAAGGCAGATGCAAAATACGAATGCTTAGGGAACGTACGACCTGCGAAGAGAAGACTCTAGTTATTGATAATAAAGATGAGCTCAATAAAATTCGTATATAGTTCAATGAGTTTTAATAAGTACTCCATCGAGTTTTAATAAAATTCACAAGCTCTCTAATGAGTTTCAAAAATTGACGAGTACTGCGGAGTGCTCGTAAATATTAATTTTAAATTGATATATGAATAAAATAAATTAAAACGTCAACAACATTCATAAGTACTTCGATTACTTGCAATAAATTCACAAGTACTCCGATGAGTTTCAATAACAAATTCATTAGATCTCCGATGAGTTTCAATAAAATTCACAAGATCTCCGACGAGTAATAAAATTCACAACTAGACTTAGTCAACTTACCGAGGTCGATAAGTATAGCATGTTGATGTTTAGTGAGGCCACCCAACAATGCCCGGTAGGGTTCGTGATAGTGTGGAAAGTTTCGAACATCGGGTGGCGCTGATCGTAAGCAGTTTTGTTCGGCCAGGAAATACCATACTCCGCCGCGGGACATGCGGGGAACGCCTGAAAGAAATATCATTTTAGTGATATTGCAGTGATAGCCCAGCTTACAGGACGCTTGCTTCTGATTTTGTATTTTAAACTATTTACTTAGCTACCTACACATCATATTAACTAGTCGCGTTTTATTTGAATGTCCTAAGCTAACTTCCTCCTTGTATTCCCCGCTCTGTTAAATTTAAATCACTTCTTATTTGTTTTTTCGTAATTTATCTTTAATTCAGACAACGGCGTCCATAAATTGGTTAGTAACAGCTATGTTAGTAAAAAGATAAATAATGTGCGGAAATAATACTTAATACTAATATTTAATGGCGTTTGTCAGCAAATTCTTTTTCTCACAAACACCTTTTGCTAACGAGCACCTGAAGGAAATGGCGCATAATGGGGGAATCATATCTCCCTACCATGGTCGTCAGGATGGAGTTGCCCCTGGCCCGCAATCTGCAGAGCAGCGAGGCTGTCTTTTCCTCATGATGGAATAATAGTAGATGGTGCTGCAGAAGCGAGGCAGCCTCACATGAACATCCTAAAGCTGTTGTTATATTAGACTCGAAAAGCACTAATGGCCTTCTGCGTAAAGTTGTAGAATTTTTGCCTGCGCACTACAGCACGCAAACCGCCGCGCCAACATGACAACGACCGTTCAAATTAAAAAATAAAGGAGTCCAGGAAACATTGCATTTGTTTGTCTATTGTTGTATGTCAATAATTACGGAGCTTCGGATACATGCATACGTCAAAAGCTAATTAGATGGTTGCACGGAGTATAATCACTCATTGAATATAACCAATACGAGGTATAACAACAAAAGGCATATTTTCAATGTGTACAATAAACCTTCAGTATATCAAACATTAGATTTAATGATTAAGTAACATAATTGACTAATAGTATAAGTATTTATTACCAGTAAGTCATTATAGTACTTTATGTGACTGTTACACAATGAAAGGCATTAAAATACGAGTGTGGGTTATGGGTTCATAAAAACATCACACCAGTGTTTTAATGCCTAATTATGTAAAGTTACATACACTGCTTTATCTACACACATATTATAAGCTCTCTGTGATGTGTTCAGGAACCGCATGTCACGACTGGCGAAATGGCGGCAAATAAAAACTTTTCTCACGCATGTCACACAACCGTAGTTTTTATTTAAATAGTAGACAAACTAGAGCCGTCCCCAAGTATCATATCGTTCGATATCAAGTAACGTGTGAAATTTGTCAAAATTGTTAGCTATTGACATTTCATTTGGAATAAAACTTAATCTTGACTGATATTAGAAAAGAGGTCCAATCAAATTGTTTAGTTTTTCAAAGATGTTGTTGTATTATGAAGCAATAATAACATTTTAACAGATAAGAATTTGTTCTAACAAAACAGTTTATCTTTATGCTGGTCGTAATTTGCGGTTTCTGAACACATCACAGAGGGTTTATGTTATGTGTGTAGATAAAATAATACAATACATTTTTTCGTTACATATCACAAAACAATACACACCAACTCATGTATATTAAAAATAACGTTTTCATACCAAAAATAGGATTTCTCATCGAAATGCCTATTGATTTCGTATCAAAATTTAGTATTGGCGATTCGCCGGCCGCTGCCGCGGCACGCTCGCTAACCTCCCTCGACTCGCGGACCGCTGTGGTCGCAGTTCTAATCTAACCTAGAGGAACCAGCAGTTGTACAAGATTATTTTTATGTGTTCTCAAGCTTAATACTCCTCGCTGCGCTTGTCATTGCACCTAAAAATACTGGGATTATATTTATAATAATATAATACTCCGTGAATGTTATATCGGAAATGTTTATACAAAATGTACATTATGCCATCGGTACATTAGATTGAAAGTTGTTATATCAATCGTGTACTAAACCCATCATTTATTGTTATATCTTACGATCCGCATCCAAAATAACCATCCAACTTTGTATAACACCCTAGATCAATATAGTCTATTCGATTATTAAATGACCAATGTTGAGCTGTGACAACACTAACCTTGTATAACAGCCTGGGTCAACATATGACGGTCGACTTTGGCTATCGGTTGTGATTTATCTCTTCTTGAGAGCAAATTATCCCACATTAATGAGACCCCTGCGTCACAATACCCGAGTTCAGTGTACTCTAGTTTTATACGGCGCACGGCTGACGATTCTTCCCTTTCTGAAAACATAAAGTTATATATTTATAATAAATTTAATTTCCTTACAGAGTGCTATTATTTCATTTTATTTCACGCACGCACGCACGTAAGCACGCACGCACGCACGCACGCACGCACGCACGCACGCACGCACGCACGCACGCACGCACGCACGCACGAACGCACGCACATAATACTTTTTCTTATATCATAATCTTTTATTTTGCTTATAGTACTCGCCACAGAACTGAAAAATTTTATTATGGTACACAGAACTATAGTTAGTTTAATTGGCCAAAAGTTTATGCAAAACATAACATAAACCCTTACCTTTAAGTCTAGCGTTTTCATTTTCCATCCGAACTAATAATATTGTCTGATCGATCGCCATCTTCCATAGCTGACGAAGTTGTTCCTTACTCCTTTTGCCAGTAGGCTGTTTTGAAGGTATACTAAGCAGGGCTTTCGATGGTAGCTCTGTGGTCATAAGTAGAACAAAATACAAATTGTAACATTACAAGGGTGATGGTACGAAAGATTGACATTTTAATGGGAGCGTATCTTTAAATTTGAAATAATTGTTTTTAGTTTTTATATGAATAGTGATCAGTTTACTGATAAAATCACCTATTTCTGCCGCCAAGCAGTAATGTCAGCATTACTGCATTCCGGTTGTGAAGGGTAAGGGTGCTGGTGAAATTACAGGCAAATGAGACTTATCAACGTAAGTCTCAGGGTGACGGGCGCAGTGGCAGTGCCACTCAGATCCTGGCGATTTAAGGCTCTGAGTGGCACTGCAGCTGTTGTGGACAGGCGTGTAGCTTACCATCAGTTTCATTCTGCTATCACCTAGTTTCTGTTGCTGCTAGCTGAAAATTTACTTCTAATATTTTGTTCAAAAAAAAACATTAGTTTGAAAATAAATAAGGTCATTACCTTCCTGGGTTTCCGGAGGTTGGACAACCTTCTCGTAGATAGCTTGTCGCCATGTCGCATCGGGTTCGATTCCCGGCTGAGTTACGCTAGGACGGTTGTCACTTACTTTCAGAAAACTGGAATTATTATATTAATTTATTATTATTAAAAGTACCCAAATATTCCGAACTTTGAATTGAAACTTAAAGGTAATAATTAATTTCAAGACGCAACAAAATTTGAATTTAAGACGCATATTTGACTTACATATCCATCATAGGTGAGTTTCCGGGAGGACTGCCCTCCCCTGTATCGTCTCTAACATCCTCCTCATTTTCCTCTTCTACCGTTGATGCGATAATGGGGGACGAAGGAGCCTCTGTATTACAAGAATACATTAAATCACATTATCACCATGTCATTGTGTGTTACTGGCATTAGGCGGTGAACGTGATTGGCCCAAGCTTTAAAGTAATCGGTAACATAAATATAAACTAATAATTTACTTAGTTTATAATATTTTGTGTGTATGTATTCACTATATATATATATATATGGTAGGAGAATATGGTCTTTTGTACTTCCAGATGTGAAACAGGGTACCAAAGAAGCTAGTATAAATATTAGAATCTACAAATAAAAGGATTTGTACCAGATTGATTAGAGGACACTTGGCTTGGAGTAATATTATATAAGAGCTCTGTAAGATACTACATTTTGAAATAAGTAACAATGTTAAGATGTCGCTGTGGTTTGAATTTACTTAGGTGCATAATTTTAGTTATATATATTTTAGTAATGAGAAATAACTTTTGTAATTTTTCGGAATAAACAGTTTAAATTGTTTTTTAATTTATTTTTTTTTTTTACGTACAGACAGAGATGTCTGTTCCCGGACAGTACGCGAAATCGGGTTCATCTCCTAGTTTGCCACCTTTAGAGGTGGCACATTTTCTTCAAATTTAAATAGGGCCACTACTCTGTGGTTCTCCTTTTTTTTTGAAGTCGATAGATAACTAGAATTTTGAATTACAATTAAAAGTTAGTAACAAATTATTACATACAATAATTACGATTACATTTACAACTGAGATCCAATGTCGCATTAAGGATGAGTCTTGCTTATCCTATTAGTTCTGTCTAAGAGAAGAAACCCTTTTTCTATGCACACCAGCAACTCCGTCCGCACGTGCTAACAAAACCTGATCTGAACAACGCCATTGCCTTCAATACTTCAAGAGACTATAATCTTATTTCGCATATTCTCGAGAAGTTGAAAGGTGCCATTCTTTTGTTTTAATACATTTCAGTGAACCACAAAATCGAAAACCATACCATTGCCACCACCGTTGATGAAAGGTGACTGAGACTTCCTCCTCGCCGCCTCAGGAGTTAACAGCTCAGGGCCTGAGTCTAATGAGATTTCGTGGATCGGAAGGGGAGACAGCTCCTGAAAAAACGAACGGTTACTAATGATACCAATGTTTAACTACGATGACTTTCTAGAATAGCGGCCTATCTCAAAAGTATCTAATTCATCAGGAAGATGGTTAGAAAAAAACTGCAACGTATCTTCTGCCATAAGTTGTCATGAGATTATTCTAAATGAAAGATGTTCATAGAACAAGAGTGGATTGCTTTTATGCAACTATGCGACTATAACCCCAACCTCATCCTGCTCTCGATAGTAGATAGCCTCAACTGTCCATACATGACATACAGTATCATACGTATGTTGCACTGGTGTTAAGCGACACGCCTGTCCATGCACTCATAGCTTTGAGCAGCAAAGATCTGAGAGACACCGTCACTATGTCTGTTACCCTAAGACATAAGCTGACAAGTCCCATGTGCCTGTGATTTCACCAGCACCCTTAAAAACTGAAATACAGTAATGCTTACATTACGCTTGGCGGCAGAAATAAGTAAGTTGGCAGTAGTTCCCTGAACGACTCTTTCACAAGGTGCTCTACTTCTACTAATGTTCGTAAATAACTGAGAAATGCACTAACATTAATGCAAACAAATATTCTGAAATACAAAAATAATGAATTTACTAACAATAGCTAAGCTATTAGACAACTGTTTGATGACAAATTTATTAATGTGATTTAGGTAAGTAATTATTTTTTAGTGAATTTATTTTTTGCCGCAAGAAGATGTGTGCTTTATTCATACTGCCTTTATAAAGCAACGACATGTTTCCTAACTAATTTTATTCTAATGAGCCATGACACTGGAGGACGTTAATCCATAACGATTATTTGATATCCTAAAGACGGCGTCTAGAGGGACTGTTACCTTCTTAACCTGTGTAACGTCATCTCTGCTAGCTCTTCGTTTGAGTAGATGGTCGAATCCACTGGACAGAGAACGTTTCGCCTTCATGAATATAGTGCTGCCACCTAAGTACTGATTCAGGAACTCGGATCTGAAAAAACGATTGAAATTTGAAATAATCTGGGAGTTTCTTTTTATTTAAGAGTATTCCTAATCTTGGATACCACACTTGATATTGAACGGTGAACAAATATTACTAACTCTTTCAAAGATTTTATGTCTAACCTTTTCAAGGATGTCTTTTTCTATAATTATTAATGCAATTGTTTTTATATTACCAAGTGACACCTAGTGGAAAGCAACACGCCTGTCCATTACAGTTGCAGTGCCACGCAGAGCTAATTAAATGGCAAAGATCCGATTTTTCTACATTTACCCAGCTGTGGATCGAGCCCGGGATCTCAGAGATAGCGATACCATGAAAACGGGTAAGAAAGCCACTCGACCACTGAGGTCGCCAAGCACTCGATGTAGCGACCAAAGACCAAATAGGTCGACTATTGACCATTTTCAGCACGGACATATCTCGGAATATTAAAATGAAGAGAAATAAGGCACTCCGTTTTGTTGGGAAAAGACAGGCCTATGTTTTAGCCGCATTATACGTGTACCTGTTCGCGTCTCCCGGATTAGAGCCGCTTTCAGGCTCAGTTTGAACCATGTAACCATCGCCTCTCGTTTGCACAGGATCAGCATGGATTTATATAAGGATATTAAAAATTGAAACAAAACAATAACTTCATCCCCTACATCAATTGAATCTCGAAATTTCAACGTGTTATTGAACCAGTCCCAGAGAAATAAACGCTGTGCGGAATAATAAAATCTGTGCCCACCTATTTTCCGCAGTATCATGTACATGCCTCTGTTGCTTCGCTTCACAATGAGCCCTTAGCAGCATCATTAAAAAGGCGTTATGTTCACCAACCTGAAATAAATAAATAATAATACAGATCACAAGCATTCGTTAATCACCACAAAAATTTAATGGTTGTCACATGAACTTCATTCCAACTGCACTGCAATTGCAAAATAGCAATGGACATGCTGTTGAAAAAACAGACTGCACCCTGGCGGCTATCTGACAATGATAAAGAATGCATGCAAACTGTTTTCTTACCCCATACATATGGTTGGTGCCACCTTGATACTTGGTGATAAGCAGTTCCTGTTCATCTTCAGGCAACTGTTCTATCCGGCGGAGGATGAACGCATGCGTCTTCTTTTCGTTCATACCTGAAAAATAGTTATATAGTTACCAAAGTAAATTCCTGGAATTAGTTTTATCGTAAATATGCGAACATTTGTCCAATCAACCTAGAAGAGGCCTTTGATCTCTTTGCTATACTACAAGTCGAGAGAGAACTCCAAGGTATATATCCGTGAGCTACGTCCATGGTTCAAATCCCAGTGGCGGTTGGACCTATGTTTATAATTTCTAAGTTGCGTACATTTGAAACATTAAGTTTATAGAATATAACTATATTTTACTATCATTATTTTGAATTATTTTGGGAAATTACTCCACTAGTTTGTTACAATTGTTAATACAAAGGTCTAACATAAAGAAAGTTCATTCCATCCAGCTGGATTCGAACCACCGCTTTCATTACGTTAGTTCATTCGTTCCATAGTTCAGTTGGAAGAGCGGCAGCCACGGTATGGTAAGACGCTGGTTCGAATACAGTCGGATCGAATTAATTTTTCTTTGTGTTCGATCTTTGTATTAATAATTACGTACATTTGTTAATGTTTAGTAGCAATATTTTTCGTTATTAGTAAAGGAAAACATCGTGATGGAACCTGCATGTAAAAGAAGGTTCACAACCCCTGGAAAACATGTGTAGTTCCTGACTCACAATGATCCAGCATGACGGACTATAGCCTAATCGTCTTCGTAGAGGAGACCCGTGCTCAGGTTGGTGGTGATGATTAATAGTTTAGATTAGATTAATTAAAAGCTCCGAAGGTTGGACTTGAGAAAACAGTACTGTACCTTCGACATCGTGACATAGTCTGTGATACCACAGCATAGGGCAATGCTCGCAAGTCATGTTTGGTGATTTTTCTCTCGACTTCTTCAGCAGCTCAGCGTGCGCGATAAATGCTTGCCTGATTGCTGGAACAAGATGATGATAAGTATTATGTTTGTGACTTAAGTATGTAAACATAGTTTCATCACACTTGCTCCTAAACAATGTTATGACATGCAGCCGTAATATCCTAAATTACGCCCACGGGCCTCTTCATTTCCTACCGCCCAAAGGCGGTAATGATTTTTTTTTTACTTGCACTGGACTTTTCTTATACATCAAGCTTAAACAAAAAGTATTTCGCATAAGTTTGAAGTATAGAAAACAAAACTAAACATTTGGAATTGAACTATATTTCACTGAATTAATGTTATAAATAGATAGAAAAGCCATCCAGTTGTTTACAAAAAAAATAAACCCGCCATTTGCAAAATCTGTAATTGTTTTGTTGTGAAGCGATATTTATTCATACAAGAAATAATTGTCATTGTATTTATTTCCTCGCAAATGTGATGAAAAACTTTCTATGTAAAAATAAAAAAAAAATAAAAAAAAAAGTAAAAATTACAAACTTCGAGTCATTACGGCCCTCAACCTTAGGTGTCAGATTTCTAATAGACTCTCGTTAGTAATTTCTTATTTACCGCCCTCTATTCATATCTAATTAACTTACCATTTATAACTTCGGTAGCTACCGAATCGCTCTCACACTTGAACACGTAACACGCGTATGCATCGTTTGTACTCTCTCTACAGACGAAACCAAAATGATCCTTATTAAGGCGGCCTAAGACGCAAGATGCAACGTCCTTAAACGCTCTATGAAGTAGAATTTGCTTGCGGTCCGGACTTATTAGACGAAGTTCAGAACGGCCAACCTGAAAAAGGTAAAAATTAGTTGAAAAATATTATTGACTTAAACTTTTGCGATTTTCACACATTACTTAAATTGATGACCATGTTCATTCATCATGGTCATCCATCAAAACAAAGTCCCTTCAAGACCAAGGACGTTGTAACCCGTACGAAACATGGAGGTAAAAAAATATATTTACACATGATTCAGTCCCGATATAAAACTCAAATAATAAATCCAAATGTCTATTTAGATAAATCTTTAAGGCCACTCAATTACGTATTGTTGCTTACAAATTTAGATAAAAACTATTTTGTGGCGTCGTGTAGCACCGAATCTCGCAGTGCTAATGCATTCGGACATTAAGCGACAAATAAAAATTAAACATAAATTTTGATATGTATGCTTCCAGCCAATTTCGAGTAAGGAAACTACTTCAGCTCCGATATTGGCGGCGTTCGTGGGCTCGCATTACCTGGAACAACATGGTCCTATTTTGTTCCCCAATAAATTGTGCAATTGGAGTCTTCAAGTTCAATGTGCCGATCGAGGCCGATCGGTCTCGTAAGAATGGCTTGTTCTCCGGCATAGATGATGTCATCTTAGGTAGTTCTACAACCTGAAACACCAATAATTACATTGGTTTAAGTTACTATACTAATGGTAAAAGCAGGCCTTTGTCAATGCGACATGGAGAACTTGAGATGTTTTCCAAGGATTCTGACAAAACCAGTTACCAGGCGGTATTTCTAATAAACATTGGCAAATGTATGAAACTTTGAATTTAAAGAGGACTTTAAATTCTAAGGTACCCACCGCCACAGCGATTCGAACTATTGATATCTAATTTTTACAAGAAATCATTCTCCCATTATACTACTACCGCCGTTACCAGGAGACCTAACTGTAGGACGTATAATGGTAGACGACGATGATGATGGTAAAAGTAGAGAAGGGCTATTAAGTAAGAACGCTTCGCTTGAGTCCATTCAACAGACGGAAACCGATCATTGTTAGGAGATCATAAACTTTTTTGATGTGTACATGACTTTTATGACCCCAATATAAAACGTGTGTAGAAACGGCTGTCGAAAGGGTGTTCGAGAGAGAGAGAAATCTATATCACACTGTTTGCAAGTTCTGGAAGTATTTTGTGAACCTATTCGCTTCTGTGTGATTCCTTCCACCTAGTTTCATTGTTCTGTCAAATTTTGAGTGAAAATAAAAGTAAAATAAGATCAGAAACTAACATAATCGCAAACATTCGAAATTCGAAATAATTCTCTTTTTAAATTGATTAAAAGTTTATATTCACATTTGTTCTAATTTCTAAATTAGGTTAAGTTTGTTCATTTCACAAATTTCTTAACTAACCAAATTCTTACCTTTTTGGGCTTTCTAGAAATTTCATCAAAATTTAACGGAGCAGGACTATCTTCTCTTTTTTTCTCTGGTATTTCTTCATTGTTAAGACTATTTGTTCTCCCTTTATTATTTTCACTTTCACCAACAAAATTCAAAAGATCTGACGAATCCTGCTTATTCACTTCAGGTGCCTTAAAATTATTATTTTGAATTATTGGTGGATTTTCCTTTACACACGAATTGTTTTCATTGAGACATAATCCTTCCATTTTTAGATTTTCTTTGACACTTGAACTTTCTTTGATAATCGAAGTATCTTTAATACCTGATATATTTTGATACGAATCATCTTCTCTAATACAAAGTTCAGTTTTCAAGAAATTCGTCTGACAAAATTCAGTAATAGAAGATGCAGTTTCAGAAATTATGGAGTGTATTTCTTCATGCTTTTCTTCATCCTCGGTTAACGTATGTAGATTTCTTTCTTTACAATCTGCATTACTTTTGGGTACTAACACGACTATATTAGGTTCCAAAGGTACAGGATTTTTTTTAGTGCTTATGCGTTCTTTGGAAAACATGTCAAATTCCTTGTCAATGTCCTTTGGTTTTTCTTTTTTGTCTTTGAGGTCTTCGATACTTTTCCATGGAGTACTTTTATCCGGTTCCAAAGGGGTCGTACTAGTAATGAATGAAAGTTTTTTATTTAGGACATTTTCTTTTGTTTCTTCTAAGTTTTCTGTTGAATCGTTGCTATAAACTGATGTCTGGAATATTATAAATAAAATGTTATCCAATAATAATAATGACAAGCATTATAGTGTATGCCATCGATACAATAAGGAGAAGAAGATTTATTAATGGAACATACGTCATTTGAACTGGCACTTTTTTATACAGGTAGTACCAAAATTATTTGGGCGACGAAGCCAACCAAAGATACCTCCTCCTCGGACATTATCTATACACTGAGACTGGTTATTGTACAGTGTTGATTATAACCTGAAAATCTTCAGAAATTATTACTTTGAACTTACCCCAGTAGAGGAAAGCAAACTATGTCGTCGAAGTTGCGAAGCCTTCTCGGCCTCGTGCTGGGCGAATTTGTTAAGAGCATCATCGATAAGAGATTCTGGGACTTTACGTTGGGATATGCGCACTTTACCGATGTACAAGACCTGTAAATTGAGAATTTTGTGTGAAAGATATGTAATACGTGAACTACGTATATCTTTCACACACAGCGGCAGATCTCTACTTATATTCTCTTACTTGACATCAGTCAGAATATACTTATTTTCACCTCCACTCGCATTCATTTCTTATACGCATAGATAAACCTTGAACTAGTCTTTTTCAAAGATATCCTTAATCAGATGTTTCAATCTCATTTTAATGCCCTAGTTTCTTTTTACACATATGCCTGTCATCATCTTCAACAAGTAAAAAGGAGTTCTTCTGTAAGCCATTTCAATCTGACCTTTCTAAAAACACCAACTGCATTTCTAGTATCTGTGTGTTACCATCACAGAAAAATCTTTAGTTGAAAGCTATCAAATAAGTTGATGCAATCTACTCTACCACTCTATCGTGAAGCCAAAAGTCTGTATATTAAAAATTGAAAATGGAAATACTTAATTTAGTTGTCTCAGTGACAGCTAAATTAAATATTTTCAATTTTTGAAAATGACATCTATATTCTTGAATCTATCAGATCTAAATATATCAATTTATGCGACCACTATAGAAACTAAAATGTTTCTTAGTGGTTTAAACAGATGTGTTGATCTTGATTTTAAAATGAAGCTGTAACTAAGCCGGATCGAATTGACACCATTATGGGAAGAAAGGACTGATCCAAACAAAGCAGTTTAGTTTGCCGCCGCGAACAAGTCTGATGAATTTGTGTTGTTAGGCTGTCACCGCTGTGTATAGCGTAAGAAGCTATAAGCATTGGTTTCATTGAACCAAGTGACGAAGAAACTTCAAGTTAAGGATGGTGTATACTCGTGGACATATTTAGGGAATGGTTTGGCTGCAGTACTTAGTTTTTCACAACAGCAGTCTATAATATTAGGATTGCCATAATGTTGTCCAATAGGAGATGAAACCCAAGATGCTTATTCTATTGTCCTCTATCTATCCGTCTCCTTCTATCTTTAGAGGATAGCTAAAAAAGGTTAAATTATGCTAACAAAATTCAACCTTTTAATATACTAACTGCCTTTGTGGCCGAACGGTTATAATGATGATCTGCCACACCGAGTTCCAGGGTTCGATTCCCGGGACAGGAGAAACGTTTGTACGGCCTACATTTATTTCTCTCATGAGTTTCGAGTGTAATTTGTGGTTGTCTATATGTGTGTCCATGGCATCCGCAATACAGGGTTTCCCTAGTGCGGGGTTATGACTGTGTGAGTTATTTATAAGAATAAATCGATTTCTCACCGATGACGCTCGTTAAAAACCAAAAACAAACATCTACACCAAGCACATAGAAAGATTCGTAAGGTCTGGTGGTCCGTTCGGTAGCTCAGTTGGGAGAGCATCTCTCTTGAAGGCGCTGGTTCGAATCCAGGTGGATCGAGGGAATTTTTCTTAGTCTTCGGTCTTTGTATTAATAATGAAACAAAGTGGGGTGGTCAGCTTCACATGTGATTGGCCAACACCATAAGTTTATTCAAAATTATGATAACAATGTTCTTATGAACCACAGGCCACATAATACCAGAACGTTTAATTTGAAAAGAGAATGACTTCAACCATCTTTTGATTTCGATTTTGTTTTCGAGTTTTTTTTTATGATACCAAGTCTAAGTATATGTCTGTCCAGAATAGTAGTAGTGCCACTCAGAGCTTTAAATCGCAAACTCAGAGCTTTAAATCGCAAAGATGTGCACTGTTTCTGTGCCTGTCACCCTAAGACGTAAGTTGACAAGTCCCATGTGCCTGTAATTTCATCAGCACCTTTACCCTTCAAAACCGGAACGCGGTAATGCTCACATTACTGCATGGCGGCAGAAATAAGTAAGGCAGTATTTCCCTGGACGAACGCAAGGGCTACTCTAGTGCCACTAAAATATGCCAAAATCCGGGTAGTGGATCAAGGAGACGTAGTCGTCGATCTGGTAGTCATAGTTTAGGGTCGAAACACTAATATTGCGACGATACAAAATTTGCGACGCGAATTGCTGCTATGCAATTCGTGCGGCATGGCATCTCACTGCCTCGGTTCGGGTAACCATTCTTTCGACGACCAACAATCGTCTGAACGTATTTTTTAAATAGGTAGCGACATGGATCGTATATAGAGTTGGCCAGAGTGAGAGGCAGCACCAACAGTCTTCTTAAGGTGGTAGCAGAGAGGATGGACAGCCCAATGGATGTCCATCCTTATTCATGAAAATGAACACTTTGCTTTCTACGCTTTCTACTAACATAGTTGTAAATACCTGCTAACACCATATGGACTTGTAACTGTCTGAAATAAATTATTTCATTTCATTTCATAGAGTGTTGCACTGCTGTTCTTGATAAGAAAGTATAGGAAAAAACACAAAGAATATTAACATCGCAGGAATGCGCGATACGGAGCAATTCGCAAATTCTTGCGATGCATCGTGCGAGCCCTATGGGTCGAAACACAAAATTTCTTGGTTTGTATAGAGATAAATAGTCTATTGTCTTGCACTATGCGTGAAAAGTGAGACAATTACCTCAAAAAAATGTGAATCCGAGGGTGATAAGTCAGCACAAAGAGATGTGAGAGCCGATGCGTTGCTGATGCTCCTTACTAAGCCGCCTTGTGCTGTCTCGTTCGTCCTGAAATTATTTATTTTTATTTATTTATTTAGGAAAACATACAGTCATATACAATCTTACAAGAAATATATTAACTTACTAAACAAACCAATTTGTTCCATTAAATACGTACAGGTATTACAAAATATGAGTTTGTACAGTAGACACCTATCTAAAATACACATACAGAAAATAAATAAAACAATATATTGTAGACAGTAATTCAACCTGTCACAGAGGTTTTAGTTTATTCACGGGGTCCTCTGTCAAATATAATATTTCCGGAAAAATGTCGATATCTTTAAATTTCTCTTTATAGTACTTACACAAGTGTCGAATAAATGAGTTTTTGGCGTAATTCGTAGAACACGGGCAACAATAAAAACAACAACATGATAAGTACATTAAAGTACTAAGTCTCTCGATTACATCTTCAATATCGGTAGCCCAACGGTCCCGGGTTCTATTCTCGGTAGGACCAATTTGGGAAATGAACTTTTTAAATTAATTCTGCTCTAGATTTTCATAACACGGCAAATTCCTTAGTTCGAGACCAGATAATTGTTGTGACTGTCTTATACAGTCCACAGCACATTGGGCTATACACTTTTGTTCGAATATCGTCCCCAGTGCAACGGAACAAAATCTGTCAATATGTAGTGATATTGCTGTCTGTTAATTACTATTAATTTTCGCCTATAGACTTTGACCTGCATCCCTCGAGTGGTCCCTCGAGCAGGATAACTTGTTAACGCAGGGATGTTGGGTGTGCGGAAAGAAAGATCTTCGTTTTCACAAATACTGAATATGATTAGATAGTACTGAATTTATAGCGAATATAATAAAAATAGCAAACAGTTGAGGAGCATTCGTCGCTCCGTTCTCGAAGAATAAAAAAGATGTGGTTCTTGACTACGCTGATGCAAAGTAAAATGCCACGGACGTGCCGGCTGCACTTTTTTGTTACGTGCGTTAAATAATTGAGAATGGGACAATTTTTCAGAATGTATTTACTTCACATTATCCATAATGGATGTAAGTTACTGTCGAAAAAAAGTTATTATTTAAAAAAATACTTAAACCGTGGTAGCCGAATGGGTTGACCTACCGCCTCTCAAGCAGAGACCGTAGGTTCGAATCCAGCCCGCACCTCTAAGCACCTCGGAATTTTCGGTGAAGGAAAACATTGTGATGAGACCTGCTTGTCGAAGGAAAAGGAGAAGGTTCACAACCCTCGGAAAACTTGTTAAGTCTATAGCCTAAACCCTCTCCTGAGAGAAGACCCGTGCTCAGCAGTGGAACGTATATAAGGGTTGATGATTTAATGCAAATTAAAAAATTATGCCGCTCAAACGGCACTGTGTTTCAACTTGGAACGCATGATGTCATTACTACTGTCCACTAACTAAAACAAATATCCGTTATAAATAGCATAAGATAGAGAATAAGATTCTCTTTTCACAATCAGTTTTGGTTTTATCACATCCCACCTACTCTACAAGTACACTCATTTGTATAGCGTTATTTTTTACTTTTTGATTTGCATTTAAGTCTTGATTTACGCCTAGTTAAGTCTATGGAATTTATGTTAAGTCTACTGAATTATTTTTAAATTATTTTCTCACACACACTGAAAACCAGCGTTACGCAGTGTTTTCATACGTCTTGTTACAAAAAGCTGAGTGGAGACCATTCTGGTAACTTTTAAATGTAATTCTTTTATTTTGTATTTATGTTGTGTAGTTACATTATGTCATAAGTTTACCAAATACACTAATGTCCTTTCTTTCTTTTAAAATCAGTTAAAATTAGTTAATATGTTCGACTTATTGGAACTATACCTAACGATGCATAACTGAAATATCATTACACAATTTCAATGTTCTAAAACTGGGTTATTATTTTTTTATGATATCTCAAAAAAAATATTTCACGTAGCCGCGATTTGTTGGCGGACGGCAGATTACTGGGTAAACCTTGTTACTTATATTTAAGACTACGCATCAATTCTTGAATACAATCAAAATACTGTACTGTAATTTGCGAATAAAATAACACAGGTATTATTGTATGTAACATATGTCTTGTCAAATACTATATTCATAAAGTTATTTTAGGCCAAAACAAACGACCTTGTTTGAGAATGTTAAACATTGCCAGAACAATACATAGTGAACACATTAATATTACTATTTGCTAAAGTCCGAACTTCGGGGTCTTTTGCGTATTAAAGAAACCGACAAATTACGAATGGCACTCCAAGAGCAATGCTTCCATTGCTCTAACTTTTATATCGTTCAAAACTATCTATAATACCATATTATAGAGGTAAACTTAGTCTATTTATACAGGGTGTAATCGTTAAGTGTGCCCAGGCGATTATTCCATAAATACAGGAGGTATCAAAAAGCTTTAAACTGATATCCAAAGTATGTCATCTAATGAGTAAATCAACACCAATAGCTTTTTAAAAATAAAATTAGAAATATCTATAATTTTAACGTTAAACAGTCCCATACATTTATTATGACATTCGTCGGGAGGCTTTAGTTGACCTACTTTAAAACAATAAGTTTATAGATAGTAAAACTGCTATAAATAAATTAATAAAACGACATTTCAATTGAATAAAAATATAATGGCATAATCAATTAGTTGGTCAAGTGTGAGTTGTCCTAAATTAATAAAATTGATCAATTTTTTTAGTGCTGAACAACTCAGTTTCATGTAAGGATCATTTCATTGTTTGGGACAAAAAAAAACGAGTCAGCAGAAGTTGGTTAAATTGAATCAAATGTTGTTTTAAAAAAATTGCTGATAATATCAATGGATTTGAAATTAAAACAAAGAGCCGTCATTTAGTTTCTAGAAAAAGAAGGTAATACATTAAGGTCAGGTCATACAGATGCGGTACAGCGGGAAAAGCGGTCCGGGGCCGGACCTGCGGGAAGCGAATGTGTACCGAGGCGTGCTACACAGCAGTCCTTCACGGCGGGACAGCGGCACGAAGGTGGCCGGTGTGACACCGAAACTACACACTGATTTTAAAGAAAGCACCATATCGCTGTCGAATAGTGATAAAAAAATCTGCTTTTATGAGCAAAAAAAAATCGGTTGAATTCATATTGAAACTCACACAAACGCACTCAAGAGTTGTAAAAAACACAACGTGCAATCCCGGTAATGCCCCGTTCCCGAACCGCGCCCCGCAGTAGCCGCTCTGCGTGAATGGTTGCATAGAACACAATGGAATACAGCTTTGTGCACAGCACCACATCGGCCCCGCGTTCACCCCAGGCCGCGTCTGTTTGTCATAGCGGGGCCAACCGGACTGCGCCGCCCCGCCACCTGGTATCGTTGTGGCAGGATGCATAAGAATGCAAACATTACAAAAATTCCCGGATCCGAAACGCTCTCGCTACCGCCTTTGTGTGGCCAGAGCATTATTGCTGACGCATTGAACGTCTCATAACTGCACCTCCAATTAACACTTAATTTTTTCACCCGTTCTATTTTTATTTTGTTTTTGTTTCTTTTTTTCACAAAATCGTTTATTTTTGTTTTCTTTTAATTTTGTTTCTTTATTTTTTTTTTCACGAAATTCGGGGATTGTTGGTAAATAAATATGGCTGTGTACAAAAAAAATAGAATTAAAATAAAGTTGGCGTATTGTTCATTAGACGATACATCTAATGAACAATACGCCATATTTATTTTTTACGGCTCCATCCAAGGAATAATTGACTACTTGGGATACCACAAAATTTGGATGTCCATTACAGCATTCCTATAAACATTCTTCAAGCAACGCCTGTGAGAAACTTCTGAAGCTTCTCCCTCAGCTGGTGGCAGCAACCATAGCTATTATACAAGCGTTCTAACAGAGGTACAGATAGTGCTGGGTCATGGAAAAAAATCCATTTCGAAAAAGAAGTAGGTATTTTTTCAGAAAAATATTTATTTTCCTGTATTTGTCCACATTTGACAGTTAACACCCGTCAAAAGTTGAAGATACTGAACGAAAATGATGGAGCCATTATAAAGATTTTTTTTACCTATGATTCTTTTTTTTGCTGTTGTGCAATAATTTTAAATCTCCTTTTACTCTAACCCGCTTTTAGTTATGTAATTTTATTTTATAAAATAAATAAAACTTCAAAAGACATCTCAACGTAGAACAGGAGTCGTAGCCCACAAAACATATTTTTCAGAAATTTATCCGGAAAAATTTCCACTATATTGATATTTTTCGGTAAATTATCCAACAGAAAGAACAAATACCTACGCGTTAAGAAATAGTTCGTCAGAAGTTTCTTTGGGTGATAGTGCTGTAACACATCCTATAAGAACTCAATACAATCCGATATGTGCCTCTACCACGAGACTTATGTGAGTTGTCGCTAGCGACCGCGTAAATTACTTTACAATTGTTTTGTATGGCAAATTTGATATTATATATGACAAATATTCTATGTAGTCGTTAGCGATAACTGACACTGTAATCTCATGGTAGAGGCGCGATGTGTTTTATGCGGAAAGTAATACTATCTCGAATTGGATATGGGTGGGGAAGTTCATCAATATCGAACTAGTTTCGACAACATTACAGATTTTATATATAATGTATAGATTTACTCATCTTACACTGGACTTCATCCAAATCCCTAATGGTTTTATGTTTATTCATTTTAACTCACGTGTTTGTCTGAGTCGGGAGAGTAAACTGTAAAACTAGAATACTCAGAATACCTTCATAAATATGTAGTAACATTGCCAACTAAAATGCAATCCGATGGCATTGCAACTGAAAATTTGCAATAAAAATGCAGTTTGAAAGCAATTGGTGCTATCACAACCCGATCATAACTGCTAGAGTAGTCCGGTTGTCGTTGCAATGCATTCGGCACAACAGCACGCCCGCTGCACTACATTCTACAGTTTTCATGCAGGCGCGATGAAATGGCACTACTACGTTTCGATTTTGAAGAGTAAGGTTGATGGTGAAATTACAGACACTTGTCAACTTATATCTCAGGGTGACGGTCGCAGTGACATTGCCCCTCATCTTGTGTTTTAAAGCTCTGAGTGGCACTGCAACTGTTATGGATAGGAGTGTCGATTACTACACACTATCACAAAAAACTATAAATTCGGTCACCGAGGTCATCAAAAGTTATAAAATTCGATTACGAAAATGTGGAAATCTATGAATCACGATAATTAATAAAACTCATCGACATTGACCGTTTAAGTAAAATGGACATAGTTTCTATATTTAGATAATAAAATTTGACATTAAAAGTTCGCGGTCACAAACTTGTTAGGACCTTGTGAATAATAAAAACAATACTACTGTGGTTTTAACAGACTTCAAGAAGGAGAGGAGAGAGAACTTTTAATTCAATTGTATTTCCAGTTTACAGCTTTAGGGTGACTGACTCTTCAGAGGCAGAGTCGCTCAGGTCTTTGCGATTTAAAACTTTTGAGTGGCACTGCAACTGCCATGGGTACGCGTGTCGCTTACCACCAGGCTTACAGGATATCATAGAAAATGTAAAAAACCTGCAGGTGCGTAGCTACATGCGGCAGCGGGGGTATCAAGGGCAATTGATACATTTTTGTATAAGTTTGTCATAATTATTTATACAAAGATCGAACACTCCGAAAAAATTCCTTCGAACCGATGTCTCCTGTAAAGCTGTAAAGATGACGCTGTAAAGGTATCTAACTGGGTGACGAAATACTTTCATAGATTTCTCATAGATGGCGCTACGGCTAACAAATCGTTGAAAATCTTGTCAAAGATCCGACAATAGGTACATAGAAAAAATCGTGAGGTCCGCTGGTTCGTTCCGTGGTTAAGTTGGCATAGCATCTGGCACGGTTTGCTAGCGACGTCGGTTCGAATCCGGCCGGATCGAAGGATTTTTTCTAAGTGTTCGATCTTTCTATTAATAAAATTATAACAAACTAGTGGGGTAATTCCCCAAAAAATAATTGGATATCAATTCAATATAAATTTCAATTTGTATAAGTTTCTTTTTAACCTCTTTTTGTAAATTATAGTGCATCAACCGGGCTTTAAGAAAATTCGAGATGGTACTACAAAATAGGCTGTATGGATTGTATTTAGAGCTGTCTGAAGAATAAATATAGGTTTGTATTTAGAATTACATAAAAATAAAAGAGCATTGTAGTAAAATCAAGATGGCGGTTGTTCTGGAAAAAACTTCGAATTGAATACACGTGGTAAAGTTTTATTTATGATTATTTTCCTCGTCTCTCATTGAAAAGTGCCTCTCGCTACGCTAACCCACGGCTATGACCCTTACAGCGCACTGCGCGTAGTTGAGCTGGAGTAGCAAATGTGGATTGGATGATTGACCACGTTATGACAATTTCAAAAACATGTGCGAAGTAATCGTGAGCTCGTATGATGTTCAAATGATTATAAGTAACAAAATTCAAAAATAACTGCAGTAACAAATCGGTACCTCCAATAAACTATGGCGTAGTGCCATCTTTATTTTTTGGTTATTTTCTGTAATTTTTGTAAACACCCATATTTATTCGGTCCCCGAATTTTGTGAAGAAAAATAAAGAAACAAAAAAACAATAATCGAAAAAAAAAATTTTGTGAAAAAAAGAAACAAAAAACAAAATAAAAACAGAACAGGTCCAAAAATTAAGTTGACACAGTGTTCATTGGATACAGAAATAATCAAAGTAACCATCATGGCTTTGGAGGCAGCAGGCTGAAGTGCTGGCCACGTCTGATGGTGAACTGTCAACCGCTAGTGCAAGAGTCTGGAGTGGAGACCACGTACCTAAGCGTAGTGAGATGCCCCCGGTCAGAAGAAACAAGACGTACATGAATAATAATAATAATAATAATAATGGGCATTGTTACCAGCCTCGGCCTTATGAAGTTTCGTCTCTGGCTGTAATTTTATTTTATTCCAGTATTTATAATGTATAAAGTGTAGTGTTTACTTACAAAGTAGTATTGCAGCTTGATGGTACAGCTGGACCATTCCAAGGCAGGTGTTCGGAGCTGTTCGTCTGCTGGAAGCCGATGTTCTTTGTGACGGCATTCAGAGAATTTGAGGAGCCCTTGGGGCTCGACCCCATGGGAGATGGTTCCCGCATTTGGGTGAAAAGGTCTGTCACCTGGAAACAAATGGAAATATTATACAGATTTGAGTTTATATGTATTGCACGACGCTATGTATATTTGAATGAATGAAATATTGTTACATAAAATCACAGTTGAAATACAATACAGTTAGGTATAAAGATAGTAAGATAAGGTGCAACAGGCGGCCTTATTACTATGAAGCAATTTCTTCCAGGCAACCTTAGGATAGAAATTTGGGATATGCAAAAGGGGGTGCAACCAAAGTATGTTATTGTAAGTAGAGTATATAATAATTATTAATAAACTCATATACGTAGATAGAAATATCCATACAAATGTTATTAATACATGTAAATACATAAATAATAATATTAAATCCTTATATACTTTAAAAGGAAAAAGAAAAATGAAATAATAAGTACAGAATGTAGAGAAAAAGACAAAATTTTTAGAGGAATCAAGAGAAGGGGAACCTTGAATAGATTCAGGGTTCATTCAGTATGTTTGTATTTAGTTTAGTAGCAGTAGAACACCTTGTAAAAGAATATGGGCATTATTGTGTTACGTTTTTGAAGGGTAAGTGCTGGTGAAATTATAGGCATATGGAACTTGTCAACTTATGTCTCACGGCGATAGGCGCAGTGGTAGTGCCCCTCAGATCTTTGCGACTTACAGCTCTGAGTGACACTGCAACTGTTATAGACAGGCGTGTCGCTTAATACCAGGCATACGTTCGTCCCGACACTTGGAAGCATTAAAAAAGATATTTAACTTTCATTGGGTATAATTATTAACACAAAGATCGAAGTCTCAGAAAAAAATCCTACCATACTTTTAGTGCCCCATCGTTACAAAGTCTTAGTCGATCCAGTTTTGGAATGACTACAGACGTATTATTAGACTTATCTTCTACAGATATGTACACTAAACGTGCGCCCAAACCTACCTATTCACTACTTACACGCGTCAGAAAATATGCAAAAATGTGCAAAAGACAGTCTCCATTTTCTGTCTATGTTCCTCGAAATTTAGGTAAAAAAACTCTACCTATTCCGTTCCTTGGTTATCATCCACACTAATACACGGAATTAGACCCGTCGCGGTCCCCACCGGCTCTCTATGTATTTCACGCTTTATTGAAGCGCTGCAGAAGCCGGTAAGGAATGTCTGAATAGTTCGTTGAAATTGTGAATTACAAAAATCCTACATTTATTCAAAACAATTGCCATTTAAATAAACAATCCACAACACGAATAAAAACAATCGAGTTTTCACCTTCAAACGCACATTTCAGCAGAAAATAATTTGCTTCTGCCGGATTATACAGGCTGATGATATCGCGTGTAAAGAAAACACCATTAAAATGATTGCACCCAATACAAGTAGAATCTATAGAGCGCAACCTTGTTCTGATTACTAGTGTTGGTCATGTCGATAGCTGTTTTTACTTTTCAAAAAGTTGTTAGCTGTATTTTTTCAGTAATTTTTAATTATTTTATTTAGTATATTATATGCAGGACTTTTATTCGATATAGTCGATACTAGAACATCTGAATATCTTTATGAAACACTAACGTGGTCATCTCGTGTTAACGTATGCTATAGAGAGAACTGCCCGATCATGTGTGCTTATGGTACTGCAAGTAGTTAACCTGTAGTTATCAATAAAGCTCCTTGTGAAATAGTTTACCCGGGAAAGTACTGCCACGTTACCTATTTTTGCCGCCAAGCAGTAATGTCAGCATTACTGTGTTCAGGTTTTGAAGGGTAAGAGTGCTTGAGAAATTACAGGCACATGGGACTTGTCAACTTATGTCTGAGGGTGACGGGCGCAGTGGCAGTGCCTCTAGGGTCTTTGCGATTTAAAGCTCTGAGTGGTCCGGCAACGCTATGGACAGGCGTATAGCTTACCACCAGGGGCACGGCTTGTTCGTCGTCAAAACCTGAACGCAAGTAATTCTCACATTATTGCTTGGCAGCAGATACAGGTAAAGTGGCAGTACTTCCCTAAACGAACTCTTTTACAATGAATTCTACTGCTACAAAAATATTTTGCTATGCTAGTCTATAAATAGTCAAACGTTAAGTATAAATGGCGGTAGAAATAGGTATGGCGGTGGTGCCTACGAGGATGTGTACTGCACTAATACATTGCCGTATTAAGAAGCCTTTAGAGTGACTTTTGTAATTAGACCAATAGTTATGTAACGAAAACAATCAATGTCAGTACTGTTTTATCGATAAAATTCTATAGAAAACAGCACAACACTAATGGTCGCGAGACCTCGCAAAAATGTATGTTAATAGTGAACTTCATCGAGGTTTTCCTCGACTAGAAATAAGGAAAACAACATTGTTTGTCATAAATAAAAATATAATACCAGAATATTATAAAATTATGGTAACAAGTAACATTGAATGCCAATGATATTTTATACTGGTTGAAAAATAATATGATTTAAAAAATCACCAGTATAGCAGCCTCAATAATAAATCGTGTCATAATTTAAAAAATAATATCAACGTGATCATAATAAATATGACTAAATAACTAACTAAAAATCTTTGAAAAAATGAACACGGAAAGTTTGTCATTTACGGAGCGTGCGACTTCTTCCCAATATATGTATGTACGAAAATCCATTACTGTCCATTTCTCTAAACTTTTAAATCTACTTACTAAAAATGAACTATGTAAACAGGCAAGAGAAACACTCACAGCCAACTACCGTGTTCGTAATTACATCCTAAGTTACATAATTTAATCGATTTTTTTTAAACAAGGCGGTAAAATGATCTCTTAGAAGATGGACGAAAAAGTCTAAGAATAAACTAAAGTCCTTTGGTATTATTTTCTGTTTTTTTTTTTTGGCCTTTTTTCTATTTTGGCGCGAAAATAAGTTCTAGTGAGAAGAGCGATAACGAAAATATCTGCAAATACTATGCCTAATATTACTTTTAATTTTAATTAACATTTTTTTTAATTTTTCTAAACATCTTCTCTTTAGTCTTCTATTAAAATCATATATAAGCTATATAAGCCTCTTTTAAGCCCTATTAAACACTATATATAAGGGATTGCTTGACTCGTATTAATACAAGGCCTCGCTGGTGCTCTGCCATCTACCTCGCACCCCTGAAGCAATTTCTTACTTCCCGGCCTATGTATTAATGTACTATTAGTTTTATTTTGTACGTTATTGGACAACTACCCGTGCCAAGCATTGACGCACCCTCAACAAGAAAGCGACGGAAATCCAATGATTTGCCATGAAGAACGGGACCTCTTCGCGGGTCGGGAGATATATTTCTATGGCCTACATTTATTTCTCTCGTGAGTTTGGGTGTAATTTGTCGTTGTCTATGTGCGTATCCATGGCACCTGGCTATCTTTACAGGATCTCCCTAGTGCGGGGCTATGAGTGTGACAGTCACACACTAGCCACGCCCATATCATAATAATAATTAACGAATTATAGAATGACAAACAATCGTCACACCCACAGCGGCCTGGTATTAATCGACACGCCTGTCCATAGCAGTTGCAGTGCCATCGAGAGCTAAAAATTACAAAGATCTGGAGACACTACTACTCCACCCGTCACCCTGAGACATAAGTTGACAAGTCCCATATGCTTGAAATTTTACCAGCATCCCTACCCTTCAAAACCGGAACGCGTAATGCTAACTAACATTACGGCGGCAGAAATAGGGAAGGTGGCAGTACTTTCTTGGACGAGCTCTTTCACAAGGGTATCTACAGCTACTATTATATAAATCCATATACTTTGATCGATATTACTATACGTCGCTAGTATTAGCGACATGATTGGCAAAGTCACGGACTGTGGGAAGCCACCTTTACCAATTAAAAACATGGGTAAAATGCGTATTGTTTGTTCTATGATGTAAAATGTTAAATAATAATATATAACATCCTTGTCGATGACTTCTTAAAGCTCAGGCTTAAAGTTTTTCCTTATAATTAAAATTCTTTTATCAATATTTCGCGACGCAGTGTTAAGTACAAGGATGTAGTCAGATGGGACATTGTTGAGAGGGGCTCGTTTTAAGCATTTGAGTTTTGTAATACGATGTGTTGTAATAACATTGAGTTTTGTAATAACAGCCATGGTAGACTTGGAAACGCTTGAATTTAGGCGAAAATGGATGCTCGTAGTACATTATCTGTCAATCGTGCGCAGTAAAATTGACTGTCCTGATATCCTGGAGAAATTCGGCATTCAGGTGCCCAGTCGCATCAGTTGGGATGAGACTGGGATAGTGCCTCCGCGCAGACGGCCGCGCTTGCTGCAAAGGCCGTTTGTACGTACAATTCGCGCTGCGCACGCTCCCTCCGTGCGGGCGCTCACGCTCATCGGCGATATGCTTGCTGACCGCTATGACATAGATCTATTTGCCGATTCCTTTGGACAACTTCTTATGAAGGCAAACATATTTTTAAATGACTATTTTTTACTTATAGAACATTAGTTATTCAGTAGGTTAAAATTATGACATTTTAAAATTGTATTATAGTATTTTTAATTCATGTTGATTCTATTTGATTATTTTAATTTTAATTTTTTATTTTTTTTTATTATCAATGTAACCTAAGCTAGTGGGTGTATTGGATAAGCTCTGTAATACCACTCGACATACTGAATAAATGAATAAATGAATGAATAAATGAATAAATGAATAAATGAATGATGCTATATTACCTTAAGTATTTTTAGTATACTTATCATGATTGCTTGAACGATGAAGAAAATTTTTATTTATTTTATTAACCGACTTCAAAAAAGGAGGTTCTCAATTTGACCGTTTTTTTTTTGTAAGTATGTTACGCGATAACTCCGACATTTGTGAACCGATTTTGAAGATTCGATTTCTTTGTTGGAAAAAGGGTACCTCAGTAGTAGTCCCATTTAAATTTGAAAAAATATTCCATCTCTAAGGGTAGCAAACTAGGGGATGAAATTACTTTTGAAGTCGTTTTTTCAGTACTCTGCACTGATTTATTTATTATTTATTTTATTGTTTTAAGAAAAAAGTATACATCAATATTGTAAACCAACGTTAAACCCTACTTGGGTTTGTCTCGTATATTGTATAAACACTCGTAACTAGTAGGTAATTGGGTAAAAAATAGCTTGTAAGAGACAGTGAAAATACTTTGATATAAGTACGGCAGTTAGTGAAGGAAGACCCTCATATTGACCATTTGTGGTTAATAATACAACTTATACCTTGGCATCGTTATAAACCACAAAGGGAACAAACAAACAAATTGGCAATAAAAACAATCAATGTTTAATAATGTGCGGAGACATCTGTTGACCTAGTGACGTAACTATGGTAATGTTAAATCAAGGATACAATCTTTGTTTATCACGGGCTGTATTTAGGGGGGACTTCAAATATAATAAAAGTTCCTTATTTGGGACCACTTTTAATAGAACTTTTGTGGTTTTTCAATCGATTACCATATGGACACTAATTATTTGTTACATTTTTGATGATGACGGCACGAACAAGTCGTCCGCCTGGTTGTAAGCGACACGCCTGGCCATAGCAGTTGCAATCAAACACAAAGACTTAAATCACAAAGATCTGCGGGGCCACTGCGCTCGTCACTTTGAGAGATAAGTTAACTAGTCCCATGTGCCTGTAATTTCACCAGCACCCTGACCCTTCAAAACCGAAACGAAGTAAGGCTCACATTACTGCTTGGCCCAGCCGAAAGTCGAAAATCTTTCCCGCGGGTACGAGCTGCAGTGGTCGTTATGGAAATCTCAGAATCGTCTCATGTCACAAGTTCGTTGATGTAGAGACAACATAGTGAAATGGGGATATATTAACCCTACTCAAAATTATTGTGCTTGCAGATCCCTCACTCAAACTGTGTCTCACTTGCCCTCATGCCCAGTGTGTCCGACCAGCTGCACCCACGAAGACCTGCTAAAGGCAACGGATAGAGGTGCCAGCTTGTTGGGCTAAAGTAATATAACACCGTTTTTTTTTTGTTGGTTTTTGTTATTGACTCGACAAGAAGAAGACTGCTTGGCGGCAGAAATAGATAACGTAAAATAAATAGGTAAGTACTTTCCTGGACAAAGTGTTTGACATGAACCTCTACCGCTATTAAGTATGTTTATACTTCATTAACAGAGGGAGATTCAAGCGAAATTACACTGAACAGAAAAAATTGCCTAAGTGCATTTGCGTACTACGTCCCATTCGGAATGTCACAGGGATCATTTCATCTCTATAGTCTTTTACGAAGACGAAGTAAAATGACAGTTCATTGCATAAAGTGTTGCCCACTTGCGAGCAGCTAGTGAATGCAATCGATAAATATTCTATCGACTATCGATTGAATATTGGTCACGCTTATGGAATAAATAGTCAAACTTGTTTCATTTGAATATCCTCGACCTTAGGCATCTAATTATTGAGCACAAGTTCATATAAATTGTCAATTTTTGTAAGTTCATACATACATGCACTATATTTGGAACTATGTTTATGAAAAATACAAGGAGGAGACATGTTTTAAAGTTTTTAATTTAATATAGATAATCAAATCTAGCTATCCTTGTTAAAATTTATATGAATAAAAATAGATCTCCATGCTAAGGCCAACTGTCAAAAAAGAATAAAGAAGGCAATAACGCAATTAGTTATCATTAGAACGTCGTAACATTTACAATTCAGACATTTTTGCCAAAATTTTATCTTCTTTCACAATCTATCGATAAAACTATCGACAACAACAACAACACTTAGTGCACAAGCGACATCCGAAGTGGGTCTGAGTTTTCTAGATTTGTATAATCTCAGATTCGGAACAAATGCGAATAGGATGCTGTGCGCATATGCGCTAAAGCTCATTGCAAAAGATTGACTTGAGCTTCTGAAACACACTGAAATCATTGGACATAATATCCAGTCCTCAATTCACGTTTAGACAACGTGATAAGCCATTGAAAACGTTTGAAGACTGCACCATGATACGTGAACTTAGCGAGTCACGTTGTCCGTATATTAAAATCATATTTCACTCATAAATGCGAGTTAAAAACAATATAGTGTCTATTGATGTTTAATGACATGGTATCACGTCTGCAATCACTGGTGTACGTCACGTGTTGTGGCACAGATCATTTAACAGGGTTGTCACATTTTTTCTGAACAGCTCGCACATTCAGACCACGAATGAGATGGCGGGATGACTTGGATGCGTGTACAGGTAAAATTTAACAAAAATATAATTAGCTTTTTATTTTTTTAAATTCTTATCTTTTAAAAATGGTGGCGCCGAGTAAATCTAGGAGGCTACAGTACCAAAATTGGTAAAGATACCTTGTGTCTCTAGAACGCTTGACGAGTTTACCGTCATCCTGATTTTTCTGGGCATTAAGTATCACTCAAAAATTTCATTTCTGAAATAGATAAGATAAAATCAGTACGGAGTGCAAAAAGTCGACATCACAAGTCATTCATCCCCTAGTTTGCCACCCTTTAGGGGTGGAATACCTAATAGCACCTTACCTATTTCCGCCGCCAAGCAGTAATGTGAGCGTTACTGCGTTTCGGTTTTGAAGGGTAAGGGTGCTGGTGAAATTACAGGCACATAGGACTTGTCAACTTATGTCTCAGGGTGAGGACTAAACCGACGGGAGCAGTGGTAGTGCCAGATCTTTGCGATTTAAAGCTCTGAGTGGCATTGTAACTACTTTGTACAGGTGTGTCGCTTACCACCAGGCGCATGGTTTGATCGTCCCGTCACTTGATATATAAAAAAAATGCCCAACGTGGAAATAACAGGCATTAACAGCACAATAAATAAGACAAAATGGCGCATGATGCTAAATTATCTCGAAATCGAAAAAATGTCGCTTAAAATTATTTGGGAGTTTCTGGAACGTATCAAAGACAATTACTAACACCACTACAGGGCTTGTAAACAAAGTATCAGAACAAGATTTTAGACGTGTGCCAACCCTGAATAAAACGTGTGATAAAAACATAACATCTGGTAATGAACAATTTGTGAAGCAAACAATTTGCTTCCTATGTGCGTAAATATGAGTTTGTATTTCTGTTTAGGAATATATTAGACACCCGACAGCTGACCATGGGCCTCTATAGGAGCCAAATTTACATTACCCAATGTTTAGACAGACGATCACAAACATAACAGAAACGAAACTGTATCTTCAGACGGCGAAACAGCTAACTTGATTTACTTCAGCTACTGTATGACAAAATTCCGCGATAATGACCCGTTTAGCTCTTGCAAGTACAGCGATCTCGCGATCTAAGACGTTTGAAATAAATATTGTTAATTATAAATGTAGCAAATTTTTTTTTACAATATTAATTTCTCCTTGTACTCGCGTACGCGTCTCCAAAACTTTTTACCTTTTAAATCTGAGATCTATTTAGCGCAATCTCTTATTTTACCCTTCTTAGACTATGCTGATTCCTGCTATTTGGATGCTACAGAAGAGCTGCTAAATAAGCTTGAAAGGTTGCAAAATCTATGTATCAGGTTTATCTTTGACCTTCGTAACTTTTACCGAATTTTACACTATCGCAATCAACTCCCATTCTCCAACTTCCAATGGCTGTTCTCTACAATATTCTTCATAACCCTTCGTCTCCCGAGTATCTGAAAGAGCGTTCAGCTTTCTTAGGTCTCAGGACAAACCCTGCCGCTCTCTCGTTAGATCCCAGTTATTTTCTCCTTCCTTCAATTCCGGTTTTTATTCTCACTCCTTTACTGTTCATGCAGTCAGACTTTGGAATGTACTTCCTATTTCTGTTCACGAAAGTACATCATTAGCCAATTTTAAATTGAGACTTAAGGAGCATTATTTATCTACTGTTCCATCCAGTTTATAGGTATTATATTTTGAAATATGTATTTACCTATAATTATTAATACAAAGATCGAACACTCAGAAAAAACACTCAGAAAAAATTCCTTCGATCCAGTCGGATTCGAACCGACGTCTTCTTGCATACCGTGCCAGACGCTATACCAACTAAGCCACGGAACTAACCAACGGACCTCACGAATTTTTCTATGTGCTTGCGTCGTGTCTTTGTACTTGGTCTTTCAACGACTTTTTAGTCGTAGCGCCATCTATGAGAAATCTATTACAGATTTATCACCCAGTTAGTACCTTTACAGCTACCAGTCCTGGCGAGAGATGTCGCTATTCACTGTATTAATTAATTTTTATTTTTTTTATTGACTTGATATTCAATTATTTTTTGTGAAATTACTCCACTAGTTTGTTATAATTATTAATACAATGATCGAACACTCAGAAAAAATTCGAAATGTATTTACCTAATTTATAATAGTTTAATGTTAAATATTGTGTTACATAATTATGTGCCCGCAAGCCCGTTATTACAATTATTTTGTCCTGTATTTAGGTCTGCAGGAAGAAATTTCTTATAGAAATAAGCAGTACCGTTTGTTTGTGTTTTCCTTTTATTAAATGTATTCTGTGCTTTTTCCTGTGCAACAACACGAACGAACAGGTCGTGCACCTTATGGTAAGCCTGTCCATAACAGTTGCAGTGACTCAAAGCTTTAAATCGCAAAGATCTGAGGGGCACCGCCACTGCGCCCGTCACCCTGAGACATAAGTTGACAAGTCCCATGTGCCTGTAATTTCACTGGGGCTCCACATACTAATCGGGTCCCTAAACTGGAGATCTGCTCTCGTTCTTCGTCCGCCATCCATCCGAAACAATTACTGCCAAATAACTAATACTCATCCAAATTAAATTACTCGAAGTTTGTATATTTGTGACACGAAATCTATCAAAATTCATAATAGCGAAGGACGTAACTGCCAGAAGCCTAAGGAACCCCAGTAAAGTGATACTTGGTACAATACCCAAAACAAAACGTTTCCAAAATAATTTGTAGTTACGAGTGGAACTATTTTTAATCATATACCCAATCACTTTAACCTTCTTCCATATTGACTAGTTTCAAAAAGGAATTGCGTAGGTGGCTCTTTGATCATTTTGGTCTACTCAGTTGACGAATTCATGAAGTATAAGGACTAATTAATTGATGCATACATTGTTCTCTTCAATTATTATTATTTACTTTAAATTATGACATACACGATTATTTGTATTAAATCAATTAACTTTGTCTAATTGTTGTTTTTACATTTAGTCTTAATCTATCAGTGTATTATTTGATTATTGTATTTGCTTGCTTTTATTTAAGAAGGCCGAATAGATCCGGTCGGATTCGAACCGACGTCTTCTTGCATACCGTGCCAGACGCTATACCAACTAAGCCACGGAATGAACCAACGGACCTCACGAATTTTTCTATGTGCTTGCGTCGTGTCTTTGTATTTGGTTTTTCAACGACTTTTTAGTCGATTTTTATATTTTTTAGATTTTTTTAGACTTTTTTCTGAGTGAATCTTTGTATTAATAATTATAACAAACTAGTGGAGTAATTTCACAAAGAATAATTAAATATCAATACAATAAAAATTTAATTAAAGCCGAATAGGTTTAAGTGCTGATTTAATTTTTACCATCAACATGTATAATGTACCGTACCCTATTTGAAGCGAATAAATATTCATATTCTTCATATTATTATATGAAATATAACGTCAAGTCATTGACTTACAAATAAATGGACGACGGGTCTAATACAAAAACCACGAAAAAAATGTCCCAAGTCAACCTATTCGAAATTTAAATTGTTATGTCATCGCAGTATCGCGCTGTCCGTAGAACAAATGAAGACTAAAGCGGAGTGTCGCGCTCTGTATACGATTTTAGCGCCTTACAAGTGCGGACACTTTTTAGTGCGGACCCGACGTCCATATAATTGTAAGTCAATGCGTCAAGTATTAAGTTTCATTCGCATCATGCCTCTTTCAATTTGGTAGAGGCAAGGAGGTATTACTTATTTGACAGTTATAGATTCGAGAACGAGAGTACAGGGTCTGAGCCCGTATGGCGGTTACAGCCAAACATCCGCGCCTAGTAGTGGAACGCACATAACCTGATGATCATGATGATGACATAAGTGTGATTGTGCGTAGTCCGTTGATAAATATCTTCCATCATACGCATTGTCTAACGTAGTGTTTATAACAATAACCATTATTTAAGTTAGACATGTATACCAAAAAGGACAGAGAAGGAAGATATTTGGACTGGTGACGGTGCTTGGAAAAATAATAAAGGAGCGTCAAAGAGGTTGGGAATTAAATAATAATTCTAATTGGCATAGCAACTGCTATGGATAGACGTGTCGCTTACCACATTAACACCAGGGTATCATAAAAAAGCAAAGATCGAAGAAATACGAAGAAAATTTCCGTCGTTCCAGATGGACTTTTTTTATTTACAACAACATATTTTCGGTATTTTGTAGAAAGAGCGTAAGCGACTTTTCATAAAATTTTTCAGGAGAGCATGTTTTAAGAGCATTTTTTAACGACTGTTTTTAAATATTTACGTCCTAAATTGCTTTCAAATAAGTTTAAGTTTTGAAATTGAATTTAAAATAGGACGTTAATATTTTAAAACAGACATATCACACTATTACTACAATAGTGTTTAACTCGAAAAGTGTATTTTTTCAGAATTGATGAAAAACGAATTGCTCACTTCCCGTGAAAGATTATTAAAATATATATATAGGCTAAAGTTTATTACAGGCACCTAAACAATTTTCTACTTGTCCAATATATTTAAAAATAAAAGGGAAAACGTAATTTCATTTTTTTCAGTAAGGACTGTTTTCTCCAGAACTAACTCACGTAAGGTTTGTATCATTTTGAGTTCAGTAGATATCTTTTAAATGTTTCTTATATTATTCTAACGACGACTTTATTGACGTGTAGAGAATCAAATTTTCCATTCAGCAATGGTATAATCTTGAAATTCACGAATTTTGAGTTACAACACTATTGTAATGGCAATGCGATATTTGAAATATGAAAATTCGGATTTAAACAATGTCCTCGAAACATTCGCATTGTCTTCATTTGTAATGCGATTAATTAGTTTCTGCAAACTTAATTAAATTAAATTAATCAATTAGGTTATAAGTCTTACAAATTTTCGGAACCGAGATTCCTGAGTTGACAACCCTAATACATATGCGTACATTTTTGTTTACCATAACAAAAAGTGAAACATATTCCAAAACAAAATTTAAAAAGACGTCAGACAAGCTTAGCACCAATTATGTATTAAATTACATAAATCATATCCTTCCTTGTTATTATATTAATTAAAAGCTTTATTAAATAAATCGTGGGCAATAGTAGTAGTTAGTTTTAAGAAAAACGAAAAACAAAACTTAGTTTGCACACTCAGGCCAATTTTCCAGTTCACGAAAAACCAAGGCCAAAAGGTCTTACCATGTTTTTAATTAAGGCGGTGTCCGAATGAGATCCGAAAGTTAGTCTTGGTTGTTTTGAATTCATTTTTATATCTGTCAAAACAAAAAGTAAAACGAAGGGTTAATATTTAATCCAATCTTCTTATACGTACACAGAAAAGTCTGCGAGAAAAAGCGTTTTCTCTACGCAATCGCTTTTTGAAATTCGAACTTGACGGTTGACTGTGGTGCGCCTAACTTTTTCTTTCGATGAAAAGAAAAACAATGACACATTCAACTAACCACGCGATTTGTCGAAGTATGTTTTATTTTTATAACATTAAATTGACAACGATAACTAATTTTATTCATTAAAACCGGTTTGCTATGTTGTTGAACTGTTTTTCTTTCGTCTGCCATTTTCCTCGCTATAATGAAGTGAAAAGTTGTTTTTTTCGCTCAGAACCAAATTTGTCTTGCGTCTCGTGGCTTGAAACCCTCGCTACATTCAGGATTCGATCTTTGAATCCTTCGCTTGCTCAGGTTTAAATACAAGCACTCTCGCCAAACAACAACTTGCATAACAAATAACTAGTTCTTATTCATTTTTCTTTTCCACCTAAATAATAGTTTTTG
>NW_020653855.1:2434488-2477474 GCF_003589595.1 Hyposmocoma kahamanoa
ATAAAATGTTATTATGTTATTAATTATGTGTTGTTTTACTCATTAGTTAACGTACTTTTGATATCAAGTTTAAAGGTTTTTGATGTCCCTTACCTTTACGGAATAATTGTCTGGGTATAAAGCACTAAGCATTAACATAGATCATACCAGTACCAAAGCTCATTTCGCTATATGTTTATTCCTAGTCATACATGTTTTTTTCCTGAGCAGGAAGTTAAGTATTTTTTAAGCTTTAAAAGACCTGTTTAACATGTTTCTTAAACATGACGTAATATGTAATTAATACCATAATTTGATAACCTCGGTGATCCAGCGGTTAGAAATTTGTGCGCTCGATGGTGAGGTCCCGAGTTCGATTCCCGGTGCGACAAATTTGGGAAACGAATTTTACTAAACTGTTCTGATCTCAGTGTTCTGAAATGAATTCCATAGTACACGGAATTGGTGTTGTTGTTTGGAACATTATTATTATTTCTTACCAGGGAACCATTCCAAACTGTGCTAAAACATAGTAATAATTAAAAAGCAGTTCAAACCATTACATTACAAACCCTTAGTTATGAGAATGTTGAGATATTTTTGCAATAACGTAAAGTCTAATAGGTACAACAACCACAAACTCTTTCTTTAATCTACACCTTACAATTACAAATAATACAATTCTAACCACAGTAAAATTTATACTAATTGAATATTCGCCGCATTTATTTGTATATATATAACACGGAAGAAATACTATATATTAAATTTGACACAATGTGTATATATTTATATGTCTGTATATGTTTCGTATTTATGTAATAATATATTTATTTTAAAGACATCAACCTACTCTGTATAAATATGTAACCCAATCACTGTTTCAAAATAATAAAACTAATATAACTGCTCTAATTACCTGTACTGTACAATTTAGACATTTGTTAATTAGATGTAGTAAACAGATATGGATGTAGAAGAGCGGAGTCTCCTAACACAGGCATTGCTATGCTTAAAAGGAGATTCCAGTCACTAATACTGTAAATGTAAACTTGAAATGAAATAAATGATTATTATTATTACATTTGTCTAACAAACAGATAATTTATTATTATTAATAATAATAAATCTTTATTTCGGAGAACAGGAATTCATGAAGTGTTAGTAATAAAAAAAAACCGATTTCAAAAGTTTGCTTCTCGGCTTTTTTCTATTTCCATAGAATCCCCTCATCAAATTCTGACTTCTTGGTGACAATGGGACTGTTACGGACTCCTATGTACATTTTATATTTTCTTTTCTAGTTGTCATAGTGACAGTGATTTGTTGCGGAACGAAGGAAAAAAATGTATTGTGTCTAGTCAAAAGTCGACTTTTACGTGCAGAAATTAACTAGTAACTTGTGATAGCGGAAACGAACCCGGATCACGGACCACCTCGAGAGTATACCCTTTCAAGCAAAAAACGAATTTTCAAAATCGGTCCACAATTAATGGAGAAATTGGTGAATACACGGACATGCCTATAAAATTCGAGGATGTACTTCGTTTTTCGGGATTCCCTCATCGGAGTCTGACTTGGCGACAATGAGACCGCGACACCCTTTCAAATAAAAAAATGAATTTACAAAATCGGTCCACAATTGACGGAGATATCTAAAAACATACATACAGCCGAACGTATAACCTCCTCCTTTTTTTTGAAGTCGGTTAAAAATAGCTTATAATTAGGTTAGTACTTAAATTCTACTACGCATTTTGTAGTTGTCATTAAATGCCGCATCACGGGGCACTCACTCCTGTCCGCGATAATCGTCACGAAGCGCGTATTTTGTTTAATAAAAACGCCGACTCCTTGCGTACGAGCGCCATGAAGCTATCGACGAGAACTTCAGCAAACATAGCAGACGCACTGCAGAACCGTGGCAGCCGCAGCAGCGTCATGAAGGCGTTATTATATTGCGTACGCAGGGTTCTGAGCGAGCTTTCGGTATAGCTGAACCACACAGTGAACCCGCGTACAGTGGTGTGCGATATACTCTAAAACGAGTGACCTTCACCTCCGCCGTACATCATACATATCGTCTGATATTATTGATGGGACTGATCAACTTATAGGCGAGGTGGCAGTGCCCCTCAGGTCTTTGCAATTTAAAGCTCTGAGTGACACTGGAAGTGCTGTGGATAGGCGTGTCGCTTGACACCAGGCGCACGACTTGTTCGTCCCGTCGCAGATCATAAAAAAAGCAAAGTTCGAAGAAATAAGCAAACTTCCGTCGTTCCAGATGGACTTTTTTTATTTACAACAACATCATCAGTGTTTTTTTGAAACAGCGTAAGCGACTTTTCGTAATTTTTTTCAGGAGAGCATGTTTTAAGTACGACTGTCTTAAAATATTTAAGCCCTATGTTGGTTTCAATTAAGTTTTAAAATTGAATTTAAAACACGACATAAATATTTTAAAACAGACTTTTTGATATATGCAAATTCGGATTTAAAATGTCCCCAAGACATTTTAAATGTCCTCGAAACATTTGCAATGTCCTCATTTGTAATGTGATTAATTAGTTTCTGCAACCGCTAGATAGCATTGACGAATTCATACTCTTTTTATAATAAAGCCACATGTCGCGGTCATACGTCAAAAGTGCTATTGTCACATTACGAAGGTTATAAAAATAATGCGTACTATATGAAACAAATGATGTATGATGTGATTTTATGAAACTCTTGTATTTAAGATAGATAAAGATCTAACACTAAGATAAAATTCCTTCGATCCGGCCGGATTCGAACCGACGTCTTCTAGCAAACCGTGCCAGACTCTATGCCTACTAAGCCACGGATCGAACCAACGAATTTTAAGAATTTTCCCATGTGCTTGTTGCAGACCTTTGTTTTTGGTTTTTAATGACTTTTTATGCCGTAGCGCCATTGTAATTGTAATCATCGTAAGGTAAAAAAGACAATAAAAGCGAAAATCGACCTATACATATAGAATACAGTCGTAAGTCATTTTTTATGCAAAATCATTTTTTTGCGTATCATATTTAATGACACTTTAAAAATTATTCTGTAAAACAAAAATTTAAAAAAAGTTAGCCGTTTTCGAGTTTTTGAATAGAACATCGTCGTATGTTCAAACCGTTCCCGCGCAAACAGTCGTAATTACAAATACGATGTTATGCGACGAAGCACGCTGCGTCCACTCGACAAATCACGCGTCCCAACTCAAACGTTACGACTATACGCCGACTGAAAACTTGTTGCACGTATTCTTTACTAGAAATAATATTTTTAAACAAATTAGTGGTTTAAAGTACAAGTAAAGTAGTTAATTTCAATAATGAGAAGTGATCATTCTAATAAATTTTGTCATTAAAACATAACAATAGTTATGAATTGGAAAGACTACTATTTACTATTACTATTTAATAGTAGAAAGTAAAACTAGGATTTTTAAATATTACTAAAATTAGGTCCCCACGGCAAGGTGCTCAAGATATAGAGAAGTACCTCTTCCATCGTCATTCCCATTTTATCACCATTTCTCTGGTTATGGCCACTACTTTTGAAATATTGAATCGTTCTTTAATTCTTTTGCCTCGTCATTCTCGCTGTGTTTCATTCCGTCATGTCTCTCTACCTAACGTCTGAAGCGAGCACTCCTGCTCGTCTTCACCAGAAATTCAGATCTGTTTTGCCAGTTTTCAATTAAAATCATGTAACCTATCTAATATCACTACCTAAAATTTCAAGAGAACTCACCTAACTAAAATTTCAAGAGAATAGGGCCTTTTTGAAATAAATTCTTAAGTTATTTACTGTTTCACACATGTTTCGTATCATTTAAATAGGGAGTGTTTTTGGTATTGTACCTGTGTTTTATATTATTCTTATTGTTACAGCCTTCTTTTACCTTTTTCTTCTGCCTTATTATATAATAAATTTATGTGGACCGAGTCCTCGATTCCGTTCATCGGGTGTAGTACCAGAAATAAGGGCCATCCATCACTGGTAACTCATCAGGCAAATGTCACTTTTAAATATCATTATATCATATAATTTGCGCTGAAATAACAGATTAGAAAGCTGAAATAGTACAGCGCCAACAACTGGCCTGTGTGTACATCTCCGTATATTCCAAAATTCTGTATTTATTGTAATAAAGATGATATCTCTAATAATGGGGGGTGGTCCATTCGGTGGTGTGAGAAAAACAGCAAAACATCTCGGGCTGGCTAATCGGAGCGCAGTTGTCACCGTAATGATTTGGCAGAATAATTTTCAAACCAATTAAATAACGTTTCGTCTCTATTTCTAGTTATATACTCTATGATTTAATTACCCGCGACATTGGCGGTTTACGACCTTTTCACCTTTACACCTGCCATCGCTGACTGGAGACTTCTATTTAAGTATAAAAAAGTTATCATCTAACTTCATCTCTCTCCGGCAAAGTTACCATTTTGAAGATGTGGCCACCACGTTAAAGATAGTCCGCCTCGCTGATCCAATGCGAGTTGGACACTTCACACACTTTCCGAGGGTTGTAAACCTTCTTCATCAGGCTGATTTTCTTCACCAAAAGGCTCATGGTAAATCAAATAAATTTTTGCATATAAATCCGAGAAATTCCGAGGTGCGAGGCCGGATTCTAACCCACGGCCTCTATTGGAGAGGCGATAGTCAAACCTAATGCGCCCAATTACACGAAACACGCGAAAGTTTTCGCGTGGCAACCGCCCAGTTACCATGTATATTACATGCATGTATATTAATGGCAAATCTGAATTCTATGTACTAGGCTACAACATTTACATTCCTCTGAATAATACAACCGCGCGGCCGCCGCGTAGACTAAATTCAAGCTAGGTTAGCCCGTGTGCCCGGGACCCCCATTTAAGTTAAACCGTAAAAGGTAAATAAATAAAGCGTACTTTGCCGTGACAGTTAGATGCATGCGATCGCTGCGCAGTGGCAACACGATCTCCATGAAATTCGTGTCGAAGAAATGCACCTTTAGGGTTCTTATTACCTAGACATAAAGCTCTTTAATGATCAGCTTAAAACAATTCTGTATTAATAAATGTGGTGAGTGCCTAATTGTCTACAGGGAATCCCAATTCGATATACCAAACAAACACGTATAATTGGTGTGATCATGTGGCGCTTAATTCAATTAATTAATTGACCTCTGGGAAAACCAATTTAATTGATCTATTAAGACTACTTAAAGTCGTTTCACGGATGACAATCTTAATTAAGTAGCTGCTTAAAAAAAATCATAATCTAATAGTATTTTGTGCAATTTAATGCAAAGAGATAGAATAGAAGTGTCCGTGATTGGCCAAGTGGGTACCGCTTATTATTTAACCAATCAGAGAGGCAGAAGAGCGTTTGAGTAGCATATTAATAGACATTTTATTCTGTTTTTAAATAGTACCTTTACACCTATTATATAACATTTTGAGGTATTATTATTTTAACAATATAATTTTAATTTTAATAATTTCACACTTGTAGTGACGATATTCTGTTCAGGTACACAGTGATGCGTTTATGGAGACTCTTTTTATTAGCAAAAATACGACGTTCTTTTTTTGAAACTCTTTCAAAAAATGAAGTTCTGTCTACAGAACTATAATGATATTTTTCAGTTCAGTAGTGAGTACCATGGACAATAGAATTTTGGTTCAGAACCAAAAAGAGTACCTTTTATATATTATAAGTGACAGAACAAAAATAAAAACTTGATAATACTGCAGTTTGTCTCGTTCCAAAAAAAACCATGTTTGAAATAAACATGGTTTTTTTTATTATTATCGATTCACAAAATACAATTCTTAAATAAAATAAAATAATATAAATGATAAATGTTTATTAGGGTCCACTGAAGATCAGCGTCACAGCCTTTTCTCGGCGGTGACATTAGATTAGAGGATTCTTTTACATACGCCACAGCCGCACACATAACATCTACTTAGTACACAATAGTGTTGACTATTTAATGTTTTTTGCTTTATGGTCATTTCATTACCGATTACTAAGATTTTATTTTTAATTTTTTTTTGTTATTCTATTTTATTTTTGTTTTAATTTAGCTTTATCTTCTTTTTTCATTTCCTCCAGTGTATTTTTGTGTTGTGGCGTTTTGTAATAAATGGTTTCCATTCTACTTACAAAGAACCCTTATTGAGAATATAGGTACGCAGATTAGTATACGGTGTGAAATAATGAAATGGTGATAGAAAAAGAAACACAAAGTTACCTCGAAATTTACAAATGAACTGCTGCATTCAATAAGCACTTTACAAATACCAACTCTTAACAATGAGTGAGTGAGTTTAACTAACGTGACGATTTCAAAATTTGTTTATTTACGAAATAAAGACATATAAGTATACCCATTTTGAGATCACGACTATCTGCCACATTATTATTATAAGCTACACATTACAGCTTGAGCTAATCACTAACTCACAATGACAGGTAGTCAGTAGAGGGCCTTGCGGTGGTCATCGAACTTAGGACCTTGTTTATAAGAGGCAAGTATTCTTCTAACTACTCTATCAATGCTATAATTGTATTATATTTTATGATTAGTAAAAGACGGCAACTTTAGTAGCAGCAGAGCTCCTTGTGGAAGAGTTCGTTCAGGGAATTACTGCCACCTTATATATTTCTGCCGCCAAGCAGTAATGTGAGCATTACTGCGTTCCGGTTTTGAAAGACAAGGTTGCTGGTTAAATTACAAACACATGCGACTTGTCAACTTATGTCTCAGGGTGATGGGCGCAGTAGCAGTGCCCCTCAGATTTTTGCGCTGCAACTGTCATGGATAGGCGTGTCGCTTACCACCAGGCGCACGACTTGTTCGTCCAGTCTCTTAGTTTTATATTTAAAAAAATTACGAGTCGAACAAATCGTGCGCCTGATGGTAAGCGACACGCCTGTCCATAAGAGACGCAAGGTATAAATAAATAAATATTAGACAATATCACAGTTGCTCTCATCTCAAAGTAACTAAAGCACTTGTGTTATGGAAATCGGAAACAACAAAGGTACCACAAACACCCAGACCCGAGAGACAATATAGAACAGTGAAAAAAAAAACAAATCTACGTGACTCTTTAACTGCCTCCAAGGCCGAACGGTTACCACGCCGAACTGCCACGCAGAGGTATCGGGTACGATTCCCGGGCCGGGAGAAACATTTGTATGGCCTACATATATTTCTCTCGTGAGTTTGGGTGTAATTTGTAGTTGTCTATATTTGTAGTGCCCATGGCACCCGGGATACAGGGTTTCCCTAGTGTGGGGTTGTGTTGAGTGTGTGCGTTAGATATAAACCTAAATAAATAGTTTTAAATTCGTACGTGGAACAATCGCGAAAAGCTAACCACTCGATAGAAAACTTATTTTTCAGTTTTTAACCGACTGCAAAACAAAGAGGGAGTTTTCAATTCGACTAGGTAAAGAAGTATGGAAAGAAAACAAGAGTCTAGATTCCATAAAATTATGATTCAAAATGTATTCCATATAATTTAAGTTTAATTGAAAGGAGCAATCCCTAGAGTTTCTTGATCGTTCTTCTCAGGGAGGTCAGCGTAGTGAGCGAGCAGCAGCTTAAAAAATGACCTCTTCATAATAATAAATAAAATATTATAAAATTTTACCTGTGGAATAAATGATTATTTGATTTTGACTTTGACTGCATTTTTTTGTATGTATGTTACGCGATAACAATGATACTGACCCTATTTCCATACATTGACGGGGATTGAACCCGGGACCTCAGAGATGACGACACTATGAAAACCGGTGTGCATGCCACACGACCACGGATGTTGTAAAAATATCGTCAATATGTGTATAGAATTGTACAATGTGACGTAAGAACCCCATGCAAGGTTACAAACATTAGAGAACCGCGATGTGACCTCTGATGTTATATGTATACATAGATGTTTTGTTTCTTTTTGTGGAATATTTATTGTATGTTATTTATCAACTATCAATTAATTTTATGGGCAACTTAACCGCTTCCATAATAATATACTTGTTCACATAGTAGACAAAAAAGAAGACATAATGTAAAACTATATGGTAAAAGAATTAAAGCACCGACACGCTATGATGGCCGTTTTGACGTTTGTCCGCTCGTCAAGTTTCGTATTAATTCATAACTACGTTGAAGGAGATAATTGCTGTACATTATTGTCAATAGTGACGTGCAGTACAAATTATAAATGTATAATTTTACGACACAACTCGGCATTTGATTTTTGGAATTCGAAATTTTTAGAGATGAAATCTAATACGATAGTCACTTGGGATCGCTGTTCAGCACAACTTCACACACACACAAACTCGCGTCAAAGCTCAATGCAAAACAAAGCTGATTCGAATTGACGATATATTAAGTAAACATTTTTATTTTCATTTTATTAAAACTGTTTAATCAGCTACCCCTTGTAATAATAGTTATAAATTTAAAAACTTATAGATGCAACTCACATTCGATTGTAATTTTTTCTATAATGAATTGAGGATTTGACCTCACTATTGTAATCATTCAAAACTTAAATTCAATTTTAAAACTTAAACTTAATTAAAACTAAAATTTATTTTTAAAACAGGACGTAAATATTTTAAAACAGTCGTTGAAAAGAGAAAAAAATTTTCAAAATGGCGATTTCGCCCTGTCTATAAAACACCGACTGTTTTATCTGTAGAGATATCATTGTAAGGATATTATGTAAATATAAAACATCGCTGCCTCCATTCAATAATGCAGTATTGCAGAATAACACGATTTTGAACAAAAACGAGCAGATCACGGCGAATTTTATGAATAAAACACCCTTATTTTAACGTCAAAATGTGTGTCCGAATTTATAATGCACTACCAAAGGACATTAAAACGTTACCAAATAACTTATTCAAAGATAGACTTAGTGTATATTGCTTAAAGACAAAAAAATATTACGGTGATTGATTTTTTAGATAAATGTTGTCATATACCAAATGACGAGACGATCAAGTCTTGCGCTTGGTGGTAAAAGACACGCTTATCCCTAAAAGTGCCACTCAGAGCTTTAAATCGCAAAGATCTTACACCACCACCGCGCCTGTTACTCTGAAACATAAGTTGATAAGTCTCATGTGCCTGCAATTTCATAAGCACCCTACCTATGTCTGCCGTCAAGCAGTATTGTGAGCATAACTGTGTTCCGGTTTGGAAGGGTAAGGGTGCTGGTGAAATTACAGGCACATGGGACTTGTCAACGTATGTCTCAGGGTGACAGTTGTAGTGGCAGTGCCCCTAAGATCTTTACGATTAAAAGCTGTGAGTGTCACTGCAACTGTTGTGTCGCTTACCACCAGGTGCACGTCCCATCACTTAGTATTATAAAAACAAATGAAAATAAATGGAAGTCCTTTTCAAAATGGATCATTATGAGCCCAAATACAGATAATAATAATAACGCTCACAATCAACATAGCCCCGCACTAGGGAAACCCTGTGTCGCGGGTGCCATGGACACACATATAGACAACCACAAATTACACCCAAACTCACGAGAGAAATTAATGTAGGCCATACACATATTTCTCCCGGCCCGGGAATCGAACCTGGGACCTCTGCGTGGCAGTCCGGCATGGTAACCGTTCGGCCACGGAGGCAGTTGAAGACAGATAAGTGATGTACATGTTGAGAAATTCCTGTCATTTATCTGCTATTTCTATCATTAGATCACTAGATCATTAGATCGCTCTAGGTCACCATAACGTGTTATTTTAATTGGAATCACATCTATGTGCCAAGTTTTATTGGAATCCGTTACCGGAAAGTCAGTGAAATCCAATCAACCGGATTCAACCTCTAATTTGCCACCCTTTGAGGTGGAATGTTTTCTTCAAACTTGATAGGACCACTGCTGAAGTATTCCCTTTCCAACAAAAAAAGAATCGAAATCGGTTCACAAATGTCGTATTGATCGCTTAACATACAATATATTGCCTCTCGCTTGAGACTGGTGTAGTTCCCAGGTCGTGGAAGCTTGCAAACGTACAACCTGTACCAAAAAAGGGAAACACAGCTCACCCTGTCAACTATAGACCTATCTATGTCACTTCCATACTCTGCAAAACTATGGAACGTGTATCTACCAACCGTTTCCTTTGGTACCTTGAAGACAAGTACTCCTCAGTGATCGCCAGTACGGATTCCGACAAGGTTGACCTACTGGGGATCTTCTAGTGTATGCCTGTCACAAATGGAGCGAGAACATAAAAAGCAAGGCGAAGCACTTGCAGAGTCTTTGGATATTTAAAGCCTTTGACAGGATCTGACACGCAAGCCTTTTAAGTAATCTTCCCTCTTATGGGCTACCCATAGACCTTTGCAATTGGATCTCGAATTTCTTAAGCAAACGTTCAATTCGAGTGGTCTCCTGTAATTAAAATTTAATGTGTGTAAATTCGATGTTGTCGAATGTAAATAATGGCCGGAAGCAATTTGAAGTATTAATTGTCATTTTTTCTGTATTTAAAAGAGTCACTATAGTTCCTGCTCGATTTTTTTCAGAGGAATCGAATTTTGAGCGGAATTTCCGATCGTGTAGTCGGTTGGTAGTGGTAACTGATAACCTTCAATGTGTACACTCTGATCGCGATATTCGTTTCATCTACTATACGATGTTTTTTTTTGGAGCATCCGATCGCGAGATCTGAGTTAATTAAGACACACCTCACACACAAGACGTTTTATTCCACCCTGGTCATGTAAATGCGACAACAAATAAAGTTATGCAAAAAAGGTACAATTATTATCTACAAACGTAACTAACGCAATACACAATACTCAGCCCAAAAGGGCCTGTGTATATACAGGGTGTAAATTTGAGACGGGGCAGCAAGGCCAGCTACCTTAATCGTTGTAGTTACAGGAAAACGGTTCTAGAAGACTATCCATGAATTTTGAAGATATTTTGATTGGCATTCACAGATTTTGACATTTTTTCAAAATCTACTTGTGTGGAAACAAATTAATTGGAACACATGGTCCTATTAAATGGCCACCGCGCAGTTCTGATCTGACGCCCCTTGATTTTTTTTTGGGGCTATGCAAAAAATTAAATTTATTAAAAAAAATACCACAGTGTTCAAGAATTGAAAGACGCACTTGAGTACTCTTACCTCAGTTGGTCCCATAGAGACTATTGATCCTTACCAGAGACCGGATCGAATGGCATAAAAAAAGTTTTGTAAATATTACCTTTTATCTTGCTGACTGCACCATTTTTTGAAAATGATAGTTTTCTAGAACCGTTTTCCTGTAAAAACAACGATTAAGGTAGCCGACCTTGCTGCCCCGTTTCAAATTTACACCCTGTATAATTTTTTTATAACGCACACACTGACAGCCCACAAATTACACCACTCGCAAGAAAAATAAATGTAGGCCATACAAATATTTCTCCAAGCCCAGGAATCAAACCCGGGACCTCTGCGTGGCAGACAATCATGGTAACCGTTCGGCCATGAAGGGATTTTAACAGTAATCGACGTGAAGTTTAACAATAAGGAAATGAAGGTGATTTGTGATTTACACGTTCCCTCGTTTCAAGAATTCCGTGACAACGATTGTGTGACAATGACGACGGATTGCAAAAACGTTAGAATTGTGAAGAAAAAGAGAATTCGAGAAAGATTCAAAGTTTTAAACATAAATGGCCAGGAACCGGAAAAGAGGATGATAGAATGGTCACAACTTTTACATGTTGTAAAACAAAATTGTTTTGAATTTGAATACCGAAAACGAAGCGACAGACAATTCCGCTTCTAATAAAGGTTCCAACAGGTGAACTTTACAACATAACTTGCCTGATTCTTGTATCGTGCGTGCTATCTCTGAATGGTTTATGACGGCCTACCGCGCTGGCCAAACATAAATAGAGAACTGGGCATATCTCCAAAGATTTCAGTGTGCTGTAATCAAAAGTTCAAATCAACCTTATGCAATTAGCTTTAGGCAAACTTTTCAGTGTAACGTATTGAATGTTGAATCTCTTTCTATCAATGACTTAAGTTCATATTTAGTAGCAGCAGTCGTTGTGAAAGAGTTCGTCTAGGGAACACTACCACCGGGCCTATTTCTGCCGCCCCGGATTAATTTGAGAATTATTGCGTTTCGATTTTGAAAGATACAATTACAATCTCTACAGCCTAATATTTTGCACCTTGTTTAGTTTTAGTTAGCTATTCTGTAATTAGGGCTTGCTAAATAAGTTATTATTAATTAAATTTTTATTGAATTGATATTCAATTATTTTTTGTGAAATTACTCCACTAGTTTGTTATAATTATTAATACAAAGATCGAACACTCAGAAAAAATTCCTTCGATCCGGTCGGATTCGAACCGACGTCTTCTTGCATATCGTGCCAGACGCTATACCAACTAAGCCACGGAACGAACCAACGGACCTCACGAATTTTTCTATGTGCTTGCGTCATGTCTTTGTACTTGGTCTTTCAACGACTTTTTAGCGTAGCGCCATCTATGACAAGTCTATTACAGATTTATCACCCAGTTAGTACCTTTACAGCTACCAGTCCTGGCGAGAGATGTCGCTATTCACTGTATTAATAAAAATTTTATTGAATTGATATTCAATTCTTTTTTGTAAAATTACTCCACTAGTTTGTTATAATTATTAATACAAAGAACACTCAGAAAAAATTCCTTCGATCCGGTCGGATTCGAACCGATGTCATCTAGTATTTTTTTATCACTAAATATTTCTTAACTATCAATCACGTGGGATTTGTCAACTTTCTATCTTACGGTGGCAGTGCCCCTCAGGTCTTTGCGATTTAAAGCTCCGATTGGCAGCTGCGACTCTTCTGTTAATACCATAATAGCAGTAGAGCCCCTCGTGAAGAAGTTCGTCCAGGGAATTACAGCCACCTTACCTATTTCTGTCGCCACCAAGCAATAATGTGAGCATTGCTGCGTTCAGGTTTAGAAGGATAAGGGTGCTGGTGAAATTACCGGAACATGGGACTTGTCAACTCACGTTCTCTTTTTTTTAATATTATTATAAAGTGAGTGGATGAACAAGCCGTGCGCCTGATTATAAGCTACACGCCTGTCCATAACAGTTTCTGTGCCACTCATAGTTTTAAATCGCAAAGATCTGAGTGGCACTGCCACTGCGCCCGTCGCCCTGAGACATAAGTTGACATGTCTCTACAATATGTCTCAGGGTGACAGGCATTATAGTGCCCCTCAGATATTTGCGATTTAAGGCTCTGACGGACACTGCAACTGTTACAAGGCGCACGATTTGTTCGTCACGTCACCCTGAAACATAAGTTGACATGTGTCTGTAATTTCACCAGCACCCTTACCTTGGCACCTTCACATCACTGCTTGGCGGCACAAATAGGTAAGGTGGCAGTACCTAGTTCCCTGGCCGAACTCTCACACTAGTGCTACATGTTTCTTATATGTGCCAAAATAAAGTTATCTTATTCATGAAACCCACTCGTGTGTTCAGAATTCGTCTACCCATTATACGTAAGTTATTTTAAATGATCAATTTGACATTTGAACTTAATATTAACATAATGCTTCCGACGTCACTTCATATTGACTCAAGGTATATTTTATTATATTGAATCAACATTCTTGCGCGTAAACATACTATTATTTTCAGTGTGCTTTGAATTGGAAACTAATACTGTATTATGTATCCATCATTAACAACTGGATCTGAATACTGTGGCAGGGTGAAATTTAAGAGGGAGCAGAGGAAAACTTCCTAATCTTCGATTTGGTTTTTGGAAGAGTATATCCACTTTAAAGTTAAAAGTAAAATAGTGTATGAGTAACTACACGATATATTCAAGCATAGACACCAATCAGAAACATAAAACAATAAAGTTTCCTCGATAGATAAAAATCACGAAATGACCTCTAATTTTCACATTTTTTCGATTCATTCTCGAAATGCTACAGGTTATTAGGACAAAAATTAGATAATTAATTATATTTGTGCATGATCGAGAACTGTCACTACGGATTTTTTTTAAGCCCTTTAGTTTTAGAGTTATTCCGCTAAAACGACTTTGGTACTTTTAATGCGCAAAATTCAACATCTCCTGTCGCATGTCACGCGAACTTCAGGCATATATTTGTTTTACAAATTTGGGCGGAGCCAAGGTCAAAACTTTTTTGGCATGCTCCCTCTTAAACAGAAAGGCTAGTACGATGATTTCGTTAAAAAATTATAAAAAAGCTAGTTTTTTTCTAGATGTCCTAAGTTTTCCATTTTCATATTATATGTAAGACAAAACTTAATTTAAATGTTAGCATAGCAATACAAAGAGGTAACGCAGCCAGCATCTTGGGCACCTTGCCGCGGGGACCCAATTTTATTCATATTTTAGTCATTACAATATGAATTAATACAAAAAAACCTATGCTATAGATAAGGAGTACAGAAAATTACACTTAAATATTCATAAAGTAGGCTAATAGGACATAAATATATAGAATTCAAAATAAACGCATTTTTTAACCAAAGCAATCGCAAACCATTGGTTAACCATATAGGTTTTTAGTAGCAGTAGCCAAGCAATAACGTCAACTTATGTATCGGGGTAACGGACGCAGTGGCAGTGCCCCTCAGATCTTTGCAACTTAAAGCTCTCAGTGGCACTGCAACTGTTATGGACAGGCGTGTAGCTTACCGTCTGGCACACGACTTATTCGTCCCATCACTTGATGTTATAATGACACATCACATGATGTTATTGTTCTCCTCCAGTGACTCGTCGTAAGGAAAATCAGCGTAAAGCATTTGTTATGACAAGGAGAGCAGATTGGTCGAATAGTTATCTGATCATACTACTCAGAGCTTTTAATTGCAAAGATCTTAGAGCCACTGCCACCTTGAGACATAAGTTGACAAGTCCTTTGTGCCTGTAATTTCACCAGCACCCTTACCTATCAAAACTGGTACACAATAATGCTCATATCACAGCTTGGCGGCAGGATTAGGATAGGCGGCAGTACCAGAGACGAATGAATAGTTACTACGTAACAGATACATTACTCTCATACAAAATCGAAAATACCCATGGTATAATAGCCCACTAAACCTGACTAATGACACCAGGCGCTTACTACGAGGTAAAAGAAACCTAAGCACGCGCTCAGAGAGGTGAAAATAACGTTGCCCGCCGTGTGCAGTCGTGCGGAACCAAATGCTGGGGCTGTACAAGGATTGTAATGTTGTAATGTAAATGAACTTGTCTGAGTGCTTGCAATGTTGGTGATACACTCATCGGTAGGCACTTATCGGGTAACCTCGAGCAAGTGACGGAACCCTGGCAATACTTCCCTGGACGAGCTCTTTGACAAAGATATCTACTGCTACTTAATCACAATTTTATTTTCACATAAATATTGATTGACTAATGGTTTTTATTATGGCAACGCTCTTTAACTACATTTTAGAATTTTTCTCTTTTTTCGATTGTGTACTGTCGTGTGCGGTAAACCACTGGATCACCCAGATTATCAAGAATAATAATGACGATGATGATAAAGAACCAAAAGATCAGTGTCCGTGTGGTTTCCACGCTTTTTTTTGGCAAGGTCAAAGTACACGGTTTCCTATACATACTCGCGTTTATACTTGTTAAATTAATGTAAAATTATTTTAGCAAGTCTCATTATTCCGCAGAGTATACAAGGAAAATCTGAGTCTTTAATATTTGTGAGGAAATTTGGCGTTATTCCAAGCACTTAGTAGGAAATCTTTCAAAGGTACATTTCGTAATTTATGGATGAGTTTTCTTTGTTTTGTCTTGAGAATGTCAGTTTGACCAGGGAGTTTTTTTATCATACCAAGTGACGGGACGAAGAATTTGTGCGCCTGGTAGTAAGCGACACACCTGTCCAAAGAAGCTGCTCAGAGCTTTAAATGGCAAAGATCTGCTTTCGAGTTATATGCCTGTAATTTTACCAGCACGAGCAATGCCCACATTACTGCTTAATGGCAGAAATAGGTAAGGAGACAGTATTTTCCTAGACGAACTCTATCATAAAATTATCTATTGCTACTAAAATACGTAAAGGACATAAATTTTTCTTTTCTTTATGTGTCATGTTCATATTGGCGCTACTACAAGCTGTGATAAGTCTATTTAGGAGTTCGCGTGCTGATGGCCCGAGTTGGACGCCTAGAGGAACACCACTACCTGCAAATGTTTCCGTACGATTTATAGTTTAGTGTACTTCCCTAGACATACTCTTTCACAGCGTGAAGGTTGTTACCAAAATACATAAAGGGCAAAGAAATTCTTTTTCATATTGTGTCACATTCATATTGGCGCTGTTAGAAGCCGTGATAGTCTATTTAAAAGAAAGCATACTGAGGGCCCGAGTTGGACGCCTAGTGAAACACCACTATCTGCAAATGTTTCCGTGCGATGTATAGTTTCCTTAAGCATGAGGCCCAAGTTGGATGCCTAGTGGGACACCACTACCTACAAATGTTTTCGTACGATGTATTAAGCATATAATACACAGAGAAGTCAGAAGCAAGGCGGGTGTAATTCCGTGTATTTGTATGGACAACAACACGCACAGGTTCGAGACGGGCGCGAAAAGAAAACATTGAGAACATTCTTAAACTGCTTTTTTATGATAAACGAATCATAAAAAAAATCATATGGTATAAAGACATTCAAAACATTCTTGCCTGATATCTTTGGGTATAACGATTGATATAACAACTTTCAATTTTCTGATGGCATAATGTACATTTTACATAATATATTTTATATAAACAATGCAGATGTAACATTCGTTTTGGGAGTAGAATCCAAGATAATATTATAAATGCGAAAGTAAACTCTGTCTGTTACGTATTGGGGACGAAAGTTTATATGGAGGATCAATTATTTCTCGAGTAAGTAGTGCAGTAGGCTAGTCGCGGGTACCAGCTAGTGTATTATAAATATAAGCCCAAAGTCATATTTAGGCAAATTAAAAATTTATTGTAAAAACAGATACTTCCTCTGTATTCCGTTTTTTATGGAATTAGAAAAAACGTAAATAAAGAAGCAGTGATAATAAACCTTTTTCTTCAGATAACAAATTACAATAAAGGAAAAAATCGTGATAATTGATGACAAATCATATTTACAAAATTCCTTCTGCCTAATGCTAAAAAAACGAAAAAGTTATAGGTTAGGATACATATTATATTATTTAATCCGTTATACTGGTAATACTTATACCATTAATTTATTAAGTAAGTTAATTATATCTAATGTTTGTTACACCGAAGGTTTATTATACATGTTGTAATTATACCTTTTCTTCTTATGTTCAGTTATCGATAAGTGACGAACACAGCGAAAATGGAGAAGCAAACTTTTGAGCTCGGTTTTTTTGTAAAAAAGTTTTTTACCGGTATTTTTTTATTTACAATGTAATTTATCAAACGAAATATCGATATTAACAAAACAATTGCTCACCCATCTGGTCGTCGGTAGAATTCCGTTATTATCGTTCTTTGAATGACACCTTTGACCTACATTTGCAAGGCCGTCAGTGTTATTATACATGGGCTCAAGTTTGTTCACAATTTTACCTGGCGGCAAACGAAGATGTGGACGAGAATGGTACATGCGCTTCTAGAAGATTCCAGTTCAAAAAATCTCATCGTCAGTTGTGTGACAACAGAGTGACAAAGGCGATGTACAACGCCTCTTGTCCTTAAAAATGAATAAAAACAATTGATATTTTTTAGCGCTGGTCTACTGATTTTCATAATGAGATGTTTCATTTTGACTGAAAAATAATTTTATTAAATTGGACCAACTTCTGGTGTCCCGATTTTTTTCGTCCGATGCAATGAAATCTTCCTTATAAGAAGCCGAGTCTATCAGCGTTATAAAACTTAGTCAGTTTTATCCATTTTGTATGAAAACCTTCTGCTGTCCCGATTTTTCCCCCATACAATGAAATGATCCTTACATAAAACTGAGTCAATACAAAAACGTGATCAATTTTATTCATTTTTGTAGACAACTCACGCTTAACCAAAAAATTTACTAAGCCAAAGTTGTTTTCATAATGGTTCATAAGACAGACCCTGAATCTCCTATGGTATCGGATTTCCCCATACTGTCCCATTTAAGAAAAACGCTCTGTATACTATCTATATCACAAATGACGTAATCGACATTTTAGCGGATTTTTTTTTAACGCACACACTCAACATATCCCCGCACTAGGGAAACCCTGTGTCGCGGGTGCCATGGACACACACAGAGACAATCACAAATTACACCCAAACTCCGAGAGAAATAAATGTAGGCCACACAAATATTTCTTTCGGCCCGGGAATCGAACCTGGGTCCTCTGCATGGCAGTCCGGCATGGTAACCGTTCGTCTCTCCACAATTACGTCAATTTTTAATGTACTTAAGTGATTTCCTGAATCCCGGACAGGTCCAGGACCTAAAAAATATTGTCGTAAGGCAATCTCCATTTTCTGTCTATGTTCCTCGAAATTTAGGTATTTTAGGTAATTTAGGTAGAAAAACTCTACCTATTCCGATCGCTGATAATAAACACAGCGCATGCGCCTGCATTCGGAAATAAGTGTTTGGCTGCGTTCCTGGATCCCAGAAAGCTTTCGACACTGTCTCTATCCCAATACTTGTGTATCCAAGAATTGAGTTAATAATATGTCTGCGATCAGCGAAACAAGCACTACAACCCCCTCTGATTGGTTGTTTAATATCTCATTTAGTTTCAGTTTTATTCTTAAGCAAAAATCAACGTCATTGACATTTCTTTAATGACATGAATCTTCAGGTTTTTTTTGTCAATATCTCAAAGTTGCCGAAATGCAAATGGGTTAGTCATGTCATGGAAGATAGCATAATGCTGGCATGGCCAATATACTGCGCCTGCGCACCTTTACCATACCATTCTGGCTTCATTTTTTAATCTTTTTTAAATTTCATTTAACTTTAGGACTTTTGCTCTAGAGAACATGCCAATCCTATCATAACCTTATTCTAATTGTCATACAATTTACACTAAAAATGATTTTTTTATATTATTAATATTATTTAAAATTACTAAGTTAACTATCACCGATTTAACATGACACACAACATTTTTGTATATTTTGACAAGGGTTCAGACAGCATCCCTTGGAAGTAGTTGACGTTGGAGCGGTTCAACTGTAATAGAAACATCAGTTGTTGTTGCTGGCCTTCGTTCTCGGTGCATTCCGCCAACAAGTGTTAGACGTCTTCAATTTTATTACAAACTTCACAATTTGATGAATTCACCTATATTATTTGGATAAAGTCCGGAGCGTAGCCTGAACATTGTAACAACATCAAGCCTGCACAATTCAGAACGAATAAACCACGTGTGTGTGGCTTATATTGTAATGTTCTATACCTTTGTATCTGGACCTTACATCAAAGAGTTGTTTCCAGTTGAATACCGACCTAATATATCCTTTGGAAGGACCAGCAGGGCTAAAAAGGCCGTAATGGCAGAATCATAATATGATTAATTGACAATTCATACAACGCAATTCATCTATTTGACAGTGCTCTGTGGAAGTATCCGTAGAGCACAATCAAATAGATGAATTGCGTTTATTGTTTTGTTTGAAAATTCGTAATATGAATTGTCAATTAATCATATTATGATTCTGCCAATGCGACCTTTTTAGCCCTGCAGTTCAAAATATAAAAACCTAGTACAGTGGCACTGCTAACGATTTAGCTGTCCCATACATTTCGGTCAAGTAGGTAGGTACGTTATCACACGATAGCGACAATTAAGATAATTACTATCATTTATAAAGATCAAAACAACAAGTGCATGAATAAACACCAGTCTTCCGCATTTTCTTGCCAGCTTATTTACATAATTCAAAACCTGTTAGTTTTTTATTCAAAGTTTGAATTACGTACCAAATTTGAATATTAATTTTATTATTCGAAAATGAATTAATCATTTTTATATTCACTACTATTGCGTATTTTTTATGACATTAAATTAGGTAATTTAAGTCCATTTAAATTTCCGAATGTTCGAATTGAACTAAAGTCTTCCTTTATGCTCTTGGATATTTTGTTTTTCGTTTTCCAACATATTCTTCCTCCTTTTCCCTTATATAACACATAACATTAACAAAGACAAATGTTAATAATCGTAGTAGCCTATAGGCGCGTTTATTCGACGGGATTCTCATCGCGCTCACCCTGCACGGTTGCCAAGCGGAGATTGCGTTGCGGGTGCGCAGCGGCAGCGTGTGTCTAACTATCATGTCAAAATACGCTCTATTTATCAATCTTTAACGTTTAACTTAAATGAGCGTCCCGGGCGCGCGGTCTTGGCTGGCCTGAATTTGGTCTACGCGGCGGCCGCGCGGCGTCCGCGCGGTTGTATTATTCAGAGGAATTTAAATGTTGTTGCCTAGTAAATAGAATTCAGACATGTAGAAGTGGTAACTGGGCGTAACTGGGTGTAAATGATTTATCTTACGCCTCTCAAAGCAGAGGCCGTAGGTTCAAATCCGTACTCACACCTTGAGCTTTTTGGATATTATGTACAAAATTAAATTTGAAATAGAGCTTATCGATGATAGAAATCACCGTGATGAAACCTGGGCCACATAAAAACCTGTAAAGCCTCCAACCCGCATCCTCGAAGACCTAAACCCTCGCCTGAGTGTAGACCCGTCTCCAGCAGTGGGACATATAATGATGTTCAAGTTGATAAGCAGAACTGTATGATAATTTTCACTTATTTTTGAACTTTAAATTTTGTTATGATTCATGTGGTATCACTCATATGAAGTAGCAACAATTGGTCCCGGAGAACACAATAAATTACATGTTTGCTCCTTCTATAAAATTGTCTTAACATAGACCGATGTACACACGTAAGTAGCCAATAGACGACGACAATGTACTGAAGACCTTGGAAGGGTGATAGAATAAGAAAGAATGCCAGAAACTACTGCAAAAAATGGAAAAAGTACTGCGGTGATTACATGATAATTTTTATTTTATATCAGAAACCAAACAACACAAATATATACGATGACTTCATTGTGTAGCGATCGTATACTAAAGCGCACAGCTGTATAAATCGAAAACGATTTATATAAACATCAGAACAGTTCATCTCATGCGCAGCTAGATTATTATAGAGTGTTAAACGACTTTACAAACTCTACAGTAATTATATTGTGTAAGATGATTTGGAGCTAGCAACTATGCGACATAATATTATGATGGATGACAGAGAGGAATTGAATGGAAGTCGAAATAAATGTTTTTTTATGATATTTTAAATGCGAGGTTTCAATTTCGTATTGACTCAATTTTCTTTGACTACGCCATTAAAATCAGTTTTGTTTATAAGTGATTATTAATTCAATGAACTATTTAGACAATTAGTTACATTGTAATTATTACATTATACCTGTTTTATTGGATACTTCACGACATAAAGTTACAAGTTCAAGATGCATAAGGAAATAGTTGTTATTTACAATAATTAATAATAATTCTATTATACTTACAGTTCTTGATCTAGATACACGTTCTAATCCAAAGAACCTTGCTTGACACGCAGTCACATTTTAAAAACAAACAAAAATATTACAAAAACACAAGACAATTTATAAAATTCGATTTCAACACAACACTATGTTCCAAACTCAAAATCGCAATTGTTTACAAAATTCGAATTACGTTCGGAACATTCGAACTTGGCAGAGGATGAGAGTTCTATTTTCAAAACATTCCTTTATTTTCCCTTTTCTTTTTTTATATTAAAAGAGGTATGTCGAAAGCGTTCAGGATGTGAAAATAAATAAGGTCCATTTCACACGCGAGGACTATTAGAAGAGTTCCAATCCAAAATTCAAAGTTAGAAACTTGAGAGACTGAGTTCCACACGGCCGCCGACTGTGACAGTGGCATCCATACTGAAGTCGGCATGTCGTTGTCGTTTCTTAATGACGTCAAACTCGCGTCCGAATACGTGTTTTTTTTAATGTCAATTAACAAACTTGTATACTTCGTTTTAACATCAGTTTTTTTATATCCATTACAGTGTATTGATTATCTATCTTGAACAAATGAATATTGTTATTTATAATCTCTCAATTACGTTGTTAAAATTTCAATAATATTGTTTTTATGGCACTTTTAGCAGTGTATTTAAAGTCTCACATGGTACATGGAATCTATAAATCTCCCGACAACAGGAGTATAGATGTCGAAATCAATATCATCATGATCATCATCGTCAAACCATTTATATATCCCACTGCTGGGCACGGATCTCCTCTCAAGCGAGAGTTTAGACCTAAGTGGCCCGCCAGTAGGCACTAAAGAGTCCTAGGGCCTTGGAAGCAATTGATCGGCGTTCATGCTGTCCAGAGGGTGCTACCCCATTTGAAAAATAAACCCTTTTTTTATAAAATATAAGTGCGCATTTGACCTCCATCTCACCTGAAGCAAAGTGACGATGAGTTCGACGATGAAGCTTGCACAGCTAAATAATGCCTATTCACTCATGCCTTGAAAAGGTCCAAGTTATAAACGTTCAGAGAACAAGTCTGCAGGCAGGGTATTCCACTCCATAGCCGTTCGCCACATAAATGTGGAAGCGTAACGCTTCGTGCGAATCTTTGGAATATCCACAACATAGGGGTGGAACCCAAGCCTACGCCTAGTTTCCCGGTGATGGAAAGAATCCCTGAAGTATCTAGATAACCTACACTACATTGTGATTTTTTGTGTTAATACTATGTGTTTTGAATTATTTTTTGTGGAGTTGGCGTTGAAATTTCTTTATCTTGCCAAAAAGTTTGGGAAAGTGTGATTTAGGCCATAGACCGGGGATTTCACACATTATCCGAGGGATACAACCGTCTAAATAAGTATCTTATGTTTTAGTTTCGTCGTGAGAGGGAGGATAAGCACCTCCCTTTCCTTTCTACATGCCTAAGTTTTGATTATAGTGACCCTGCAAGCACAGGGTCCTTCTCAGCCAGGTCCTGACCCCAAATCAGCCTGTTTGCAAAGACTGCTGCCGGTTTCCAAAAGGCTAGTGCCTAAAGGTGAGCTGCCTCGGGTACACGTGCAACACCCTCACTATTTTCCAGATAGGTGCGCAACTTCTAACAGTTGAAACCGCTGGGAATGGGGCAACAGTTTCTACTTCATGTGAACCATAATGGATATATACTGCCGAAATGTTATTATTTTTAAATAAAACTTAAGCCGTGGTAGCCCAATGGTATGACCTACCACATCTTAAGCAGAGGCCGTGGGTGCGAGTCCGCGCCCGCACCTGTGGAAAGGGTTGGAGGCCCCGGTCGGGGGCCCGGGTGGGGCCCCTCTTGGGGGCACGGTTGAGGCCAACAGGCCCCTTAACTGGCCCCCCAACTGGCCCCCGAACTGGCCCCTAACTGGCCCCTAACCGGGCCCCCAACCGGGTCACCCAGCAATCGCGCGTCGCAATTGATTTAATTGCAATTGATTTCAATTGAATTGATTTTTTAATCTGATTGAATTATTGATTGAAATTTAATTGATTAACGCCCAACACTGGTTGAGTTTCACTCAGTTACAAAACTATGTCATCTCGAGCATCCTAGTTTTCATCATCCTCCTCAATCCATTTATACGTCATAGTCCGCCACCCTGGTCCAATGCGGATTCGGGACTTCACGTTTTCCGAGGGTTGTGAACCTTCTTCGACGTGCAGATTTCATTACGATATTTTTCTTCACCGAAAAGCTCATGGTAAATTTAAAATAAAATTTGGCACGTCAATTCCGAAAAACTCAGATTCGAATCCACGGCCTGTGCTTTTTTTTATAATAACAAGTGACGGGACGAACAAGTCGTGCGCCTGATGGCAAGCTACACGCCTGTCCTTGACAGTTTCAGTGCCACTCAGAGCTTTAAATCGCAAAAATCTGCACTGCACCCGTCACCCTGAGACATAAGCTGAAGGATATCTTTTTTTGTTGGAAAGAACGTGCCACAGTATTGGTCCCATTTAAATTTGAAGAAAATAGGGTGGCAAACTAGGGGATTATTTTTGAGGTAGGGTTTTTTAGTACTCTACTGAGATTATTTTATTTTGTTTAGAATTAGCGCCATCTACCCATATTAGCAAGCGGTAATTTATAAATTAGTTAGTAACACACAATCCCATCTATTGACACGAATGTTCATGATGATCGATTTTGAACGATATTTCACGGAAACAACTGACTTCTTGTCAGCCACTCTGAGACATAAGTTGACAAGTCCCATGTGCCTGTAATTTCACCAGCACCCTTACCCTTCAAAACCGGAACACAGCTTGTCAGCAGAAATAGATAAGGTGGCAGTACTTCCCTGGACGAACTCTTTCACAAGGAGGTCTACTGCTACAAAATTAATAACTCTATTGCTTGAAAGACGGTACGCGGCTTTTAAATTAAAAGGAATTTAAATTCCTCCTCTAATTAATTAAAGGAATTCACTATAGCACCACGATTTTACCAAATTACACTTGCGGTCAAATTTAGCGAAAAGCGGATCAAAATTGCGCGCGCGTAGTTTCGTTCTCTCGTGACGTGACAAGTAAATTACGCTTAAAAATAGAATGCTTAGTTACTAATACTTAACTGGTAATGTTCGAGAGTAATAACACTTGCGTCATTGACTTACAAATAAATGGACGACGGGTCTAATACAAAAACCACGAAAAAAAAAAGTCCCAAGTCAACCTATTTAAACGTAGTGACATTTAAAGGAATATGAAAAAGCTGAAACGTTGAATTTAAATTGTAATTTCATCGCAGTACTGTCTAATTTTGCTTGCTTCGCCGTCAGTCGAACAAACGAAGACTAAAGCGTGAATGACGCTCTGTATACGATTTTAACGCCCTATAAGTTCGGACACTTTTTAGCGCGGACCCGACGTCCATATAATTGTAAGTCAATGACTTGCGTTCAAATTTGTTTCTAGAACAAGCATTTGTATAATGAAACCCAATTTTAATCAAAAACTACCTTTTTTTTAACAAAAACCCCGCCGTAGTGAAACCATGTATCACGGATACAATGGACACACACATTAGACAACCACAAATTACACTCAAACTCACGAAAGAAAGAAATGTAGATCATAGAAATATATCTCCCGGCCTGAGAATCGAACCCGGGACCGCTGCATGACAGTATGGTAACCGTTCGGCCACAGAGGCAATCAAAAGCGTATCGGAACAGTAGTGAAAACTTGGCAAGTGTTTACAATGCCATGGACTTGGCTTGATCAATTGGGTTTGAATTTGATTCAAAACATACTTGAAATTAAATTCGGCCTTTGTTCGGCATCTTTAGCTCTATCGCAATCTGCATCAATAGATTATAATCATTTATTATCAATTTCACTACAATACAATTTAAAATACAATGGGAAAATTGTCACTTAGGGCGCGTTGCCATTATGTCGTAACATTTTATTTATCATTGACTATATCACGACTCTCTGTCGTGACTGTGTCGTGGACATTTATGTGTAGCTGTTCCCACTATATCATGACGACAATTTATTGGTTCACGACAGCCGCCTTGTCGTTTGCACGACTAAATCGTTTGAAGCTGCGATTGTCTGTGGTCACATTTTTATCGTCGCATGTCGTTCTAGCTCTTCCCATTGTCACGACAGTCTGTCGTCGTAACGTCAATAAAATCGTGAACGATAGTTAATCGTGTTGTTCTATGGGTGAACAACTTCATCTAAATACACAAGCCACGACACTTTAAACTGCCCGACTATCTGTAGTCACGACATCATAGGAACGCGCCCTGACATGTATAGCATTACTCATATCCTTGTTACAACTTACGAAATTGACATTGTAAAGAAATTGAGTTATTAACATTTTGGAATCAGCGAGACGAAATCTACAACCAGCTCTGATCGGTTTTTTTCTATCTTATTTAGTTTCACTTTTATTGTTAAAAGCAAAATCAGAAATGCAAATGCATTAGTTATGACAAGGAGGACAGATTACTTATTATAAATATTTTTGTTTGATATAAAGCATAAAAAACCTTATAACTAATTACAATCTAGCCATTTACAAGACAATAAGCAATTTAAATTTAAAATAATTTTCTATAATAAAAGTAACTTGTACGTATAAAGAAATTGTCCTAAGGGGAAGACACTTTGTTTGTGTGTTCATAGTCTAGTTAGCACTGGCACTAACATTTATTTTATTCACTATAATTAACTACACTAACTAAAAAGGTTTGTTTCTTTGTAGTCTACGCACTATATTTGTATTGTCTAGTAGCTGTATAGCCCTATGTTCACGTGATGATGAAGTCTATGTTGGTGAGATTAGTTAATACCTATAGGAAATTAAACTATTTTTTCGGATCTTAGTCGCGTTTTTTTTTTAATAATATCAAGTGACGGGACGAAGAAGTCGTGTGCCTGATGGTACACGTCTGTCCATAACAGTTGCAGTGCCCTCTGAGCTTTAAATCGCAAAGATCTGACGGGCACTGCCACTGCGCCGGTCACCCTGAGACATAAGTTGAAGGGTATCTCTTTTAAATTTGAAGACAATATTCCGCCTCTAAGGGTGGCTAACTAGGGGATGAATTTTGAGGTAGGTTTTTTAGTGCTCTATTGAAATTGTTTTATTTTGTTTAGAATTAGCGCCATCTACCCATATTAGCAAGCGGTAATTTATAAATTAGTTTGTAACACACAATGCCATCTATTGACACGAATGTTCATGATCGGTATTTGAATTATATTTCACGCAAAAAACTGACTTCTTGTATTTTATATTAAGAATTAATTGATATCCACAACCATTTACATAATATTCTCCTTGAGGGTTGGAAGTAAACGTACAAAGAATGTTTAATGTTGTAACAACTTGACACCTGGGGGTACTCTGGTTCTCCGTGAGACGTCCGTCCGAAAAAATAATTGTCAAAGAAGTAATATTCGACCAAATTAAAAGACAACGTCAAGTATGAAGCTTCACTCGCATCATGCGTCTTTTAATTTGGTCGAGTGTTACTTATTTGACAGTTATTTTTTCGGACAGATGTCGGACGGAGTATGAGAGTAGACCCCCTGAAACTGAACTGAATAGTGCAGCACTAATAACATTACCTACAATGATCCTCTATTCCGTATGTAATGTAATTTCATTAATGACTCGACGTCTATAATGAAATTAACAAGAACCAGAGTTTAAACATATATTTTCAAAGTTATCCCGCATCTTTTAAATCTTGTAGACATTTTTTCACTTTCGTTTCGTTAATTTGGTTACTTAAGTTATAATTTGCTAATTGTAGTTTCCTCGAGTCATAATGTTATTGTATTGTATTCAATTTTGTTAAATTAATTTTTTTGCCGTGTTCAATAATATTATTAAACTGTGCGTAGCTGTTAGTGGAATGCAGATTTATTTTCTATTTAATTCAGGAATATTAATTTGTGTTAGCAATATGCATATAGCCAATGCGTCCTGCCCATACTTACTTACGGTGCCGAGACATGGGCGTTCACAAAGGAATACACAAAATCAGAGTAGGACAAAAGGTACCATGCTCGGCATTTCCCTCGTCGACCGTATACCCAACGTGAGATACGACAGAGTACAAAGGTCATAGACGTCGATATGCGGATCGCGAGCCTAAAATGGAGATGGGCAGGACACGTTGCTAGGCGGGACGACAACCGATGGACCAAGGCGGTCACTGAGTGGTATCCGGTAGGAGGGAGACGTCCTCGAGGCAAACCACCTGCTACATGGTCGGACAATATCGTCGGTGTGGTCGGAGGATTGTGGATGAGATTCACACAGGACCTATGGAACTGGCCGCAAAAGAGGAGACCTATACCCAGCAGTGGGTGTTGACGAGCTGAGACGATGATTAGCAATATAAATTTGTATACTGTAGCTATGTTAATAAATAAACTACTTCCAGGTTTTCGATCAGCGCCATCTGGATATAAGTCGGAATTCTGACCTTTTTCAGAGTCAGGATCTGTAGTATGAAGGTCTGGTAGTCATTTTGAGTTATTTGCCCCTTGGTCTGAGTTAAGGAAGAGCTGGACCACCTGACACAAGTACTGATTACTTAATAGGTTTAGTTAGAAATAAGCAGTTACTTTTGTTGTGTTTTCCTTGTTACTAAATGTAATTTTGTATTTTCCTTGGCAATAAACGATTAAATTAATGAAATAAATAGGTTTGTATCAATCTTAGTTTTTAGTTCATGTCGACTATGTTTTGAATAATAGTATTTTATGCAATCGTTCCATTATGAGAGTTCTTAGAGACTATACGTGATGGGTATAGAGTCATCAGCTCATATCACCCCTGCTAGCCAACGCAGGAAGTCGTTTTTCCCTGTACATATATCTATAAGCTCATTCATTCTACTGGATTCCAGGGTATATGATATTTTATGACCAATAACAAGGATATGCCAGCGCCATTGACGACGTCCATCTTCATGGATATGTAAAGCATAAATATTCTGCGATTAGGCCGTGATAAAAACTAAAGAGATAGGAGTGTCCGCGATTGGCCAAGTACCGCTTATATTTTAACCAATCAAGAAGCAGTAGAGCGTTTGAGTAGAGTCATTTAATATGCGTATTTTACATTGTTTTTTAACAGTTAATTTGTTTACCAGTTACGTAACATTATGAGATATAGTTTAATAAAATAATTTTAATTTTATTAAATTCAAAAATTTTTGTGACGTTTTACCGGAACACAGTGACGCGTTAAAGGAGACTCTTATTTAGCAAGAATACGACGTTCGTTTTTGAAATTTTTCAGTTCATTGGCGAGTACCATAGACAATAGAATTTTGGTCTCGAATTAAAAAGAGCGTCTTTGTGAAATGGTTTAAGAAATTATGGTTGACAGATGAGAGACGTAACATTTCTTCAATTTTTTAATCATTATTTCATAAAATTTTACATGTATCATTCTATTCAAGTTACAAAGATGGGCTTGTCACTTACCACCAGGAGCACGACTTGTTCGTCCCGTCCCCTGGTATCATAAAAAAATTAACTTATTTTTAATAGGAAATGAAACTATGTATTTTTCCGGATTTAAATCGCGTATATTTGTTTTTTCAAACAAACCGACGTTTCGGGCCCTTTACAGGTCCCATGGTCACGGTTGACAGAGGTGGTACAATCTTCAACCAGTTATGTCTAATATTAATGCAAACCACCCTATATTTTCACTATAGTTAGAATAGTTATTAATTAAATACCTTATTTTTAATTTTACAAAGAAAACATCAAATCCTGTACAACCATACAAGCTTGACTGTGAGTGCGGTCTCTCTTATATTGGAGAAACAAAGCGAAGTATTTGTACCCGCGTCAAAGAACATATAGCTGATGTCAAACACCGTCGCGTAAACAAGTCTGCAGTCTGCGAGCATGTCATGGATAAACCTACACATTCAATGAAGTTTGACAAACCCCAGGTCCTTGCAAAAGAAGTCCGTTATCTACCCAGGATGCTGCGAGAGGCCATTGAAATTAAAAAACATCCTAATTTCAACAGGGAAGATGGTTTCTCCGTACCACCAGTTTGGGATCCAGTATTTCCTCTAATGAAAAATCCCAAACAGGCATAAGACTGCAGTACTAATTCATATGTTTTAGTTTATTCTAATGTCTATTAATAATTAATAACAAATTAAACTTAATAAAAATTCATTCAATAAAATAATTTGTAAAACTTAATGTAGCGTAAATTGAAATGTTTTCTTTGTAAAATTAAAAATAAGGTATTTAATTAATAACTATTGTAACTATAGTGAAAAAATAGGGTGGTTTGCATTAATATTAGACATAACTGGTTGAAGACTGTACCACCTCAGTCAACCGTGATCATGGGACCTGTAAAGGGCCCGAAACGTAGGTTTGTTTGAAAAAACAAATATTCGCGATTTAAATCCGGAAAAATAGTTTCGTTTCCTATGTGTAACAATCGCGAAAACCTAAGAACTCGATAACTTATTTTTAACATTGAAATAATTAAAAGCCACATTTCCTGTTCAAGAACTTGATAAAAACGTACAATTTATTTACATTGCAAAACAAAACCGTGTCAAATGTGAACGTTTTATCAATAAAATGGAAAATTAGTTTCACTGTTATTCGGTTACCTAAATCATTTATAATTTAAATACGTGACCAACTTTGACCTGACGTTTTGACGTTGTAATTAAATATAAATAAATAAAATAAAATCGACTTTATTTGTCATACGTAACTTACAAATGTTAAACAAAGAAGAAATAACGTGTCACCAAATATGATCATAGTTTAGCGTAAATGGTACATAAATATTTTTTATTACTTTTGGTAGGACGGTGCGAATGGCTATTAAAATTAAAAAACATCCTAATTTCAACAGGGAAAATGGTTTCTTCGTACAACCAGTTTGGGAACCAGTATTTACTCTGATGAAAAATCCCAAACAGACATGAGTCTGCAGTACTGATTAATATGTTTTAATTTAATTTAATTTTCATTATTTAACTTTATAAAAATTAATTTATATAAAATAAAATAATCTGTAAACATACATAATATGCGTAAATTGGAATGTTCTTTTATTGGAAATTTCTGATTGAAAAATTAATATTAGACATAACAGGTTGATGACTCTACCACCTCAGTCAACAGGGAAAATGTGTCCTGTAAAGGTCCGAAAGGAGTGTTTGTATGTAAAAACAAATACACTTTTTACTTTTACATTGCTTTGTTGCGTCATAACTCCCATCAATATTCTTAAAACGAGATAAAGTGCTCATAGATTATTCTGCAATAAAACTCAAACTTCACGTGGTTTACTGTTTTTAAATCATTAGATTAGACCTTCGTCTATATGCCCTCTTGGGGTGTCTAGATTGTTTATGGACTGCTTAGTACGGAGTGTTTTACGCCGATTGTACTTTTTTGTATCATATTTTGTTAGAGCATTTTTAAGTAGTTAATAAATTAATGGGGACCGATACCTTTTTTCCTTTCGTTAAGAATTGATACAACATCAAATGGCCTTGGTTGATTCCGCATAGTAATGAAAGTGTTGAAGTAATCACTGATTAGCATACAGTGTGAAAAAAAAAATCCTAAAAGTTTTCACGATAGAAAAAAATATATAAGCTTACCTCGAAATTTTACAAGAAAACCGCTGTATTCAGTGCTTTACGCATACCAATGATTTTTGTTTATATCAACTGAACTAAATAGTGCACGCATAATATACGTTTTTCAAATTTCGAATTCGTTTGTAAAAAAATATTCTGAAATAAAGCTAGCGTCCCTAGTAGTCGCGCGACTCGCGCAGTAGAACCATTTCAGTACAGAAAAAATTTAAACTCCAGCTTAAGTACTATCGACTTTTAAGGCTAGGCCACAGTTTATATGGGTTATTGATGATGAAGATCATGTGGTATTATTATCGATCGTCACTTATAGCAATCTTACACCTAAGCTACGAGAATAAAAGCCGAAATTTCATATGGAGAACCGGAAGTCTTTCTTCACCCTCTCTCGCTTCGTATACAATTTACATTACGTGATTTATATTTTGAGTGCACTGTATAAAAGCATTGGGTAATTTTTTTTTTATTTATTAAGGCTTTGGCAAAGCCATCAGCCTAAACATAAAGTTTAATTATGTTTCTGTAAATATGGCCGCCACAAAGAGAATAGGCAATTTGAGGCAGCGTGCTTGGAATGACTCGGGATTCCTTAAAACGGGCCGATACGTATAATTTCGCGTTTTAATCTTCGATTAAGGCACAATAGCACTATCCTATTCCACTTTAAACTAGATTTCACATAATAATTGATAGTCAAAATTAAAACGACACTTTTCCCTCCAAAAGGCCCAGAGCGAACCCATTGGGAAATTTTTATTTTAAAACGGTATGTGTTATCCACCCCTGCCAGGCGTTTACAAAATGTTTCTCACTTTTTTTTTATATTTTTTAGCACTGGCACAAGTGAACTTACTGGTTTATTTACACTTTTTTTTATAATTCAATTTTAGAACCGATGCGCACTGGCCACAATGCGTTACTAAAATCAAAGTGCGATGAGTTTCTAATTTTAAAATCGTCCAAGGTTTGTTATTTCAATGCCTTCGTATATGTACAATTGACAACTTTAAGTTTTTGATACGGACAAAATTGGTACTAAGAGATTATTTTGTAACATTTGTTACTCGAAACAAAATTGACAACTTCTTAAACCTAGTGGTTAGCAAAATGATAAGGTTCCATTCTCGGTAGGATCAATTTCATTAAAGAAAGAAAAGAAATACATTTATTTGGCTAAGAAATGACACCTCAAAAAAGAAACAAAATGGAATAAAAAAGCACAAAAAATTCGAACGTGACACAAATCATTAACCGACTATCATACGTCCACTGCCGGGCACGGATCGCCTCTTAGGCGAGAGTTAAAGCCGTAGATTATCAAAGACGTTCCAATTTTTTCATCAAGAGGGCGGTGAGCCAAAAAATTTGAAAACCTATGGTCTATGCCACAAGAACAATAATCTCAGTACAGAGTACTAAAAAAACCGACCTCAAAAGTACGTGGAATTACGTCTATTTGCTAAGTTTTATTAGTATATCCCCTAGATCACCACTATACAGGACTTGACACTGTAGATAATAATAATTGGTTCCCACTACTCAAAGTATATTGAGAGAAAAACGCCTTGAATTGGAGAAATAGCAAAATCAACCATTCAAATAATTGCTCCTAAATTAAAGTTAGGCACTATTTACAAAAATGAATCTGATTGATGATTTTCTTCAAAATGAAATGGGACCACTATGGAAGTACCCCCTTTCCAACAAAAAAAAGAATCATGAAAATCGGTTCACTAATAGCGGAGTTATCGCGTAACATACATACAAAAAACACACAGTCGAATTGAGAACCTGATATCTATGCATACATATGCATATGTCTCGCGGGCGCCGCGCTGCGACGCCGCGGGCGCCGACAGTAATAAACGGACCGTGTTACCTAACTGGCGTTGCATTACTAACCTCGCTTAACTACAAATATCACTGGCGACGAGAGAACTACTCGCGCGCGCGTGAAAATTTTTTTTTATTTAAATAATATTTTATTTAGTTAATTAAAATGTCCAATTATCTCGGCAGTATTAATGTGTTTAATCACAATGAACAAGAGTGGTCAGTGTTTTATGGGAAGTTAAAGCAATTTTTAAAACTTAACGACGTCAAAGAGGACAAAAAGGGTCCGTTACTACTCACTCATTTATCGGACGACACCTATCGGCTTCTACAAAATTTAATTCACCCAAAGAATTTGGAAGAGGCGAGCTATGCTGATATATTAGCCGTACTGAGCGAGCATTTGACGCCGAAGCGATGTACGTTCGCTGACAGAGAAAGGTTTTGCGAGGCGAAAAGAGCTACGGGAGAAAGTGTCGAGGAATGGGCTGCGCGCATTAGGGGACTCGCGGTGCACTGCGACTTTGGCAGTTCACTAGAGATGTTACTGACGAATCGTTTCGTGCTCGGAATGAGCGTTGGTCCCGAGCGTGACCGCTTATTCGAACAGGACGCTGCAACGCTCACTTTCGCGAAGGCGCTGGAGATCGCGCAGCAGACCTCGTGTATGCGCGAAGCCAGAGCTGCAGCCGCGGGGGCGCCCTTACACATGAAGGAAGAGCCCGTTTATCACGTGACGGGAGGTAGCGGTCGCCGCGCAGGTGCTGCTGGGCCGCGCGCATGCAGCGCGAGCGGCGCGAGTGCAGGCGCTCGCGATCAATATTCCAGGTGTTCCGTGTGCGGGTTAAAAAATCATGTGTCGCAAAAGTGTCGGTATAAAGGTTACGTGTGTCAAAAGAGCGGTGAAAAGGGGCACTTAAAAAAGTGTGTGTTAAGAAACTGAATACCCGCGTCAATAATATTGAAAATGAGGTGACGGTGTCGAGAGTTGTTGTGAGGAGTGCCAAAACTTTTAAATAAGGTATGTGACTAATAAACCGATTCAATTACAATTATTACTGGGGAAGAAATTAGTAACAATGGAATTGGACACGGGATCGGGTTCTTCTGTGATATCTGATAACATGTATAATAAATTATTTTCAACGTACCCATTACACAATGTTATTTGAAAATGTGTTTGTATAACGGACATAAAATATCGCCCTTGGGCTACTTTGAAATTTTAGCAGAATATGAACAAAAAAAACGTACACTTAAATTATATGTAGTTAAAAATGGAGGTCCACCCCTTTTGGGGCGAGATTTTATGTCTGCATTTAAATTGTTTTTAGTTACAAATACAAACAGTTTGACACAAGTGAATGCTGTTCAAACATTGTTAGATAAATATCCAGATTTATGGCGTGACGAACTAGGTACATTTAATAAGTTTAAGATTCACTTGCAATTAAAGGAGAATAGTGTACCAAAGTTTGTAAAGCCACGTTCCGTACCATTTGCTTTTAAGGACAGGGTAGAAAAAGAATTAGAAAGATTGGTCAATCTCGGAATACTAGTACCTACCCGTCAATCACTCACAACATGCTACGCCTATAGTGCCCGTTTTGAAAGAAAACGGGAACCTACGAATAGCCGGAGATTTTTCTGTTACCCTAAATAAAGACTTGATAATAGACAAATATCCACTACCACGGATTGAAGAAGTGTTTGCTAAAATAGGAGGGGGCGAAAAGTACATCAAAATTGATTTGAAAAATGCCTACAACCAATTTGTTCTTAGTGGTCAGTCTCAAGGTCTTACAACCATCAACACTCATAAGGGGCTACTATATAAGTACACTAGGTTAGTGTACGGCCTGGAATTCTTTATGAATACCCCTGAGCCCAGGGAGACTCAGGGGTTATGTGGGGACTCTCCCTCCACACTGGATGGAGGATTTTTCAAAAATCGATGGAATCTTTGCTTGCCGGTATCGATGGAGTGAGTTGTTGGCTTGATGACATATGTGTCACAGGTCCCGACATGGAAACACATTTAAAACGTGTCACAGGTCCCGACATGGAAACACATTTAAAACGGCTAAATAACGTTTTAAATCGCTTAAACGAGGCAGGCCTTCGTTTACGGAAAGAGAAATGTGATTTTTTTTCAAAGCGAAGTGACGTATTTAGGCTATGTAATAGATAAAAACGGTTTACCAACGTGCTCAAATAAAGTAAAGGCAATATTAAATGCTCCAGAACCCAATAATGTGACAGAGTATAGTCAATTATTATAGGAATTTCATTCCCAACGCGTCTTCGCTGATGAGTCCGCTACACGAATTGCTGCGTGCTAAAGCCGAGTGGGTGTGGGGTGCACGGCAGCGGGACGCCATGCGGGCGGTGAAGCGGGAGCTCGTGTCGGAGCGAGTGTCGGCGCATTTTGAACCGACTGACGGCGCAGTTAGTGTTGTCGGTCGACGCGGTTCCTGCCGGACTCGGCACGGTCTTAGCTCAGCGCGATGCTGCTGGCACTGAGCACCCGCTGGCATGCTTCAAGATCACTGGCACCTAGTGAAAGAAATTACAGCCAAATCCAAAAGGAAGCGACTGCTATCATTTTCGGAGTAAAGAAATTTCACCAATACCTATACGGTAGAAGTGAGCCCTTTATTTTAAAAACAGACCACAGACCATTGGTGTCGATATTTAATAATAAAACTGGGATATCGGTGACGTCAGCGCTTCGGCTACAAAGATATGCAATTATGTTGTCTGCATACAACTACGTAGTTCAATACTTGCCAGGTGATAAAAACTTAGTAGCCGACTATTTTTCACGCGCCCCATTAAATAACACCCAGTGTAGTAGTGACAAAGAATATGATACGTACCTACAATTCACTTAAATTTTTGTGTGGACTATCACCAGGACTAACGTACAAAACCATTCAGAGTGCGACTGGGAGTGATAACAGTTTACAGACGGTCATTAAGTACATGAACAAAGGTTGGCCAAGAAAAATAAAATGTAAATCAATTTTACCCTATTTTCAATGCAAGGCTGACTTACAATATGAGAACAATTGTCTGCTAAGAGGGCCAAAGGTTATTATCCCCGAATCATTGCGAGGTGGTATGTTGGCCGAGTTACATAAATCACATCTAGGAATCGTCAAAATGAAATCTAATGCCCGTAGTCGCATGTGGTGGCCGGGCATCGACAGCGACATCGAGCGACACGTGAGCGCGTGCAGCGCGCGCGCCGCCGCAGCCTTGGCCGCGCCCGCTCGCAGCCTGGCAGCGCGTGCATATAGACTACATGACTATAGGGCAGAGGGTGTATTTAGTGATTGTTGACGCCTATAGTAAATGGGTTGAATGTCTACACATGGCTAATGGTACGACAACGCAGGCTTTAATATCAAAACTAAAACAGGTATTTTCAACTTTTGGTATTCCGAACGTCCTAGTATCAGACAATGACATTAAAATCAACTCCGCTGAATTCAATAAATTTTGTTCTTACAATGGTATAAATTATAAAACATCGCCAATTTATTACCCTTGTAGTAACGGGCAGGCGGAGAATTCTGTGAGAACATGCAAAAAAAATTATAAAATGCATTCTAAAAGATAATGTCACGCATTGTGTGATTTACGATGAATTATTAGGATATTTATCTATCTATAGAAATACTGTGCACTGTTCCACAGGACAAACACCGGCTCGCTTAATGTTTGGTCGGGAATTGAGAACCCGTTTAGATTTAATATTACCTAAAGAGAGAAACCTAACATTTTCCTTAAAGGAACTAAATGTAGGTAAAATCAGGCAGTTCAACATAGCCTATCATGTTTGGGTCAGATGGTACAGTGCACGTAAAGAGCACTGGATTAGGGGTAAGGTGTTACAAAAAGTAGGTAACAGAATGTTTAAAATTTTTGTTTATGATCATAACATACGTTGTATTCGCCATATCGATCAAATGCTAAAATGTAATTCAGCCGTGGACCAAAATGACACCTTGTCAGTGCTCGATGGCCCTTCAAAAGAGTCACAGGATCACCCATCACCTTCAACAGTCTCGACACCTAGTCTCAGTGAGCCCTTATCCGACGAAGGGTCGGTAGAAACGAGAACAAATGATGATGATAAGGAGGAGTGGATGGACTGTGGGGAAATGGTTGATGCTGAGTCTTCTGATGATTTGCTCGCACCAGCCCCGCCGTCCGAGGCAACCCACAGTAACATGGGTGAGGGCAGTAGTCAAGAGGCGCAGCCCTTGACTCGTCAGTTGCGGCCTAGAACTAAGGTAGATTTTAAGAAGTATTTTTAAGTTAAGCAATCATATTCTTTCTATTGTTACCAGATTCTGTAAATAAAGGTGGAGGAATGATATGTATGCATACATATGTATGTCTCGCGTGCGCCGCGCTGCGACGCCGCGGGCGCCGGCAGTAATAAACGGACTGTGTTACCTAACTGGCGTTTCATTGCCAACCTCGCTTAACTACAAATACCTCAGAACCTACTCCTTTTTTGAAGTCGGTTAAAACAGTCGAGCCTTTTATCTTTCTTAGACAAACTTACAAATATACAGACAATGACTTGAAACTTCTAACTCCTCTTTTTGCGTCGGTATTAAAAATACGGTTAAAAAAATCGAATTTTCAAATCGAGTTCTTAGGTTTTCGCGATTGTTACACATAGGAAATGAAACTATTTTTCCGGATTTAAATCGCGTATATTTGTTTTTTCAAACAAACCGACGTTTCGGGCCCTTTACAGGTCCCATGGTCACGGTCGAATTTTCAAATTCAAATTGAAAATTGTTTTTCAATGTAAACTTCCTTCATACGTAATTAACATAATACTTGATTTACCGTATTAATTGTATTATTTATTACGTATGTATATTTACCTAGTTTGACGTCACGACAATACCTAATGGAATGTCATTTGAAAAAAAAAAACATTAATAAAAAACTTTAAAACATCGATATTTAAAAAAAATCGATATAAATCAGCGAACTTAAAATGTCTACAAATTAGAATAGAATAGAAATTTATTACAACGCCACAACACATAGATACAAAAAAAATATTGATAAGACTTAGAGAAGCAAAACAAAATAAAAAGACGTAATAAACAAAATAAAAATAAAATGAGACAAAACAGACAAAAGGCAAAAAACCCGACGTATATAACGACTACAAACGTTGTACTGTCATGTGTGCGGTTGTGGCATACGCAAAAGGACTTCATTCCGCTGGTGTTCAATGAGCCCAAATTCACCACTGTCCACCCAAATTAAAAGCGTACTCTCCCATTCAGTCATCATCACCATATCAGCCGGAAGACGTCCACTGCTGAACATAGGCCTCCCCCAAAAATTGCCAGACTAGCCGGTCGGACGCGACGTGCATCCATCGATTATCCGCCCTTACCAGGTCATCCGTCCATCTAGTAGGGGGCCGTCCCACTAAACGCCTACCGGTTCGTGGTTTCCATTCGAGAACCTTTCTGCCCCAACGGCCGTCAGTTCTACGAGCTATGTGCTCTGCCCGCTGCCACTTTAACTTGCTAACCCTTTGGGCTATGTCGGTGACTTTCGTTCTTCTACGGATCTCCTCATTTCTGATTCGATCACGTAGAGAAATGCCAAGCATTGCTTGCTCCATATCTCGTTGAGCGACTTTGAGGTTTTTTATGAGGCCCGTTGTAAGTGACCACATTTCAGAGCCGTAGGTCAGCGCTGGCAACACGCATTGCAACACATCCCATTCAGTGCTAACTACAAATAAATTTCTTTTTTTTTAATCTTTACGATTAAGGCTGCAAAATTGTGGAACGATCTCCAATTTGAAATCCGACATTCTAAGTCGCTACCTATTTTCAAAACCGGATTGCGTAAATATCTTTTATCACGGTCCTAGTCTGCAATGTGTGTATTAGTAAGTGTAAGTTATTAGTAAGTATAAGTTTATTTAGGTATATTTATATATACATATATTTACGTTGGTATAATATATCATTATTTATTAAACATTTTATAAATTACTATGTGTCTTCATTTAATTTATTTATTTTGTTTTTTTTATTTATACAATTTATTTTTTTATATTTGTAAAATTGGCACACTACGTCTCCCGCCCCGATTAGCTTTCCTCTAACTCAAAGGTTGTCTGGAAGAAATCGCTCTTAGCGTTAAGACCGCCTTTGCCCACATTAATTTTAAGTTATTTATGTACTATTCTTGTTCTTGTGTGTAAGCAATATTTTTTTTTATTTTGTTTATCTATTATTTATTTATGGGTTTTGATCATTATTGAACTTGTCAGCCCCATTAGAAAAACAATACCTCAAGAAAACACTTAAGAAAATCCAGATAGATAAATCAAAATACTACCTAATACAAACATGAATACAAGCTATCTTGTTTAAGGTCATCGTAATTATCATGTTTTCTTGAAAAGTCAGTTCAACGAGAAGTGTACCTAAAATATTCTATTTCTTCTGCGTCATCATATACAATGTACTAACAATGCCAATAATTGTTGGAGACTAAAAGAATTAATAGTTTTTTAGTAATTTAGTGTACAAACGATGTTGGTATTTTCTCGTATTTGTATCGTTCTTAGTGCACTAGCGACATCTGAAGTCAGTCCGAGTTTTTTATAGACCATTTCACATAGCATGATTCAGTGACGTTTGAGATTTAAAGTTTCTAAAGATGTAGTGATGTAAAATCGAATGGAACAAAATCGATTTAAATATCTTATCTAGACAGTTTGTAACGAAGATAGAATCGATTTACAGACAGTAGTTTAATAACAAACAATAAACAAAACAGTAAGGATTCAATTATTATGTTATTAAATTACAAAAAAAACCTCACAACAATTTAAAAAATCAACAATAAAGCGCAAAATCAACTACAACGAAACCAACTTTGAACAGCGACTCCAAAACCATCACTCAAAGCTGAAAACAAAAGAAAACCGGCCGCGTACAAGATGTATGCACTCGTCGAGATAAACTACAGCCGAATCGATTTATCGATTTTGTAGTGTAAATGTCTATGGACAAAGTATTCCGTTTTACGCATCAAATAATCGGGGTAATATATTTTTATCTGTATCATTTAATTTTCTTTCTACTTAATATACATCATCATTATCAGCCTATCGCAGTCCACTGCTGGACATAGACCTCCCCAATTAGTTCTCTGTCGGATAACCTTATTACGAATTTTATCCTTCAGAGAAACTCCGAGCATAACTTGACTTTAAATTGGTGGACTAGCCGTATCGTGAGTGTCCACGTCTCGGCTCTGTAAATCATAACAGACAGGACGCATTGGTTAAAAATCTTTGTTTTAAGGCTTTGTGGTATAGGTGACGAGGAGACTCGTCAACGTAGCTTCTCAAACGCTGCCCATCCAAGCTGAATCCTCTTCCTGGCTTCCTTCTCGAAATTGTTTCTACCTAACTGCAGAATATGACTTAATATGCTCTAATTTTTAATATGGCCGTTTTGACAGATTACAATAGTGAGGTGAAACCTCAATTCATTATCAAAAAAAAAAATTCAAATGCGAGTCGCATCTATATGTTTTTAGATATATAACTAGTAATGCAAGGGGTAGCTGATTAAAAAGTTTTAACTAAATGAAATTGTTTACTTAATACGTCGTCAATTTGAAATTGCTTTGTTTTGCATTGAGCTTTGGCCGGAGGTAGAAGTTGTGCTGGACAGCGATCCTATAAGTGAGAAATCCCGAGTTGTGTCATAAAATTATACCTCCATGATGTTTTATTGCACATCACTATTGAGAACAATGTCCACCAATTAGCTCCTTCAATGTAGTTATGAATTAATACGAAACCTGTTGAGCGGACAAGCGTCAAAACTGCCGGTGCTTTAGTTACAAATAGTATGTATGCAATGTAAAAATTGGAAATGTCACAGGACTCATCCTATGTGAAATGGACTATAAATTAGTGTATTCTCAGATTGGAAACGAATACCGATTGGACGCAGTGCACAAACCCGCTAACTCCAATCAGTTAGTATGATGTCAAAAATATTTGCTTCTCAGCCGGGTGTGGTGCAAATAACTTTCGTGTACCGTGTTTGTTCGCACGTAATCTTAAAAGACTTTGATGCATTAGATGCAATAAAAATGTGATAAGGCTAACTGTTCTTGCGCAAAAAAAAATCTTACATTCGGTTTTGTTATTTTACCGTAAATTTAACTTGAGATAAGAAAAAATTACGCGTAAAATTCATTACCGACATTTCGCAACAAGTTTAATATTTTAACGGCTGTTTTAAAATATTTACGTTCTATATTGGAATTTCATTTCGGTTTAAATACAAAGTATTTAGGTTTCTTACTTATAGAACAGTATTAGATTTACTAAGCAGTCGTGTAAGGCAGAGATTTTCAAACTTTTTTTCTATTATTCATATTTTTACAAGTTCATCTTCTTTTTTTTCTCTTCAAATTTGTTTTTGATAGCTTGTTAAGTTTTCTATGTTATTTATGGAAAGCCAGAATTTTAATCACAACCTTCTTAAATTCCCAAACTCTCGAGAGAAATAAATGTAGGTCACACAAATGTTTCTCCCGGCTCGGGAATCGAACCTGGGACCTCTGACAGTATAGCATGGTAACCGTTCGATCACAGAGGCAGTTGAAGAGACCAGGGAAAGAATGATCAAAGTCACTTATAACAAATTTGAAGTTAGTAAGTGTCGCCATCCAGTTAGGTTAACCCTGAGCGTATTTTGCATAGAACAGTAAAAGGTTAATAAATAATGTTAATAACGTCGTGAACAGTTAGCTTTTATTTTTAGTCATAAAAATGCTTGCAACTAAATAATAGAAAAGTTACAAATGATTTTTAGTGTTTTTTTTAGTAAATATACATAGCGGTGCATACATTTACATACATTACATTTGTCAGCATTGACTTTATTTCAGGTAGTATTAAAATTAGTGCGTGTCTTTTTTAACAACATTTAAAAGTTCTCTAACTAATTAAAAATTCTTTTGTCCTAAAATTCTTCTCAAGCGACTTTGATTATTCTTTTTTTTGATCATGGAAAACCAAAAGCTTCTTAGATTTAATAAAATCAGCAACATAAACACAAAACCAATTACAGGTTTCAAATAGGATATCCGTGAGTTTACGCTTTAGCGCATAGGTTCAAAAAATATCAACGTCCACCACTACAAAAAATAATAGGAAACACGTATTTTTTTATATTAATTTAATATAAAAAAATCACAAGGAAAAAAATATATGTATGACATGTATGCACTACACACTACAGTGTAAATATATAATTCTGATATTTTCTTGAAATGCGGTAGGTAGCAGCCTCTGGACAGCATCAACGTTCCCAGTTGATTCAGAGTCCCTAGGACTCCTCGACGCCCACTGGGGGGACCACTTTGAGAAACTATGCTTAACGCTTCAACATTACAATTGAATATATTTCAATATAGCTCTGAATAGCTCTACTTAGCTTCTTTACTTTTACTGGCTTCTTTCCCTGGACTCTTCAATTGCTACCTTTCTTATGGTATTAACAGCATACAATTATAGTGTATGCCATTGATACCATAAGAATCTCCTCATCGGTGGTGGTGACAGGATTAGCCAATCAATGTAAGATACTCGCTGACTGTTGCCCAGGGTGCGCAAGACGTACAAGAAAGAAATGGTACTACAGAACAATAAATACAATAGAAGTGGTTAGTTAAAGTCCGACGCGTGCCAACTATAGGTCTCAAAAGCTCTAAAGTCTATCTTAGTCATTCTTTCTTGCAAATTCCCGAAAA